>NC_134583.1:99077330-99418330 GCF_037038515.1 Microtus pennsylvanicus
CGTGGTTGATTTTATCCTACATTTTACATCAAGGAGTTATTGCCAGTTGCTCTATGATTTTGAGGATATACATCTGTCTTTTAATTTTCTGGAAAATATTTAAATTTATTATCACAAAATTCACATGTCCTACAGCACAAACATTTAAGGAATGTTTAGGCCTATTCCATGCCATTTTTGGTTCTTCACAGAGCTTATAACCATCACCACTATGTAATTCTAGAACGTTCTCACCATGCCAGAAGAAATTACATATTTGATAGCAGTTACTTCTCACCATCTCTTCTTCCTACAGATTCAGACAATTATTAGTGTCTTTTCTGTCATGGATTTTCCTTTTCTGGAGTTTTGTTTAATCACTATCATGTTGTCTTTGTGACTTATTTTTTATTCATTTAGTCAGTGCTGATGCTGAAAACCGGGGTCTTGAGCATACCAGACGAGTCCTGGACTGCTGAGTTACATTTCCAGCCTCCACTTGATTCTTTCAATTCATTTCCATGATTCATAAACACTGAAGCATGTGTCAGTTTTTCATGATATTCCAGTGTATGCCTGGACTAATCAAATGACATTCTAATGAATGCCTAGATTATGTGTGGTTTGTCAGCAGTAACTGACGGGATTTGGAGCACCTATGAGCATTTGTAAACAGTTGGTTTTTGTTTGAGACGGAGTCCCACTGTGTAGCCCTGGCTAGCCTGGAACTCATCATGTAGACCAAAATGGCTTTGAACTCACAGAGATCTTCCCGCCTTCGCATTTCAAGTGCTGGAATTAAAGGTGTGTCCCATGCACATAATCTTTATTGTTTCCCTTTTAGAAACAGAATCTCACTATGTGACCCTGGCTGTCCTAAAATATGCTATGCAGACCAGGCTGGCCTCGAACTTGCTGTGATTCTCCTGCCTCTGCTTGCTGGGTGCTGGGATAAGAAGTTGAGGCTGACTACATGCAGGTTTTCATGTGAACATGTGTTTTCATTTCTTTGGGGATACACCTGGGAGTGGGCACACCCTTTGCTCTCTTTGAATGTGCCTAAATAAAACTTACAGACTGTCCCTGGTAAGATGGCAAATTAGAAGTTTCCTCTATGCAACTCTAAGAACAAGACAATTTAGAATTACAAAGGAGAACCCATAATCCAGGGAGAGGAGAGAGAAGAGCATTTGGAAACAAGAAGAGGTACCAGGACAGCAAAGAGTCACGAGGAAGCAGAAAGGAGAAGCAGACACAAGCAGGGAACTGCCTTGCTCAAACCTCAGCCCCCAACGTGTAACCACAGGGTGACTGTGGAAAGTTCAGGAGTCCTGTGGAAAGCTATCTTGGTAGCTTATAACCTAAAGGGTGAGGCAGGAGGATCGCCACAAATACAGTGCCAGTGTGGGCTACATAGGGAAACCCTGTCTCAACAAACAAAACAACAGGAAAATCAGTATACTAAACCATATTATTAGGATAAAAGATAAAGCCATACAAGGGGACAAGCATTTGAGATGGTCTAGGCTGGCTGGAGAAGGTTATCATCTAATACAGAGCTTGTATGGAAACTGAACAACTAATGCAGTATTTAATGCTAAACCAAAATGCCTCTTTCCTCCCTAGAAACAAGAATATCAGGGTGGCCATTTCTACTTTTTTTATTACAATATTCTTGAGAGTTATGTACGTGAGTATATCATTTCTAGCCTCCTCTCTCTCCACTTTAGCTCTGCTTGTCTTCTCCCTACGCATGTGCGTGTGCATGTGTGTGATTCCTCTTATTTCCTAGCAGGTTTTTTTGCAGAAACTGAAATTTTTACAGAAACAGTACATATATAATATTTAAGATTATATATATATATATATATATACACACCCACATAAAATTCAGTTGTGACTTTATATACTGGTTCTCAGTCTGCTACAAAAAAAAACCCTTCTTTATTAATACTTACCTGTGTGTATAAGAGCCTTTAGTGTGCAGTTAGAAATTATACTCATTTAGGGATGTGGCAGTTACATGTGTGTCCTCTAGGGTATAAAGTTTATAAGCTTCGTTTCCCAGGTTTACAGTACCAGGCATGAGTTGTGAGTGAGTTCTCTCATGAGGCGGCCTGAATTCCAGCTGGACAGCTGTTGGTTATCTCCACTTTAATAATGCCACTGCTGCATCATTGAGGATGTCTTTCCTCATTGGTCACGGTTGTGATGCATGGGCTCTGCAGCTGGGTAAGACCACTGATTGCTTTTCTCCCTTGGTATCTTGCATAGCACTTTCTGGTCCTCAGGGAGGGGGCTTTCAGGTCAGTTCTAGTTGGATCAATTCAAGTCCTGTGTCTAAAATAAGTGGGGCGTTCAGCAATAGGGTCTTGCCATCAAGTTCTGGGAGGACACCTAAGACAAAATTAATAGTCAATATAATTTCTGGAGACCAAGATGTCAAAAGCTTTCCCATGCCTGGCACTGGGAGTTTTGTTTATTATTTATTCATTTGTCTGTGTGGCTTATGCATATGTAGATTGTATGAGAGTATCAGATCACTTGTAACCAGGTTACAGGCTGCTCTGAATCACAGGACATGGCTGCTAAAAATTGAAGTCATATCTCCTAAAAGAGCAGCATGTTCTCTTCACCACTGATCCATCTCTCCAGTCCCCATTTTTCCATTTTAATTGCTGTATTGGGGGTCGGGCGGTGGTGGCACACGCCTTTAATCCCAGCACTTGGGGGGCAGAGGCAGGCGGATCTCTATGAGTTCCAGGCCAGCCTGGTCTACAAGAGCTAGTTCTAAGACAGCTAGGGCAGATTCACAGAGAAACCCTGTCGCAAAAAAAAAAAAAACAAATGTTGCTGTAATGGAGGCTCTGGCGAGACCAAATATACAAGAAGTAGAAAGAAGACTCCAGGGTTAGGTGTGATGGTGCATGCTTGTAGCCCTAACAGTTCGGAGACAGATGCAGAAGGAACAGGAGTTCAAAGATGGTCTTTCTTTTCTTCCTGGCTTCTACTTTTACTAAAAAGTCTGTTGTCAAATAATGAGTCTCTTATTTTTATTTATTTATTTATATATTGATAAAAATGTATTTATTTATTTATTTTTGTGTGTGTGTTTATGTGCCTGTGGAGGCCAGAAGATGGCTTTGGATTCCCTAGAGCTGAAGTTACAGGCAGTTGTGAGGTGTTGGAGGTTGATTCTGGGTCCCAGATTCAGGTCCTCTGCGAGAGCCATGTAGGCTCTTAACTGCTAAACCATTTCTGCCGTCCCGAGTTTTCCATTTTGTATGGCTATTGTAATTATTCTTTTTGCATGTGATGCTTTTGGGGCTTTGTTTTAATTTTATGCTGTTTTTCTTTATTAACATATTGAAAGCCCAAAGGATTATTCAAAATGTGACTATTAGGAATTTATAGGTAAGAGGAGGTGTGGTTTATTGGGTACAATCAAAGTGAAGAGTTGATAGAAGGGATTGATTCAGAGCAAGGAACAAACAGGGAGTCATGGAGGCTGACAGTCTATTGGAGACGAGTGACTTCCAAGTGATGGCCTTTCTGCAGCCACATCGATAAAATCTGAAACACGAAGTGGGTGATATGGTCTGCTGGGTGAGGTTAGGAGGGCCAGAGGGCTGGTTGTGTAAGATTCTCAACTGCAGTTATCAGGAAGGTCAGAAGGTACTTTGACAAGGAGACTCAGAATTACAGATTTGTACAGATAACAGTATAAACATGTTTATAGATCGTTTCCATACAAATAGATAAAGGTATAAACATATTTATAGAGCATATCGATATATATATTGAGGGAAGATTGTTACCTAGATGTTTTCATATAGCTAGCTACATAATATATAGACTGTCTCAGTGTTGTTTATTGACATATGCATACAATCTTTTTCTTTGTTTCCTGGCATACAAATCCAAAAGTCTTGGAATGTAGATAAGTTGTTTTTCAAATGCTAAAGATCTGCTGAAGAATGGCAGATCCTAGGTTGTTTCCCACCTTTTGGGAGAGAAGGCTAAGTTGGTCCTCACTAAGTCAGTGATGCAGTACTTCTTTCTTATGTGACTGAGCTTCCTTAAAACTCCAAAAGACAGATTTTTGAGAGCTTCCAAATCACTGACCCAGAAGTCCCTGCCCTGGGCATTTGTGATGTCCTTTCTAACAAACTGGCAAATGTAAGTAAAATGTTTCCCTGGGCTGCTTCAGCAAGTTATTCAAAGCCAAGGACACCGTTGTGAGAATTCTGATTTACAGCCTCAGTAGGAGGTGTGTATTAATTAAAGTTAGCTAACCGGAGGGGCAGTCTCATGGGAATCTAGTGAATCTGATGTCACTTCCAGTAGCTCATCCTAGCACCAAGTGGATCTGGAGAACACACTGCTATTGTTGGTGCAGAAAAGCGTGGTTTGCATGTCTTTTGTCAGTGAGAAATCTTCACTCACATTTTGGGGGATCAGAAATCATAGAAATGTTTTTTTCTTTTCTGCTGATTATCTTATTGTCAGAGTTGAATAAGAAAATGTCATTTCCCCCTTCATTGCTATTATATAGGTGATACCTGTATCCACATAGAGTTTTAGATAGTTATGCAAGCAAGATCTCTATCTACTGTGTCATTTTTCTGTCTATATGTAAGATCGAGATATTTTTCAATTTACAGAAACTAGCCCCAAATTAATGTATGCAGTGTGTCTTCTCTTGAAGCAATTATGCCTGTTTTTTGCACTTATATTATTAAAAACTATTTTATCGAGTATTAAGTATTTAGTATTAAGTATTTAGTATTAAGTATTTAGTTTTAATTCTTTGTGTAGGTGTTTTGCTGCATGTATGAATGTGCGCCTTATGTTCACAGTGCCCGTGGAGGTCAGAAGAGGGCATCAGATCCTCTGAAACTAGAGTTACAGATGCTGTGAGCTGTCAAGTGGGCCCTGGCAATCAAACCCAAGTTGTCTGAAAGAGCAGCTAGGGCTCTTAACTACGGAGTCGTCTCTCCAGTCACTAAAATAATGGTTTTGGAATACTGTGTAGACATTTAAATTTTGGACATTCCCAGTCCTTTTTGGTAATTTCCAGTTGGGCTGCACCTGGTGCTGCTTTGCCTGGCTTCGCTGGAATACATCTTGGCATATTCCAAGATGAGCATGCAAGTGAGTAGTGTGTCCTCTGGGCCTCTTTCATGCCCAGAACATCTTTCTGTTGTTTCTATGTAAGAAGAACGTTTCTGTCATAGGATGGTTGGGCCAAGGCATTTCTCCCTGAACTGCAGGTGCTGTTTCATTAATTCTTTCTTTCTTTCTTTCTTTCTTTCTTTCTTTCTTTCTTTCTTTCTTTCTTTCTCTCTCTCTCTCTCTCTCTCTCTCTCTCTCTCTCTCTCTCTCTTTCTTCTCTCTCTCTTTCTTTTTAATTTTATTCCTTTATAAATAATACCATTTAAAATTTCCACTTCCTCTCCTGCTCCCCCCTTCCCCCTCCCCCTCCAGGCCTAAGAGAGGACAGGGTGCCCTGCCCTGTGGGAAGTCCAAGGCCCTCCCCACTCCATCCAGGCTTAGGAAGGTGTGCATCCAAATAGAATAGGATCCCAAAAAGCCAGTGCATGCAGTAGAAACAAATCCCAGTGCCATTAGCATTGGCTTCTCAGTCAGCCCTCATTGTCAGCCACATTCAGAGAGTCCGGTTTGATCACATGCTCATTCAGTCCCAGTCCAGCTGGCTTTGGTGAGCTCCCATCAGATCAGGCACACTGTCTCAGTGGGTGGATACACCCCTTGCAGTCCTGACTTCCTTGCTCATATTCTCCTGCAGGTGCTGTTCCGCTAATTTCTTGGAATGCGATGTTGTAGGAAAGGAGGCATTGACAAATAGCTGGCTCATTCTTTGTTAGAAATGCCTGCCTTTCTATTATTCTGCCTGAATATGAGTTAGGTCTTTTTGTCTCTATTCTTTTTCAAAAACTCTCCCATTCTGTATCTCGAAATAAATCCCTTAATTAGTTTTTGGGTAGCAAGCTTGTTTAGGACATTTTCTCAAGCTAGAAAAAGGTGCATCCTAGAATCTAGCTTTCTGTTTTTTGTGAGTTCTTTTCACAAGTTTCCTTTCCTTTCTTTCTGCTTTCATTTCTTTACAGAAACACATAGAGGCTTAGCTTCTACAGGATGGGGTCTGATTCTTCCTCAACCAACAGCAAGTTTTCACTCTGAAACTTTGAACCTTTTGTTGAAGAATATTTAACATATGAAATATTGTATAAAGTCCATTCATTATTGAGCTTGACAAAATTATTTATGTGAGGATGATCTATTATTTCAATTTGTGAGACAAAGTCTATCCCAGAATAGTGTCAAATTTGTTCCCCACCAGTCTCGGGGGTTGGAACTATAGGACTGTGCCACCATGCCTAGCTACTTTCATTCTGAACAACTGGATACTAATAGTTTTTTTTATTGATTTTATTGGTCTATATATGTTTCTCTGCTTCCCTTCCTTCCTGCTCCCTCCCTTTCTACCCTCTTCCATGGTCCCCATGTTCCTAATTTACTCAAGAGATCTTGTCTTTTTCTACTTCTCAAGTAGATTAGATCCATGTATATCTCTATTAGGGTCCTCTTTGTTGTGTAGGTTCTCTGGGATTATGAATTGTAGGCTAGTTTTCTTTGCTTTATGTCTAAAAGCCACTTATGAGTGAGTACATATGATAATTGTCTTTCTGGGTCTGGGTTACCTTACTCAATATGATAATTTCTAGCTCAATCCATTTGCCTGCAAATTTTAAGATGTCATTTTTTTCTGCTGTGTAGTATTCCATTGTGTAAATGTACCACGTTTTCCTTATCCATTCTTTGGTTGAGGGGCATTTAGGTGGTTTCCAGGTTCTGTCTATGACAAACAATACTGCTATGAACATAGTTGGACACATGTCCTTGTGGCACGATTGAGCATCCTTTGGATATATACTCAAAAGTGGTATTGCTGGGTCTTGAGGAAGGTTATTTTCTAATTTTCTGAGAAATCACCATACTGATATACAAAAGGGCTGCACCAATTTACACTCCCACTAGCAATGCAGAAGTGTTCCCTTTACCCCACATCCTCTCCAGCGTAAGTTAGTGTTTTTGATCTTGGCCATTCTTACAGGTGTAAGTTGGAATCTCAGAGTTGTTTTGATTTGCTTTTCTCTGATGACTATAACGGTGCTGAGCATTTCCTAAGTGTCTTTCAGTTATTTTAGATTCTTATTTGCTTGTTCACAGGCCCATCTTCCATACTTCTTAGCAGAGTTAATGTGATCTTGACATTTGTGTTTATTATTTTCTGGATTTTTTCTTTTACAGATAAACCTTTTAATTTTATAATGGCTTTTGACCCATGTAGTCCCTGCTGTTTAACTTAAGGTACTCTAATACTATTCTTGTTACACTCTAAGTTAACCTATAAGCCCCACCGGCCCAAAGACCAGATAACTTCCTGGATTCTGGGAGTTGAAGTTCTTAAAAACATAACAAAGCTTCATGGGAAAGTATGAGTTTTGTCCATAAAAGCCTTGACAACACATGTCTTAGGGCCACTCAGCTGGTATATTTCCAGGAATGTTCCTGACCAAATTACATCTTGGTTAGCATTTAACATGTTAATAAAACTTTCTTTAATTTAGCCCAGAATGATGGAACTGGCTTTTCTCTGGCAAATCTCAGGATTAACAGAAGCTGGGCGCTTCTATGGCCTGTGGTACATCCCCAGGCCAAGCCTCCATCTCCTCTCTGTGCTAGTCTTTGCATGACATTCTTTTCTCTGTGTTTCTGAAACTATTTCCTTCCTCTTACAAGCAATGCAGTCACTCCAGTCATATTAAACTAAGGACCCCTCCTACTCCAATATGACTTTGATGGGTTCCGAGGGTTGGGGGTTCAGCTTTTTTATTTTGGAAGGGAAGGCTGTAACACATTTCTAGCCTCATTTTTATGTTCTATTTTCTTCAATCTGCCTTGAATATGTTTATTTTCAAAGTGGGTTGTACTTGGTCCTAAACGTTCTTTAGGTGAACCTTGAAGGCCCAGCTTGACTGCAGTCTCCACAATGGCTTCTAACTTCTGCAAGCACTGTGGGTTTTGCAAGTGCGTGTCTTATCTGAGTTTATTCCTGCTCTGGTCTTCCATTTTCATCTGAACAGAAAGCAACCACATTTTTTTTCCAGTGTTCTATATTATCACTTGTTTCCATTCGATTTCGTATTATTTGTTTTCCTATATTTCTATAAACAGTGGACATTGGGGTTGGAGGGTGGCTCAACAGTTCAAAGCTCTTACAAAGGACTGGGGATCAGTTTCCAGCACCCAGGTAGGAGAGGTTCACAGATGGTTTGTAACTCCAGTCGAATGCTCTCTTCTGATCTCCCTGAGCACCTGCATACATATGCCACACACACACATACACGCACACACTCTAAATTAAATAAATAAACCATCGGTATTGGGAAGGAAATATGAGGTAAGAGAACTTTGTGGAGTCTGAGGATACTGGCTATTGGTTTAGTTTTCTTTTGAATCAAAACCAGAAGGTGGGATGGGGTGCTGGGCTGGTGTGTGAGTGAAAGGCCTAGCATGTATATACGTGAATCACAAGTTACGGATTAAGTGGTCCTTCATTTTTATTCTTTCTCTTGAATTCTTCTAATAATAATAACTATTTACAAGGAAAATGGACATGCCAACAGGCAAATAGTTTTATTCTGCAGATAATTTCCTTTTAAGCCTTACTCTTCAGAGCTTATGGCCTGCATTTCAATATCGTTGGCAATTAGGTAACTGAGGTTTTTTTTTTTCCTTTTAAAGAGATAATTGTCTGTTGGGGAAACCACTTAGCACAGGAATAGTGCCCTGAAATGAATCCCACAAAGTGGGTGGCTCAAAAGAAATTGTTCTCTCGCAGATTTAAAGGTCAGAAGTGTGAAGTCAGTGCCACTGGGCTAAAATCGAAATGTGGCAGGGTTATGCTTCCTCTGGGGACACTTTGTAGAAGCAGGTACTGGCTTCTTCCAGCTTCTGGTGGCTATTGATAATCTTTGTCTGTGGCCTTGAACACTAATCTTTGTCTCTCTTTAAGTCTCTCTGTGCAAAATCACCCTTGGCTCTCTTCCTAGGACACACGAACTTAGGATTTGTAGGAAAAAAAATCCTCTCCTTCTCAAGGTCCTGAACTTAACTACATCTGCTAGGCCCTTCCACTTATGTGGTGAACTTTACACATTTCACAAATTAGGAAAGTTCACATCTTTGGGGCCATTGTTAACAATTATAGTTAACTAGGTACACACACACACACACACACACTTTTTAATCTATCACAAGACATGTTTGTCATAAATTTACCAAAGCATATTTTGCAACAGTAAGAAGCTAGGGAGCCCTGTAAGTCCATCAGCCACAGAGTGAATTAATAACCTCTGATGCAATTCCCACGTCAACACACCGATTAACTTGAATGGATCTCACATATCTGACTGAAAGAAAACCATTATGACATAGTAAGTTCTTGGTTTGAGGCCAACAAGAGTGAGCTCTTACGAATACTTATGGAATAACAAAAAGAATCACGGTGAATCTGTGGTCTGGCAAAATTAGAACAATCGTTTCTCTGGGGGTTGAGGATCTATGACTGAAAAGGGCAAACACGAGGGATTTGGGGTACTGTCTAAATTTCTGATTTAAGTTTTGATTTCTTAGATAAATTTACATTGTGAGAATTAATTGAGCACCCTGGTCCATAACAAATAAAATGTAATTAACCAAGAAAGAAAGATAAATTTTCTCAGGACTAGATAGTATCACCAGGATAGTGGACAGACTACTAGAGCCGGAAGATGAAGTCATATTCTTAGATTAGAATCAGTTTCTGGGAGTGTGAGGTCACCTGTGCCTAGCAGAGAAGAGATGAAGTGGAAATCTATGTAGGAGAAATCCTCTTAAGTTTTTTAAGAAAATGTATCAATACATAAATTATTTGATAGGTAAATGAGCAGACAGATGATTAGTTGAAGCTGTGATGGGGTATAAGGCAGGAAGTTAGGTCAGTTAAATCAAGACCTACCAAAGATTAGGCAATCTGATATATTGGCCAATAAACACAAATAACATTTCTCACTCTTCCCTACCCTTTTCTTCGGTTCCCTACTTTTCCCTTCCCTTTTCTTCTCTTCTCTTCTTTCACTCCTTACTTCCTTGCTTAATTTATTCATTCCTTCACTTTCCCTTTTCCTCTCTTCCCTTCCTTTCTCTATGCTTTATTTTGTTTTATTTTATTTTATTTTTGAGACACAGTCTTGCTATGCTGCTCAGGGTGATTTTGAACTCAGCATACTCTGCTGTAGTCTTCCTAGTAGCTAGGATTACCAAAATGTGCCACCACACTCAGCCACAGATAGATGCTGACCACTTGATAAATGGTCAGTCCAAATTGAGATGTTCAACATAATGTAAAAAAGTAATACTATGGAATTAAACCAATCACTGTGCTTGGTTTAATAAAGAAGCTGATTGGCCAATAACAAGATGGGATAAGTTTAGTCAAATGAACCAAACTGAAAATGGTAGGAGGAATGGCAAAGTCAGGAGTCTCAAGCAGACACAGAGAGAAGCAAGTTGGGCATGCCATACTGAGAAGAGGTACCAAGCCACATGGCAAAGCGTAGATAAGAAATATGGATTAATTAAAATGTAAGAGTTAGGTAGTAATAAGCCTGAGCTACTGGCCAAGCATTTATAATTAATATAAGCCTCTGTGTGGTTACTTGGAAATGGCTCGCAGCACAGAAACTTCCACCAACAAAATTCTGGGTTTTTTTTGTTGCTGTTGTTGATTTTGTATTGAAAGGAAATGGTTGGATACACTGGGAAAATTAGATACAAAATTAGTAAATTCTATGTTTAAAAAAAGTTTTGTTTCTTTTTTTAATTTGAAAAGTACGGTTATTGGGACTTGAAAAAGGGCTTGGCAATTAAGAACACTTGCTGCTTTTTCATAGGACCCAGGTTCAAGTTCATTTTCCAACACCTACATAGCATGTCACAACCATCTGAAAGTCAAGATCCAAAGGATCTGATGCCCTTATCTGATCTGAACCAGTAATACATGTACATAGTACGTGTGCATGCATGCAGGCAAAAATACATATACATAAAATACATAAATCTCTTTTAAAAATGTGGCTCTTAGGAGTTATAAAAGTGTCTCTGTAGGTGAAGATCTTGTTGCTCAAGTGGGAGAAACTGAGTCAAGTCCCTAGAACTAATGTAAAGCTAGATGTGCTAGTGTGTATCTGTAATGCTAGCCCTCCTACAGAGAGATTGGGTGGAGACAGGAGATTCCCGAAAGCTTTCTGGCCAGAAAAACTGATAGTCTCAAACAAGGTGGAAGGTGAAGACTGACAGCTGAGGTAACCTTAGACTTCCACAAGTATACTGTGGGATGAACATGCCCACTTTAACACACGACCACACCCATACACCTTAGTCAGACTTTTTTGTCAGGACTTTTAGCTCCCAATAATGTAACAGAGACTTCTTATTAATTATGAAAACTTGACCAATAGCTTAAGCTTGTTTCTAACTAGCTCTTATAACAAATTAACCCATTTCTACTAATCTATGTGCTGCTACATGATTTATGACTTTATCACTCCTCCTGCATGTCTCTTCCCTCTCTGTCTGCTGCCAATTCCTGGTATCTCCACCTTCTTCTTCTTCCCAGAATCCTCTGTGCCTGGAAATCCTGCCTAGCTATTGAGCATTAAGCTATTTATTAAAGCAATAGCAGTGACATATCTTCACAGAGTACACAAGGATTATTCTCCAACAACACATATATACAATTTTAAAGACAACTAAAATCAAATGATATGGCTATCATGTGTGATTGAACTTTCTAACTAGTCAGCATATTGGTATAAATCCTGTGGGTAGGACAAGCAGTTGATAAATGTGTGAGTTATTGAGTTCTTGCTCTTCTAGCTAATGTAGGGCTTGAATAGACCATGATTAGATTTAGCCAAACTGTGGGCAAACTCTCTAGACCAGTGGGGGAAAAAAAGAACTGTTATTTCTAAGTTTTTACAACCAGGGGGAAACTTACTGTTCGAAAATAGTGAGGTCAAAGCCAAGGAAGCCTTGCTCATTTGGGGGTGCATAAGCTCTTACTAACCCAGCATGCAGACCACTCTGAGTACCTTTTGGGAGAAGGTGATGTCATAGAGTGGGCAGAGGCCAGTCATAGGAATCAAACATGCCTAGGGTCCAGCAGAGTCTATTGCTTGCTGGTTTCATCCTAGTGACATCATTTTGGTAGTCCCCATTTTCACAGCTACATCGTGAATTTGGTGATAGCTCCCTAGTTGAGAAGTTTAGTCTGAAATTATACATAAAGTGTATAGCACAGAAATAGCTGTCATGTTACAGTTGGTTTGATTACTAATTTCATCACAAAGTCAAAAGAAAGCACAATGAACACAATATGACTTGGAGTCACAGTTATTAAAGCCTTGATCAGAAAAACAGGAGGTTCTTTTTCTGTACATCTTTTGGGATACTTCAGCTATTCCAAATCTTTGGTTTCATAACAATTAACGAATATAAACCCACACACAGAAATCCAGGTCACAGGCGACCTCTTTCTTCTTGTGTACACTTAGCTGCAAGGAGCTAGTGTTGGATCTTTGAGAATCCCCACATGTCCCAAGCCTCAGCGATGACACCCCCTCTCCTCTTAGTCCCAGATGCAGATGGCCACTCCATCATTCATCCTCACTGACTCCGTCAGCTCATCACTGTGGCATCCAAGATCTGTTTGGCAGGCTCGCTGCAGGGTGCATGTAATCAGTAGACACACACGCTTAACTGTGATTGATGCCAGTCTTTTGACAATTTCCCCTGCCAGACCCTTCCATCATTCCTCAGCAATGTTTTCTTGACTGCTAAAATAATGTCTCTGAATGATTACAGCCACTTTACGGAGTGACTTGCAGAGATGTCTTTTGTCGTGGCTGCATTCGGAAGGGGCTTTATCTCACACGTCCCTCTTCCTTTCTTGGTCTTGGATGCATCTTTACATGTTTCTGCCACTGTCACTATTCATCACAGTAGGGGTCTCTTTCAAGGTAAATAACGGGATATTATAATCAGCTTGTTTTGGCATATGTTTGAAATCTATTTGCAATTCCTCATTAGGCTGGTAGAAGGATTTCAAAGACATAACTATTTCTTCGATTTTTAAAATTAACTATTACAGTTTTAAGAATTTTGAATTCTAGATAAATGCTTACCCGATATGACTGGCTTTTGATGCTGGTCACAGAGGCCTTTGAATGTGGACCTTTGGAACAAAGTCTCACTTCTTCTTATCCCATTCCCACTCCTTCAACTCCAAACCCACAACCTGTAAGTTATAAGAGGGACCATTAGTAGGTGACCAGCTCAGGTGGGTTTTATAAGTCCTCTGTTGTCAGGATAAACCTGCAGCAGGAAGCCAGAGAGAAGCAAAGCTGAACATTCACTCCGTCTTCTTTTCTGAACAATGAAGAGCACTGTTATTTGGTAATATCCAAGAGACACTGACGTGCCCAAATAAATACAGATTATTTCTGTCATACCCAATATTCACTCAAACCCTCAGTCCCACTTTGTGTCTTCATTTACCTGTCCTGAATTCATACCAATGGAATTACTGCTTGTAGTCTGCCTCCGTCACTTCACAGATCATACGCAAGTTTTCTTGCAGCATATTGCTTAGATTTCATTTTATTGACAAGAACTATTTTTTAGCAATGGATGCACAACAGCTTATCATCTCATTAGCTGATGGAAATTTGTACTGTGACCATTTTTGCAACTATAAACAAGGCTGACATTATTTACTATGCTTTTGTGTGCATTAGTAATGCATGTTTTCAGCTCTCTTGGTACCTGGGAGTAAACCGTAGGGTTATATGTCACTTAACTATATAAATTTGATTTGATTGTCAGACTATTTCCAAAACAGCTGGACTGTTTCAAATCCCACCAGCAATGCACTAGAGTTGCATGGATATTCTTGTCAGCCCTCATCATTGTTATTCTCATTCCTGCCATCTCAGCAGGGATGAAGTTCGGGCATGTGGTTCTGGTTTCTGTTTCATTATTGTCCACTGATGAGCAGCATTTTCTCGTGTTCTTATTAACCACTTATACATCCCTGGAGAAATGTCTTTCCAGATCATTTAATGTCTTTTACTGTTGGATTGTTCATTATGCACTTTTAATATAAGCCACCTATCAGACATGTGATGCATAGTTTCCCCACTATTGCTGTGATACAACACCATAAGGCGCAAACTTGGGAAAGAAAGGGTTTATTCAGCTTATATATTTGGAGTCTCAGTCCACCGAGCAAAGCCAAAGAAGGAACTCTGGGCAGGAACCTGAAGGTAGGACCCTGAAGACAGGAGACTAGAGGCAGGAACTGAAGCAGAGCCTGTGGAAGAATGTTGCTGACTATCTTATCCCACGGCTTGTTCTGCCTGCATCTTTATACCACCAAGGCACCACCCACACTGGGCTGCTCCCTCCCACATCAACCATTAATCAAGAAAATGCTCCACAGACTTGTTTACAGGCCAATCTGATGAAGGCATTTTCTAAATTAAGATTCCTTCTTCCTGACTGTATCTAGTTGACAAAACCCAACCAGCACACCCATTCTGTGCTATCTTCTTACCTTTATTTCACTTAAGTACAAAAGGTTCAATTTCAATGAAGTTCAATAAATTTATTTTTGTTTTATTGCTTATACTTCATGTGTAATATCTAAGTAGCTTTTGCCTATTGGTCAAGAAAGCTAAGTCTTTTTCCCCTAAACTGGTGGTTTCCAACCTTCCTAATGCTGAGACCCTTCAATACAATTCCCCATGTTGAGGTGATCCCCAACTGAAATGGATTAATAAAAAATGCTGCAGGTCCCTGAATGGTGGCAGGCAGCAGACCATGTGATGGCAGGCAAGGGGCAGTGGGACCCGAGAACAGCCAGTCCCAGTCAGGGATGGCACACGAGACCATGCCCCAGGTCTTTGAAAGCGGCTGGTGTTGGTGGCGAGCCACATTGTGGCAGACAAGAGGCAGACAGATAGGCACACCATGCAGAGTGAGGTTGGATATTTATTTAGTGGATTATGCAGGTGGAAGAGAAGAGGGGAGAAGAGCAGAGAGATAGAAGAGAGAGAGAGAGAGAGAGAGAGAGAGAGAGAGAGAGAGAGAGAGAGAGAGAGAAGAGGGAAAGGGGAGAAGTGGGGAGAGGGAGATGGCTGCAAGCAGGAAGGAAGATCTGCCTGCCTCAGTGAACTTATGATCCTCCTGTCTCTATTCCTTGACTACTGCTGGCCATAATGCCTAGGTTTTACCAATATTCCTATTTGTTACATAGGTATTACAATTTTACAGTCCTTTTTAAGTCAGCTTTGGGGTCATGTTCCTTATAAATGTATATATTTCATATAATTTATACAATTTTTTAAACATGCATTGTGGGAGACTTTCTAGGAGAGTCATGAACAAATGCCTAGAACTCAGTGATCATTCTATTACAGCTTCGCATGTGCTGGGATTATAGGCTTGAGCCATTACACCTAGTTCTATGTGTCTCATGCATTTTGGTGTTTGGTGCATTTATGATCATAATACTCAAATATTGATGAATTAATTTCATCATTATAGAGTTAATCTTCACCAACTGACAGTTTATCACTGCATTATTTTGACAATGCCTTTGATGTAAGTTACATACAGTCCTATCCAATTCCAGTCAGAGCTTCTTCAGTGCAAATATTAATCCAGTCTCTGAGGCTTGTTGTGATCCTGGGAGGTTGTTTTGCTTGGTTGTCTCTGGTAAACCAGAAGGCACATTCTGCTCCTTCAGCCAATAGCCTTTAAGATACCAGCCCACCAGGGTGTGGTCTCTTCTACTTTAAAAAGCAGTGGAACCCTGCATGTGCATGCTCTCTCTCTCTTGCTTCTCCCGTTCAGGCTGCTAGACTCTCTGTTTCCTATTTGCAATGAGAGGACTTTTATTTGGGACAGTGATCTGTAAGTTTTCCCCCTCAAAGAAATAACCCTTTTTATTATCCCTGATTCTTAACTGGTGTGGGATTGTTTTGTGGCTTCAGCCTGTGATGTAGCTTTTCACTTTCACAGAGTTTGCAGCCTTCTCTTCCTTGCCACCACTAAAACTCTATTGTTTTCCAGTGTTCTTAGACTTGAACTTTCTTACCCATTGTTTCAAGTAGAGGCAGCTCCTTCAGAAAGCTTTCGAACCCTCTGTTTGGAGGTTTTGTCTCTTGCCTTGCCACAGCCATGGATGGCTAGGCCAACTAGATCACGGAACAGGAATAACCCCTGCTGTCCAAGTTAACTAGGCTGTAATGATAGTGTTGTAGCAGTAGCAGTAAAGGCACATTAAAGGGAAATTATTTCCTGCAGAACAAGAGAATGAATTCTCTGCCCTGGGTGGAGATCCAATATGACAGCTGTGTAGACCAATCTACTAGACGGATGGATCATGCCCCAGGAATGCAGAAGCACCTTAAGCCATGTTAAAGAGGTGGGGGAAATGATTATCCCTTTAATGAAATAATACACATTTCTTTCCCCAATTCCCACCCTTTGTGCAGTTACTTGTAGAGCTACAGACAGGCAGGTTTGGGAGTCAGCCTGCTTTTCTGACTTCCTCAAAAACTACTAACTTTTCCTTTTCTTCTGTCTCTGTTCCAAGGATGCTTTTCCTGGTACTTTGAGCTTCACTATTTTTTTTAAGTTCCATTTCTGTCCTGTGACTGCCAGTCTGCCATGTGGCTGACTCCCATGCCATCTCAAACAGCCTGGTTAATTTTCCTTTTCTTTTCCCATTCTTTTTTTTTGTTTTTGTTTTTTTTTAAATTATTTTATTTATTTATTAAAGATTTCTGTCTCTTCCCCACCACCACCTCCCATTTCCCTCCCCCTACCCCAATTAAGTCCCTCTCCCTCATCAGCCCAAAGAGCAATCAGGGTTCCCTGACCTGTGGGAAGTCCAAGGACCACCCACCTCCATCCAGGTCTAATAAGGTGAGCATCCAAACTGCCTAGGCTCCCACAAAGCCAGTACGTGCAGTAGGATCAAAAACCCATTGCCATTGTTCTTGAGTTCTCAGTAGTCCTCATTGTCCGCAATGTTCAGTGAGTCCGGTTTTATCCCAGGCTTTTCCAGACCCAGGCCAGCTGGCCTTGGTGAGTTCCCGAGAGAACATTCCCATTGTCTCAGTGTGTGGGTGCACCCCTCGTGGTCCTGAGTTCTTTGCTCGTGCTCTCTCCTTCTGCTCCTGATTCGGACCTTGAGATTTCTGTCCAGTGCTCCAATGTGGGTCTCTGTCTCTGTCTCCTTTCCTCGCCTGAAGGTTAATATTCAGGAGGATGCCTATATGTTTTTCTTTGGGTTCTCCTTCTTATTTAGCTTCTCTAGGATCACTAATTATAGGCTCAATGTCCTTTATTTATGGCTAGAAACCAAATATGAGTGAGTTCATCCCATGTTCCTCTTTTTGTGTCTGGCTTACCTCACTCAGGATAGTGTTTTCTATTTCCATCCATTTGCATGCAAAATTCAAGAAGTCCTTGTTTTTTACTGCTGAGTAGTACTCTAATATGTATATATTCCATACTTTCTTCATCCATTCTTCCATTGAAGGGCATCTAGGTTGTTTCCATTCTCCTCCTCCTCTATGCATTTGTTAAGATTCCATCTTATGGGTCCTGTTAGAGTTTTTTTTTTTTGTTTCTTTTTTTTTTTTGCTGCTGTTATTTGATTTTTTTTTGCTTTATTTTCTAAACAAAGAAAACAAACTATCTATCTTTTTTTTCATTTTACATACCAATCCCAGTTCCCACTTCCTCCCCTACTCCCATCCCTTCCACCTCTGCCCCCTCCCATCTACTCCTCAGAGAGGATAATACATACTGCTTTGGGGAAGGTCCAAGGCCCTCTCTACTTTATCAAGGCTGAGCAAGGTATCCATCCAAAGAGAATGGGTTCCAAAAAAGTCACTACAAGCAGTAGGGATAAATTCTGGTACCACTCCTGTGGCCTTACAGTCTACCTCAGCCATACAACTGTCTAGTTTGGACCTATGTTGGTTCCTTCCCTGTCCTACTGGAGTTGGTGAGCTCTTATTAGCTCAGGTAAACTATTTCAGTGGGTATCCCCATCATGGTCTTAACCTCTTTGTTCATATTCTCTCCAACTGGACATTGGGACATTGGGAGCTTAGCCCAATGCTCCACTGTGGGTCTTTGCCTCTTTTTCCATCAGTTGCTGGGTGAAGGTTCTATAGTGACATTTAAGATATTCATCCATTCGACTACATGGCAAAGCCATTTTGGTCACCCTCTCCTCTGTTGCTTAGGGTCTTTGCTGGGGTCATCCTTGTGTATTTGGGGGAATTTCTCTAGTGCCAGATCTCTTGCTCACCCCATAATGGGTCCCTCAATCAAAATATCTCTTTCCTTGCTCTCATTTCTGTCTTTCCTCCATCTCGACTATCCCATTCCTTCAAGTTCTCTTCCCCCTCCCTTCTTCCCTCCTCTTCTCCTTCCACCCACCCTCCTTCCCTCACTCACATGCTCCCAATTTTGTCAGGTGATCTTGTCCATTTCCTCTTTCTAGGTGGATCTATACATGTTTCTCTTAGGGTTCACCTTGTTACTTAGCTTCTGTATGATCATGGCCTATAGACTTGTTACTCTTTGCTTTATAGCTTGTATCCACTTATGAGTGAGTGCATACCATGTTCATCTTTCTGGGTCTGGGTTACTTCACTCAGGATGCTTTATGCTTTTTTCTAGTTCCATCCATTTGCATGCAATTTTAAGATGTCATTGTTTTTTTTTTTTTTTTTTTACTTCTGAGTAGTACTCCATTGTATAAATGTACCACATTTTCTTTATCCAGTCTGCAGTTGAGGAGCATCTAGGTTGTTTCCAGGTTCTGGTTATTACAAACAATGCTGCTATGAACATAGTTGAACAGATGTCTTTGTATTATAACTGAGCACCCTTTAGGTATATGCCCACGAGTAGTATTGCTGGGTCCTGAGATAGGTTGATTTCCAATTTTCTGAGAAACTGCCATTGATTTCCAGAGTGGTTGTAAAAGTTTGCATTCCCACCAGCAATGGAGAAATGCTCCCCTCACTCCACATTCTCTACAACATAAGCTATCATTGGTGTTTTTGATCTTCGTCATTCTGGCTGATGTAAGATGGTGTCTCAGAGTCATTTTGATTTATATTTCCCTGATGGCTAAGGATGTTGAACATTTCCTTAAGTGTTTTTCTTTTTATTTTAAGATTTATTTTTATTTATTTATTATTGATTTTTATTGAGCTCTATATTTTTCTCTGCTCCCTTCCCTGCCTGTCCCCTCCCCTTAAAGTGTTTTTCAACCATTTGAGAGATTCTTCTGTTGAGAATTCTCTGTTTAGTTCTTTGCCCCATTTTAAAATTGGATTATTTAGAATTTTGCTTTCTAATTTATTGAGCTCTTTATATATTTTGGAGATAAGTCCTCTGCCTGATGTGTGTTCAGTGAAGATCTTTTCCAATTCAGTAGGCTGCCTTTTTGTCTTATTGAGTGTGTCCTTTGCTTTACAGAATGTTCTCAGTTTCAGGAGGTTCCAATTATTTATTGTTGCTCTCAGTGTCTGTGCTATTGGGGTTATATTTAGGAAGGGGTTTCCTGTGCCCATGCATTGAAGACTACTTCCTACTTTCTCTTCTATCAGGTTCAGTCTGGTAAGATTTATATTGAGATCTTTCAGCTCTAGGTCACCCCAGTCAAGGGCTTTCTCCTGGGACTCCTCTTAGGACTGGCAGTTCACTGTACAGCTGTTCCCTGCACAGATGGTCCCTACTTTTCTTTGGGTTGCCAGGAAAGCCTGTAGTTTTAGAGGAGAGATCCTGATTCAAAAGTAGAGAGGTGACTTAGGGATGAACCTATGTGTTTCTCCTCAACAATTTCTAGAAGAAAGAATTTGACCAAATGTAAGCACGCTAAGCCCAAAGATTCAGGCAGCAGGCCAATTTCTACTCCCATAGAAAACCCCAGGAGACACACTCTTCCACTGGTCACCAGAATGGAAGTAATATCTCTTCCTGTCAAAGCCAATTTTTTCTGACTCCCTCTATGCACAAAGTAACCATAGGATAAACTGGCATCTTCCTAATAAGCTGTAATTCCAGCCTTGGATAATAGAAGTACAAAAGCAATGCCATCCACGGCATGAACTGTCTCTCCTTCTGTGACACTAGTTCTTGAACAATAAACTCAACAGATCAGCATGCTTTAACAAAAATGAATATAGCCAAGCTGTTCTCTTAAAACTTGTTGGGCACCAAACAAAGTTCTGAGTTTGATACCCTAGACTGCCTGCTCCTTGAAATGCTGAGAGGATGGGGTGGGCCTCCTAGGATGCCTTACTAATTTTGGACATGAGACTCGGGCCTGGTTGAAGACAGGCTAGGATTTCCAAGTTTGTACAGCACACAAATCCTAGGGATATCTAGGGACTACCTTGTAAATGCAAAAGTTAATTTACTATAAAAGACTTAATAAAGAAGAGGCAACAAAGAAAATCCTCTTTAATCACATTGCATGCTCAAGATACCACTTAGAGTGAGAAGTTTTAAATCTCAACCGCAGGCAGACTGTGTTAAAATTACTTTCTAAATTTTTTTGCCAGTAAAAATGTAACCATTCGTCTACAGAAAGCACGAAGCAAGACTGTGCTTACACTGCAAGAGAGACGTATGCTCTAGGGTGACAAGAAGGGCATACTGCCGTACAGGAAAGTTGTGAGCAATTTTCTCTACTGTCAGACAGGACATAGCGTATACTAACTGGAAACATGAGCAAAGTGTTACATGTAGTAGTCATAATAACAGCAAGGAAAATAGTGATTGTAGTCTGTTAATAACATGAAAGTTATGTTCTTGAACCTCATGGCACTGTGCCAAGTGACATGCATTATAATAGTGCATCTTCCCAAGAATCCTAAGTGACAAAATTGTTTGTCCATTGCACTCAAGCCATGCAAAGAAAGGCATGGCCATGTGGATTTGGAACAGGTGAGGAGATTTCAGTCAGGAATATTATTTAGATGGGTTGGGGAAGGCAAGAGAAGTCTGTACCCAGGAATCAATATGCAATGGAAAGAATAAAGGAATAATAAGCTAAATTAAAGGAGGAATTCTACCAAGAATGGTGATAGTGGGAAATGATATGGTAAGCAGTGGCGTACTATTCAGCAATGAGGGGCATTAAATCCTGCTATTTGAACAACATGCATGGACCAGGAGGACATTATGCCAAATGAAGTAAGCCAGGTACAGAACACAAACCCTGCTTGATCTTACTCATAAGGGGAATCTGGAAGGAGTTAATCTCACAGAAGTTGAGAGCGCAGTTATGGTTACCAGGGGCTGGGGAGACAGGGGCAAGGGAGGAAGGGAGAGGATGACCAATGTGCAACATTATTGCTCGATACTACATCCTGGAGTTCTGTGGCACAGTAGGGTGCCATAGTGAGGAACAATAGTATATCATTTAGCAAAGTAGTGAGAGGAGAAGAGAGGAATTTGAATTCACTTACATAGAAGGATGCTAAAAGTCTAATGTACATTTGAGACAAATGCCTCTTGACCGAAGAATGGATAAAGAGGATGTGCTACATTTACCTAATGGAGTACTACACAGCAAAAAAAAATATATATATATATGACATCTTGAAATTTGCAGGTAAATGAATGGATCTAGAAAACATCATATTGAGTGGTCTAACCTAGACCCAGAAAGACATATATCATATGTACTCACTCATAAGTGGCTTTTAAACATAAAGCAAAAAAAGCAGCCCACAATTTATAATCTCAGAGAACCTAGACAACAAAGAGGATTCTAAGAGAGACATACAATTATCTAATGTACATGGGAAGTAGAAAAAGACAAAATCTCCTGAATAAATTGGAAGCATGGGGATTATGGTGAAAATGTATTTAGAACTTTTTCTTTTATGAGGTTCAATATTGTTCGTTTTATGTTGTCTTTGATTTGTTTGGATTTCAGTTTTATGCATAGAGATAAATATGGATCTATTTTCATTCTTCTATGTCTAATTAATTCTTAAAGGGAGAAACTGATAGTCAAAATGCTGGGCTCATGGCAAATCTCAGGGGCAAGGCACTCCACTAATTCGGCCAAGGTAAAAGAGGTTCTCCAGGGGCCAGTTAAAATCTGTGTTTTTTAAACGTTTAATGGAGGTTACAGGCATTTTACCCAACCTCTGAAGGTCAGCAGGCAGCGATAGCCATGGCCTTCATAGGACAGTCAGCATCAGATATAAGAAAAAAGCTACAGCAAGTAGATAGGTTGCAAGATTATACCTTGTAAAATTTGGAGAGACAGAGAAAATGTTAAACAAGAGACAGGGAAAATAAAATGAAAGAGAGAGAGGCGGAAAGCAAAAAAAAAAAAAAGAGAGAGAGAGAAAGGAGGGAGGCAGAGGAAAGAGAAAACCAGAAAGATATTTGACTAGAAAAAAAAAAGACAGGACTCAGACAGATAAGGAGCCTGGGCAACAGAAGATCAAAGACAAATAAAGAGCAACAGAGGCACTCCTTGGACAAAGGCCAATGTGGTTATGGCAAGAAAAAGAACATTAGATACCTCTATAGATTTTCTAAGGGACACTGGAACTGAGTACTCTGTGCTAAAACAACCGTTGAAGAAAAAAAAATTTAAAAAATACAAACTGGACACCTTACAAACTATAAATTTGGGAAAAGAATAAATAAATTACTCGTCCCTCCCTGGTCACCCCTGAATGTATGATCAAAGCCTTTTATTGACCAAAGGAGGGACTTTTGCCTTCCCTGCTGTTCTCAGCTCTGCAGGAGATGCAGGCTGCTTGTCTGCCTCTGCCTCTGCCACGCCCTCCTCACCAGGATGACCACCTCCCCCTGCCATCACCGCTGGAGAAATCCTTGCCTCCTAGCAACTGCCTTGGTGCCATGCTTGCTCTAAGGTCTGCATGAGCCCCGACTGCTCACCCTACAGTCTCGCTCCCCTCACCCATGTCAGACTGCGATACAGCAGTCACAGTGCTACCACAGGTGCCCTCCTGTGCCAGACTACTGCTCCTGTGCTGGGCTGACGTCGATGGACTATGGATCCTAGCAGCATCTGCAGAAAGGACAGGCGGCTGGCAGAATGGCAGACTAAGCTGTGCCAGGCAGAGCCGGAAATGATGGTGAAGCTTGCCTGGGGCACAAAGCTGGGGGTCCGAGGCAAGCAGGTACACAAGACTGAAGGTAAGCGGAAGGTGGGGGCAACATTGGTGGACAGGAAGCAAATGATCTGGGCCAATAGCCTCCCTTCAGGGACGTCGGCCCAACCAGAACTCTGAACTTATGGCTTTGATACAAGCTCTACAGATGGTAGAGGGAACATCTATACTGACAGCAGGTATGCTTTTGCCACCACCCATATACATGGAGCAATATACAGACAAAAAGGACTGTTGACATCTGCGGAAATTTTGAGCCTCCAGGAGGCCACAAATTTGCCAAAGAAGATAGCCATCATACATTGACCAGGACTGAGACACCCAATGTAATGACTAAAAAGATCATAAAAAAAAAATCTTCCCAAGGTTTGAGATGCCCAAGGTAATCATGTCCCATAATAGACCTGCCTTTGTTGCCCAGGTAAATTAGGGTATGGCCAAGGCATTGGGGATCAATTGAAAATTGTGTATACCAACCCCAAAGCTCAGGTCAGATAGATAGGATAAATAAAATTCTAAAAAAAAAAATTTACAAATTGACATAATTAGCCCTGGAGACCAGCAAAAATGACTGGACAGACCTCCCTCCCTCCTGTCCTGTTCTGGGTTCAAAACATCCCCATTGATTTTATTTCTGAGTGTCATCCCTAGGTCCATATTGAGCTTTTAGGGCTTACTGAGTTAATTATGTTTGTCTTTCTGTACCTCTTACAAACTAAACCTAATTCTTGATTTCTGCTTCCTCATTGGCTGTCCTCTGGCTTTAGGGCTTTTTGTTTTGTTTTGAACATTTGTCATCTGTATTGTATTTTCTTTCACTGTTTGCTAAAGTTCTCGCAATGGACACAACCCTGTACATTTGGATGAAGCTGATGCTACAGGATGCAATAAAAGCCCGTGAATGCCATGTGGTGCCAGCTGGGCTGAAACTGATCTCTCCGGCACATTCTCTGGAGTTGAGGATCAACACTCCCAGTGTCTATAGCAAAGGAGATTTGTCTTCATAATACTAAACTTGCCTTTTAAGGGAAAAATACATTTCACGAAATTCGCATAAGGCATTGTTTTACAATGAGAAGGCATCCATGTGTTTCTTAGGGCTGAGTTAAGATCTTGTAGTCAATAGACTATTATTCTTGCCACAATGATGGGTGCTATTCCTGGGTCTACAATGGTTCACAATGTCTACCATGTAGTTACTTTCAAGCCTCATTCAGATAATTTTGCTAAGAGCTATTCTGCACGCCCTAGAGGTGTTTTACTATCTTCTCCCAATACTGCTGTGTGAACAGTGCTCTGTAAAGTATAAATTATTTTGTCCCCGCAGTTGTACTAGTTTTCATATGGCTATTGTCTGAGCAAATCTTTCAGAGATGGTGCTCCATAACAGGAGAAGCCTGGATCTGTTGTTTTTTTAAAGAAAAAAAAAGGAGGGTTATGTGTAGCCTTAAAAGAAGAATGCTGTTTCTATGCAGACCATACTGGGTTGGTGAGGGACAACATGGCAAAACTCAGGGACAGGTTGGCACAGAGACAAAAGATGTTTGAGTCACAACAGGGATGGTTCGAAGGATGGTTTAATAAGTCCCCATGGTTTACTACCCTGTTGTCTTCCTTGGTGGGTCTTTTAATTATCTTCCTCTTGATACCCCTGTTTGGGCCTTACATCCTAAACCACCTGGTCCAATTTATAAAAGACAGGCTATCCGTCATCCAGGCCCTAGTCTTAACCCATGAATACCAAAGGCTAAGACAATGGAGAACTAAGATTCCATAATTATCTTGAGTAAAAGATTTAACTAAAAGATTTAATGCTAAAAGAAAATGGGGGAATGAAAGACCCCAGCTTAGCTGCTGTAATGCCATTTTGCAAGGCTTTCACACAAACAAGTGTAAGTTCAAGGTAAAGTTGGTACTCCTAGGCGGCCAAAACAGGGTATCTATGGTCAGATATCAGGCCTAGGAGGGGAGCGAAAAGTTCTGGGAAAAATCTACATGTGCCCTAGATAGAGCCAAGTCAGCTATTATCATATTTTCATGTCCCCGAGGAACTTGTCCCCAAGTGAACCCATCGCCCCATCAGAACTGACCAATGGAATCCCTGTAACCATGTATGCTTCTGCGGCCCGTTTCCATATAAAAGACCCCCTGCCCAGCCTGGGGGCATGCAAGTCTTCCAAAGAGACTCTGACGCCTGCAGGTACCTGTGTACTCTCAATAAAAAACCTCTTGCAGTTTGCAGCCAGTAGTCTCGGACTGTTCCTTGAGTTCAGGGGGTCTCCTCCTGAGGGAAGGTCCTCTCTGAGGGTCTTTCAATGGTAGAGAGTAGAAGGAGTTGAGGGAGGAAGGGTGGGGAGCTGAGAAAAATATATAACTCAATAAAAACAATTTAAAAAAAGAAATAATCCTGGCTATGTCTACTAGAAATAATTATAAGCAATGACTTCTCATGTGGCCATGCCCATTGCTAAAGTACAGATCAGCCTTTAAAATACTATTTCCTAAGGAAAAAAAGAGAAATGCCTTAGACAAAGGCTCACTCCAAACTCTGGCCTATAAGACAACCCTTGAACACTTCACACTAGTGAGCAGGGAATATAACAGGGCAAGAGGACCAGAGATGACCATATGAAAAGCCATTGGCCAGTACACAACTTGCTCACCAGCAAAATGAACCCAAACACTGAAACACAACAGTGTGTTTAGATCATGAGATCAAGACATATAAACATTATTTCTCCACTTTTAAGGGATGTCTGGAAAGTCACTCATTACTCTGAAAATTAGTAAAGAGGGGCAGAAACAGAGAAAAGTAGTACAAGTCATACAGGGAAACCACCTGAGAGCAAACCATCTCCAAAGGGTGAGGACTAGGGCAAGACGAGGAAATCCAGACTACGGGAAGGCCATTTCAGTTAGTTCCAAAAATACACACAGCATAGCACAAGAAAATTCTACATATAAATTAAGAAAATAGAGGCAAAGCAATTGAGACGAGGCGGGACTGATGGTCAACATGCAGACGCTCATCACTGAACTCCATGTGCTTGCTGAATGTGGGCAAGCATTTTATAGAAGGCAGTGGAATTGCAAGAGAAAAAAATCAAAATATTATTTGTTGAATCCTGGTCCACACAGCATGATGTGATGGAACATTTTTAAAGACCAGGGTGTGTATTTGTGTGTGCGTGTGTGTTTTGTGTGTGTGTGTAAGAGAGTGCAGTGCCCCTGATAGCCAGAGGAGTTGAAGTTGATTATGAGACACCCACAGTGGATCCCAGGAATCAAACTCTGGTCTTCTGGAAGAATACACGATCTTAACCATGGAGACATCTTATTCCTTTCATCTGAAGCACTGCTTGATAGCTCCTGGAATCTTCCAGGACTCTTTGGCTTGGTGAAAGCCTGGTGCATGCCTTTGTTATAAGTGGTTTTCTCTCTGCCTGAATCTATGTGTACGAAGATTTCATTTTCTTTTTTGATGAATGGAAGTGAAGAGGAGGGAAAGTACACCAGGATATCAATCTTCCAAAAGTCAAAGCTATTCATTTATCAGGAGGTGTCTGATGGAAGGGTCTTGCCTAAAAGCAGGTGGTGGGGAGCAATAAACCAGTCTTCTTTCAGACTGAACTCAGTTCAGAAATGAGTTTGGTTTGACTATCAGGATTCTCAGCAGGACCCACTGGATGTAGATCTGGGTCTCTTCCAGTTGCATTAACTGTGGCACTCCAAGTATGACTTTTAGGAAAGATCCCAATGGGGTTTTGAACTGGAATGAGTGGTCATTGGTATGTCCAAAGGGGACAGCCCAGGGCTGTTTTGGCCCAAGGCCCATGAAGACTGAAATTAGCAGTGAAGAGAGAAGCAGATTAGAGTTCAGCAGGTTTAAAGATGTGTTTTAAATAGTATACCCCATCATCTGCTCCATTTTACCCCAAAAGAAGACTTAGTACCTGGGCCAGGTTAGGAAACCCTGAATGTTGCAGAGGTAAATGAATAATTTCAGGAGGACTCTTGGCTCTTATGGTTCACAGACAAAAGCTGAGCATGAGATGAAAGTTCATTTGATTTTGGCTGATACTTTCTCATGGTTGAAATGAGGGTATGCATTTTGGAGAAGAATACCATAAAGATGAAATGTTCTTGCTAGAATATCATCGCAAGAGTTGTGTGATGTCCCACATTCTATGGCCAGTGATAATAATTAGCCTTGGTCATTTGACTAGGACTTGTAGTAGTGAGTGTTACTCAGAGAAACACAACTAGTTCAATAACATGTGGGAAGGAAGGAGGAGATGGAGGAAGGATGGAATGAAGGAAGGAAGGTTTGTACACTGGCAGAGGCTTTCAAATCCAAAGAATAACAGGCTGAACAAACTCGAAGCCCAGGACAGAATACAGCTTCTACTCAGATTCAATGAGCTGAAAACCAGCACTGTTCTGGGGTAGTGAGTCGAAGGCCATGCTTTGGTTAGACTTCAAAGCTGGAAACCAATGTCTGAGCTTGAAGCAAGTCAGGCAAAACTTATTCTTCCTGTTGATTTGTGGGTATCTACCTTATTCTCTCTACCAGCACAAAAGTTAGCTTCAACTTGAATTACTCTTACACACTCAGAATAGTCTTTGACCAAATAGGTAGGTATTCTTTGGTCCAGTCAAGTTGACACATAAAAGTAGAGCCACTTGCTTTTCACTGTAAAGATATTAACTTCTGTTATATGAGAAGCAGCCTTGTTAACACAGAGACGTGTTGAGATTATGAAGACATGGAAAGAGCAAAGGGCTCCTGAAAGTTAATGAAATAGCTAACAATGCAGGTGGAATTACTCAACAGAAGGCTGGGATGGAAAGTAAACTTAGAGAAGACTGGTAAAGTTGATATGTGGTTTAATTAACAGCTTATATCATTTTAAGTTACAGATTTTTAAAATTCTTATCATCGTGTGTGTATGTGTGTGTGCACGCACGCACATGCATGTGGAAGCCAGAGGACAGTCCTCAGGGGTCCATTTTCTCACTGCACTGTGTGACAACCTCTTTCATCTGATGAGCCATTTTGTTGGTCCCAATCTCTAGATTTTGACAATTTTGCTATGTTTATGTAAAATGTTAATGTGGAATAAAGGTGTGTGAGGGATGTGAAGAGGCTCCCTGTAAGTTTCAAAGTTTAAAATAAACATTCTTTGAAAATAAAAACCACAGTTACGCTCACAAGTATATAGTATACAATGCGGGACATTCTAGAGCCCCCCAATCTCTGGCTGAGGATGGTTTCTAGCTATGGATGGGGAAGCTGTTATTAGTGCTGCAGAAAACCTCATCTGAGGAGAGAAAACTTATCTATCCATGCTTCCTCTCCCTCAACAGAAGTCAGTGGATCGGTCACGTTCCCCACAGTCCATCAAGATTCTCAGTGGGCTTGAAACTCAGTTGTCATAGCAGCCATGGCAAGTGTAGTGCTACTAAATATTTAAATCTTCTTGAATAAAAGCCTCCAGTTAACATTTGCTAATCTCCAGCATTGCCGACATGAAGTCTTTAGTGTGATATTACTGAATATGAGTTTAGAAGCCATCTGTAGGATATTCTCCAAGCATGTATTACAACGATTACAATGGATGCTGATCAAATCACTGATTGAAGGGATGATGAACACTTTTTATTCTTTTTTGGGAGTACTGGGGCTCGCGTACATACCGGCTAAGCATTATATTGTTGGGCTGCATCTCCGGGTTGGTATCTTTGCAATTTAAAAGCTAATTTAATTGAAAATTGACATATAGCTATCTTCACACAATACTGATTCAGTCAATGTTGTCCTCCTATACAATGGTGGTGCTATTAGATCATAATGGATCTGGAGGGCTGTCATGGTCATTGTGACATCACAGTATAGTCCTTCCATTCCATCAGTAGTGGCAGTACTACTGATCTTATAACACCATCTATTACATCCTATAACTACATATAGTGCAAAATAATATTCTGATAATAAAGGACTAAGTAACTACTTATATGTTCACAGTACTGTACTTTTTATCATTTTGGAATGCACCTCTATGTATGTAAAAAGCAGCCTTCTCTGTCTTACATCTACCATGTTTCTCCACTGTACCATTTTCTCATGCTTGATTTGATCTTCATCTTCTTGTTAATCATGGGTCAGAGTGTACAAAATCCACAGTTAATGTGCCACTAAGTGTTAGTGTCAAGTGGCTGAATTGAAAATAAAATTAAAAGTGATTAAGGACCATGAAGATGGAAAGTCAACAATAGCTATTGCTTGCTGGCCAGGCGTATCTCCTGCCACCACGGATATACCCTTGAGGAAGAAGAACATAATGACAGAGACTCTTAAAGGATGCTTCACTGAAGGAAAGGGGACTCATAAATATTCAAGAAACACTTCCTGGGTAGAAACCTGTAACGACTTGGACAGGAGACCATATGTTATGCTCATGTACCTCGGCACTATGCCCTCCACAGCCAGCGAAAATTAGCGAAGGAGAGCCATGCTAGAGCAATTCACTGTGAGCTCTGAGTACCTTACTTAGTTCAAGAATGAGTTATATAATGAGAGGAAAGTGATGAGGCAAATAAGGAGTTCTAGGACCCTTTAGAAGAACTGCCTGTGGATGGAAACCATCACCAGGACAGATCTGCAGTATGGGTGAGCCTACCGGTCAATGTTCCACCTGTCTGGAAGCTGCAGTGGGAAAGCTTTGGTGTGCAGTAGGTAGCACCATCCAAGTTTGAGTGAGCACCTCTGCAATGCCCACCCAGTGATGTAACTGCCTAGTGGCTCCTTCCCCAGCCAACAGCCCCTTCATTACTGTAGCTTCTCTTGTAACAATGGCTGCGTTGAACACTGGCTCACCTGATTCCTGAAACTTTTGCAACTGACTTCCATGGTAGGTGTGAGAGTACTGCACATGACTGTAGTAGCAATTATGAACCCGAGGCTGGCATGCCTCTCTTCCTTGTCTCTCTTCATTTTCTCATCCTGCTTCTTGGCATCACATCATAGACCAACTACTTGCACCTAAATCCTTCCCTCAGGTGACTACTTCCCTCAACTCCAAATTGGCCAGAAGCCAAGAAATCTTTAGAACTCTCTAAAATTTTTGAAATTTTATTCATGAAAACTAATTGGGAAACAGATATTCCATGGGACCTCTAAGAAATAATGGTAATAGATAGCCTTTGGTAAAAATAATTGGCCCTCTATATCCCAGGATTCACGTCTACAGATTCAACCAATGGTGGGGTGGAAATACTAGGAAGAAAAAAAAGTCTAATTGTATCTGGACTTAACAGACTTTTCTTGTCATTATTCCCTAAACTATATAGTATAGAACGGCATGCTAGCTTTTGCATTGTATTCAATATTATAAGTAATGTGAGAATGATTTAAAGTATACTGGAGGATGTGAGTGGGCTCAGTGCAAATACCATGCCATTTTAGAGAAAGGACTTGGATATCTGCACATTTGGTGTCTGAGTGGGTGCTGGAACCAATCTCCCACTGAAGGACTGCCATATCTACCCTGCCAAGTAGTGAGCCACATGTACATACACTAGGTCCAAACACAAAGCAAACAAGAGCAGTACTTTCATTGCCCCTATGGTACATATGTCAACGCTGAGATTCCTAGTCATCAAGCCATGTGCTCAAAGCCATAAACTTAGTAAGAGGCTGAGCAGATCAATATGCAGCAGGTGTGCTTAGATGCTGTGCTGTGGGCACAGGGCTATGGTGAACATCCATTTAAAAGATTTACATACCTGGGATCATGTAGAAGGTGAACTCATTTTCTTGACAGTTGGGGTGATAGAGCTGCCAAGACTGCAGAGAGAGATGTGCTGGCAACAGTTGACTGTTCAAGCCTGCTGTGTGAGCTGGAAGCAACACTCTTCTCCAGGATTCTGCATTTAATGTATAAATAAATAATACAAATGTAAATCATAACCCCACCGTGCCCGCCTCCCTTTTCTACTTTTGGGTATAAAAAAAGCATCTATAAACATCAGCTCCCGCTGGGTGCTTCTTCGTGGCACCCTCTCAACAACAGCCGCCAATCTTTCTGAGCATCTCTGGTTCATCAACTACAAACACTAGACATACTCTATGAAGTGGAAGACGATGTCAGGAAAGTCAGCCTTTTCTTCTCTCACATCCCAGGATATGTTTGAACGATGGACAGGACGAGACAAGGACTGTGCACATCAGAGGCACCCGTTCTGTTCAATGATGACCTGAACTGAGTTCTTCCTCACAAGAGACAGTGACAGGGTGCAGCTGAGGAGAGGGCCCCGAAGAGAAACTACTGTCCTTATTGTTGCACCAAGTCCTGTTTTTGGTTTATTGCCATTATTATTAGGACTGATTATAGCGCTGTGGTTCTTTAAATGTCAATTTCGGTCCCACCTCAGATGAAAGCATATACATCACAGCAATCAGAAGGACTTTTAATTTGGCAGAAGAGCTTTCTTTATTGAACTTCAATATTCCTACAGTTGCTACAAAAGAAGAAAACTAGCAAGCAGATGAATAAATTAGTACCTGAAGGTTGACTTTTCTCCATGGAAGCCTTTATACCAAGAAGAGAGTAACATTTTTATACAGCTGAGATAGTAGATCACACAATTGATTTTTCTGGAGGTGCTTTTTTTTGGGGGAACTCTGTGTTCAAACCTAAGCGAACTGCATTGTTATAATCTGAATCTAGGAGGTGATGCCAGCCAGCCTCCAGCAGTGCTGAGCTTCTGCATGTGAGAAGAACATGCCTACAGCCTGCTGGCACCCAGCAGTCTGTGAATATTAACTCAGAAAGCCCAGAAAGAGTTTCCTAGACAACTGAAAGACCTTTGCATTTTTGAGAAGCGAAGTGTTAATAATTGACCTGAAAAGAACAGAACCCAATCCAATATTAAGTCTAACAGTACCAAGTAAATAATTACATTGTAATGTTTTATAAAACTAACGTGCAATTTAAAAACTATTTTTTGCTATGCATTCAAATAACCTTTGAAATATATGGGAACCACAATGGTTTTCTCAAAGGTGCCCTTGTGCTGCAGAAGAAAATGAACTGCCCCACCTCTAACTCTGTTCTAAAAGTGAGACCTCCCTACAAGATGGTGGGGGAGTATGTTTAGATCATGGGGGATATAACTTAGAATTCACTCAGGTGTTTTTCTTATCCTCCATTGCCACTTTCTTTCTTTAGATGTGCCCAGAGAAGCAACAGATCACCACACTTGGCCAGGGCTGGAGCGGTGAGGTCATGGAGACACCTGTGACACAGGACGTGATGAGGTCAGCCAGTATCTGATCCAGTCTTGGGAAGAGCAGAGGTGGCTGAACATGGCCGTGCTCCACAGCACAGGTCAGCAGAGCTGAGAGAAGCAGTTTTGGCTCTGGTCCTGTGAACCGTAGCATTCAGACTACCTTTCATTCACCCACCTGTTCATCAGCTCGGCTAGTATTTATTGAGAATTTGAGATCTTCTTTGCTACCACTCCATGTTCGTGGATAAAACTTATTTTGATCTATAATCGAAACAAGTGCAAAATGAATGCACCCTGGCTCTTTTGCTTGATCATACTCAGCTTTGTTTCTCAGGTGGTGGATTTTCACCCCTTAATTTTACTAAAGCAACCCAGATAGTTTTTTCTTTTAAAAGGGTCACTTTAAATTAGAGCTGATGGATTTATGAGAATGGGGTAAACCTTCTGGATTTGTCGGGGAAAACCTACAGGACTCTGGGAGTGCCAGAAAGAGTTTTAACTTTGGGTGGAAGCATCTGAACTCTATGCGGATCAGTGGGTCCCAGCAAGGAAATATTAGACTAATCTATTTAAGTTAACATGAAACACACAGATAATAGTTGGGATAGAATCTGAGGCAAAGGGACTGACGAGGCAATGGAAAGGAATGTGCCCAATGATGTGGTGATGGGGGAAGGGTGGTTAAAGGAAAGGGGGAACAGAATGAGGTGTGGAGCTGGAGAGATACGGGGGTGTAGGTGGCACTTGCTGTGCACTGAACAGATTGTGAAGTCGATTCTGAAAGATGAGCCTCCACCAGGTTTTGAGCAGACATTCTCAAGTTAGCAGGGTGATTCTGGCTTTTTTTTTTTTTTTTTTTTTTTTTTGCTAATAACTTGCTCACACAGAAAAGGGTAAAATGAAAGTAAGGACACCAGCTAGAAAGCTGCAGTGACTTAAGCTGGAGATGGTGGTAGACTGGACCAGCAGGGAGAGGCACCTGGGTTTTTAGATAAAACCACCAAAACTCCCTGGTAGATTAGGATAAGAGGAAGAGAGTGGGAGGGAGTTGATGGTATCCTAAGGTGTTGGGTGCAGTGACCAGGAGGAGGAATCTTCCAGAACTGTGAAAATAGGACAGCAAATGCCTGAGTAGTGTCTGGCATAGTAGTAAGGCATTGGCTGGAGATAGCGAGAGATCGGGTATGTGTGTGAGCCAGGGCAAAGCTGAAGCAACGTATTTGGAACCATCAGCGTAAAGCAGCGATCTGGAAGTAAGAAACACAGTGACATCACTAAATGGAGGAAGAGAAAAAACGCAGAGGTGATCCAAGGATCACCTGTGGAGTTCTCCAGTGGCGAAGGGACAGGGGAAGAAGAGGGGGCTAGCAGAAGTGTGAGGGGCAGAGAGCGAGGGGCTTCCAGAAGGCTAAGTCACTGAGGATTATGTAACTGTTGTTAGTGATCCTGAAAGATGAGGCATGGAATTTCAGGAGTGAGATGTGGAGACCATCGGGGACTTTAGGGGGAGGACAGATGGGGTTGAGGGAAGGAACAGGACCGAGATAGAAGTGAGAACTGAACACAGTAGGATTAGGTGGAATGGCCTTTCTTTTTAAAAAATTAATTTTTAAAAATTAATCTTTGCCTATGTATCATCTATCTATCTATCTTCCATTATCTATCCTCTCTCTCTCTGTATGTGTGTGTGTGTGTGTGTGTGTGCCCATGTGTGCCCGTGCGTACGTGCCACTACATGCATATGGAAGTTAAAGCACAACCTGCAGGACTGATTTTTCCTTCCTTGTTGTGGGTCCTAGGATAAACTCACATCGTCATGTTTGATAAACTCATATCGTCATGTTTGATAGCAAGCGCTTTTCCCCGCTGAGCCATTTTGCCATCCTCTCAAGAAGTTTCATATTCAGGAACATTAGAGGAACAGCATACTGGCTCTTAGGGTCAAGAAGGTATTTTAAACATAGAATCAGGGAAATAAAGGAAGAAAAAAATCACAGCATGTTTATACTTTGGTGGGAACCGACTCTTACCAGTGTCAGTTTTCAGCTCCAGGTGACAGTCCACCACTGTGAAGAAGTGAGGGCAGGAAGTGCAGACAACTGGTCACATCATCTCCACAATCCAAACAAGGGCAAAAGGAATGTACCCAGTTTATCTGGCTTGATCATACTCAGTTCTGTTTCTCAGGTGAGTCCATGACTCACTGTGGTCTGCGTCTTCCCGCATCAATTGACTTGGCTAACACAGCCCCTATAGACATGCGTACAAACAAGCCCAGTGTAGAGAATTCCACATTGAGACTCTCTTCTTGGGTGGTTCTAGGTATGCCAATGTGCTAGGGCCTTCAGGGTTAGCAACCAAGAGCACATCTACAGAGAGAAAAGCAAACGACCACCTTAGCTTCCTATTTAAATAAATCTGCTGATTTTCTTATCGTCTTTGTTTTAGGCAGAACAATGTCAGCGGTAAGGCAAAGAGGCAGAGAGCCTCTAAAAAGCATAGCTTTCCCCGGTCTGAGATGATGTCTTCCTTCTCTCCAATAGTCAATATTTGCCTGTGCCCCCACTAGCATGCCCCTCTATCCTCCTTGTATCAACTAATTAGGGAAATTAATGCTCAGTGAACTGACAACTTCAGACTCTTGGCGGGTTGATTGCACAAAGGCTTATTCCTTGCCCATGTTTCCTGTTTCATGTCAGTTCTGCACACTAGACGTTCCTGTAGTCCATGTAGTCTTCTTCAGGGGTCTGGGTTGTCCAGGTTGCCCCTAATTGGCCTGTGAGAGAGGAGAGAGAGAGAGAGAGAGAGAGAGAGAGAGAGAGAGAGAGAGAGAGAGAGAATCCTGTAACCATGAAATAGTCATTCAAGCATTCAAGTTGCTGTGTGTTAATGTAAAGATGGCTTTGTTTCACAGCTTCCTGTGCAAATATATCCCAAGACCATGCTTGCTCTTGATGAACAGGGACATACACTACCCACTGGAGAGGGGATCAAATAGGGAGCCTCACACCACTGTCATATTTTCCCTCTGGTAGGGACACAACTCCTCGAGGGTCTTTCCTGAGAAAGAATTTCAGAAAGAATCCCTATCAGCAGCAGTGAGCAAAAAAAGCTAGCTAGCATTTCCTTCCCTATTAACTCAGTTTGCTGTGTTAACGAACACGCTGGGGTTGTATCGATTCTAGGGGCAACTGGGACAGTGGGCCTCACAATTCTGTACCACCACCACTCAGACTTTAATAAGGCATGAAACACGCACTAACAACACTTAGCCCAAGTCCAAGAAGTAGTTTCTCTATTTATTCCTTTGCTCCACTTTTTTTCTTTAAAGCAGGGGACTTTCGGTGTGGAGACTGAGTCATATTTTAGGGAGACATGAACAATCAATTGCTAATACAGGATTGGGACCTTACGACTTTACCTCCAGAACTTACTACCCTAGGGCACTATTGAGGATGAGATCCAGTCAGACAGGACTCACAGATTCTGCTGACAAGCAGCCTGCCATTTGATATTATTTTTCTAGAGACATCTGGAAAAGATGAATTTTCCCCTCTTTCCTTTGAAACTTGAGATCTTGATGCATATCAGGCAGATTACCGCATAAGCAAGTGAATAAGACACCCATGCACGTAACTATTCACTTCTGGATCCAGCTATGTGTTTCTAGCTTCTCACTTGTGGCCTCATATTTATTTTCTAAGATTCTTGAGCTCAAATGATTCTAGGTCACAAATGATCTTGCATGACAAAAATTAGATAAATGATCAAGGTTATACCTGACAGAGGAATTCCTGCCTTCTGCCCACTCCTTCTATTTAGCTTTCTCTTTCTGGCCCACACTGATAGGGATACTGATATTTAGGAAAGCACTGGTCCCAGAATGCAATGCCTGATGACTTACTCAGAAGATTTTAAAATGTATTTTGTCAGTTTTGGGTGACAGTCTTCCCCAAGGCTTGTTTTGAATAAGTGCTCCTCATCTCTGTAATGGTTCCTCTTGTGTGTGTTACTGTATGTGTATGTATGATCTGTGTTCAATGCCTCTGGGATTTTACATGAAGAATAAATTGCCCAAGTCCTCCAAGCAATTGTTTTATGAAAGTTTCTGATTTAGTTTAGTTTGCCAAGATGTCAGATTTGGGAATGAATAATTTGAATTATTTTGGGAATATGTTTGAATTATTTACTCCTGCCTTTTTTTTAGTATTAATAAGCTTACATTTTGTGACAGGCATTTATTGAAGGCATTTTGTTGATATTTCAATTCTTTAGCTTGGTCAGTGAAAATTTCTGGTTATAAGAATAGAAACCCAATTGTCTGTGTGAAACAAAGTAGATCAAAACAATCCAACATTCAGAGTACAGTACTTTGATTATTGGCTTGGAAGTTTTGCCTAGGGTAATTTTGATCAGATTACAGTCCTCCTGAACCTTGGCCTACTCATGGAAGAAAAAGAGAAAAGAAAGAAAAGAAAAAAACTCTAAAAAGAACACAATACACACTTTATCTGTGTTTGTAAAATATGAGTGTCCTTAACTTTGTAAAATGTTTGGCACATAGTAAGAAGTTAAGTGTTTTCCTCTTCTCTAAACACAGATAAATGGAAACTGATTTAGCAGTTATAGTACAATATGTCACAACATGCTACACTGTATCCCAATACTCTACACCATATCCCAACCCTCTATATTGTATCACAATACTCCATACCATATCCCAACACTCTATACAATAGTGTAACACTCTATACTACGTCACAACATATACAGCACATTGTAGTATAAAGGACTGTTTGTTTGTTCCTGGCTGCTTAGCCCCCAAATAATCACGCAGAAACTGTATTAATTAAAACACTGCTTGGTCCATTAGCTCAAACTTCTTATTGGCTAACTCCTACATCTTAATTTAACCCATCTTCATTAATATGTGCATCACCATGAGGTCGTGGCTTACCAGCAAATTTCTAGCACCGTCTGTCCCGAGCAACTCCCTGGTTTCTCTCTGATTCTGCCCTTCTTTCTCCTAGCATTCAGTTTAGTTTTCCCCACCTAGCTCTATTCTACCCTATCCGGCCAAAGCCAGTTTTCTTTATTAATTAACCAATCGTATTCACAGCATACAGAGGAGAATCCCACATCGGCACATACCAACACTCTACACTGTATCACAATATTCTACACTGTATTTTAATACTCTATACCACAACACTCTGCACCATATTACAATCTCCACATCGCAACACTCTATACCATATCATAACACTCTACGCCACACCATAACACTCTATACACATCCTAACACTCTACACATTAAAACACTATATACCATATCACAACACTCCTTACTATACCACAGCATACTATACCATATCACATCACCATTACCATATTGTAACGCTGCATGCCGTATTACAACACTACACTATCTCACATCAATACACTCTATGTCACATCAGAACACTTTATAGCATATCATAATAAGACAACACTCTGTATATAAAATTGTATAACATACTACAACATTTGATACTATATCACAATTGACTAGATATTTGACTTATCCTCCCAAATCATATTGAAACCCCAAATCTGCAATGTGCTGGGAGGTAATTAGGTCCTGGGAATGGAACTTTCATGATGAGAATAAATTTATTTATTTATGTGCTATGTAGTCTGACTCATGATACATACACACACATATACACACAGAGATTTCTTTACCAACTATGTAGTTTTTATGATCAATTTATCTTCTTCTTTTCATATATGAGTAGTATGTGGTGTGCATATATGCATGTACAGGTGTCAGTGTGTGTGGATGAGTACACCTATGTGTATGAGCATGTGAAAGTCAAAGGTTGATCTTCCTTGATCCCTTCCATGTTGTTATTACTATTAATTTTTAGGCATATCTTTCAGTCAAACTGCAGCTTGCTGATATGATTAATCTCACTCCACCAGTTGGTTTGGTTTGGAGGTCTCCTGTCTCCACTTTTCAAGGCTGGGACTACAGGTAGACTGCCATGCCCAGCTGGCATTTATATAAGTTCTGGGGATTTGAACTCTAGTCCTCTTCTTTTGATAATAAGCAATTAAAAGTCTTTTGTTCAATTTCTTTGGGGCAAAACTGTTATTTCAGGTATCTTCAAAGTCTTAGACACGTTATCACTGAATATCTGTCCTGGAACAGTATTTATATTCAGATTTTCAATCAGTCAAGGCTATTTCACAAATAGATTTAATGAGATATTAAAAAAAATCAATGTCTTTCCATTTTGTCCATTCTGAAGACTTGGCCTTGGGTGGAACTAGTGTTGAGAACGAAGAGGGTAGGCTGAGACCAGCTGTGTGAAGACTGTCCAGGAAAATCTGACAATGACATTACAACGATTCCTCTCTATGTTTTTATCTTCAGGAAGCTGTGCTTCTGCTGGTTGTAGTATTTCAAATGGGGATGCTCAGATGAGCCTCAAAGATCAGGAGGGAAAGGGCTGGAGATGACTGACAGAGGGCTGCAACAGGGGTTGACTCAGTGTAGACACTCATCATGTTTACTGCTCCTCCCCAGAGAACTACAAAGTAACAAAACATACTTGCAAAGTCTGCATGGAAAGAACCACTGTTCAGCAACCACCAACTTGTTCGCTGATGTTTTATGCACGGGATGTAGAAATATAATTCCACTTTCAATAACTCCTCAGCTGAAATGTTTATTATTTGATTTTAATGTAGCAAACCTAATGCATAGACCTCTGACAAGAAGACAGACTTCCCATGGGCAAAGTTGTCTTTGGTTTCTTTGAAACATTTGTTACTTTTGTGTTTGTAGATCTGTACAGATGGATAACATTGACTCTCATTCTATTCCTGAGAAAAATTTAGAATTTCAAGGCCTTTTCTGGAAAAGCTAATAATAATATAGGTAATCAAAACACAAAACAAGTTCCGTTTCACTGTCCCCCACGATTGTTCCCTCTGTAATGATTACTCGAGGGCACTGTTTGGTAGATAAAGGGGACAACCGTGCAGTGTGTCAAGGACAAATAAACACATCAGCTTACAGATCACTCCTGAGCCTTAGTGAAATCATTCCTACAAACGCTCAGGAGAACTCAGGCTGCTTCTTCGAAGACAGAGAGTCTGTCTTCCCAGATTAAAATCTTTCCCTAGTTAGTTGTCAGAGAGCATTAACTCATAATGAGCATTATATAAAAGAGTTTGAAACAGCCCCTCAGAGAGGATGGTGTTATGGATGTGAAACCTCAGCTGAACAAGTTGATGCCCTTTCTAGTGCATCAGATTTATAGTCAAAGACAAGCGACAGTCTTTTGGTTCACAGTATTTCTCAGCTTTGAGTACAGACATATTTTTGTAAGACTCTTTTTAACTCTACCAGCGCTTCTGTTGCTATCAAAATCAATACTAAGAACAAATTTTACATTTTTGTGTGTACTTAATAGTGGCCATATTAAACAGGCAAAAGTCCCTAGTCAGCCAAACATCTGAAGCAAAACGGGAAGGTTCACCACCAACCCCGGACTCTATTCCTATTCTGTCCGGCTAAGGATGCTATTGCATTTGAATCAAAGAGACTGTAGTGCTGTTTGATAACCGTCAAATCTTTATCAGAGTGGAGCAAGGGAAAATAGAAAGTGATTAGTGAACAGAGTGGAGCTGGGGTGGAGATTTTCAACAGAACTCTGGTAATATGAAGAAAATAATGTTACTTAATTTTTGAAAAAAATATAACTTATCTGCCATGCCGGGAGGGCTGTCATTGTGAGTGGCAGTTTTGTGATCTTTGCCCACTCTTTGCCTATGGATTCCGGAGTATTTATCATTGCAGAGCATCCTGCTCCTTAGTCTCACTCCTCAGTTCTTGTCAGGCTCTTCCACTCTGGATTGCACTCCGCATGTGAGTAGCAGTATCCCTCTCACCACAAGGACGATCACACAGGCAGAAACATTGTCTCAGACACAAAGACCAGGACAAAATCTCCCAGAGACTGTGCATCTTGAACCTCAGCATCTCCTATGGCCTTGAATATAAGTGAAGCCCACTTAAGCCCTTCTGTATGCCCAGCAACACGGGAAATAAGAGATGATTATCTCTCTCAAGTAGTCTGGTCACCATCTCTCTCCCTCTCCTCTTTTCTCTTCCTTTTCTAGCAACCACTCCTACCTACTCCTATATAGACTCTGGCCTCCTAAACAAGACATTCAGAAGAATCTAAATAGCATTCTGCAAGAATTACTGAAAAGAGATACTTATCTTTCTTTCTAGAGCATGACCAGAAGGCATGTCAAACTTTTCCTCGAGCATCCTATAGCAGAATTACCATAAGCAAATGGGATGACATTGTAATAAACGTTTATGGTACATGAGTCATGTAAGTGACTGGGATTAGTCATTGAAGGGGCTGTCATATGCTTCCTGAAGAATAAAACACAGGAAGAAGGAAAGACCTCATCACTCAGGCCATTCCTGGGGACTGAATTAAAAAGTTATAAGAATTATTCTTTCATGCAATAGACATCTGTGGCAATTTAATTGAGAAATGTCCCCTAAAGGCTCAGCCATTTGAACACTGCACCCCTGCGTGGCGGTGCTGTTTGGGATAGTCTAGAAGTGGCTTTGCTAGGGGTAGTACATCACTGGACCAGGCTTTAAGAATTCACCTCCTTTCACTTCATGCTTTCCTTTGTGCTTCTGTCAAAGATGTGGCCCAAGCACAGGGATAAGGAGGAGGCAACATGGCAAAGCAGAGCAGATTAGCCAAGGACGGTGGAGCACTCAGCCTTGAAGAGGCACTACAGTGACTGACAGTTGCCTCTCTGGATCTGTTCTGACCGTCTTTGACAATGGAACTTCTGATGCACAGCCAATTGGATAAAAGATCATATTTTCCACGCACCACTAATCTATAGGTATGAACATAAATGTGTAAAGGGCAGCTTGACAAACATGTCAGTTTAACAAAACAGCAGTAGAAGATTCCATACTAGAGCCCAAGACATGTCCAGAAATGAATTTTTGACAATGTTTACAATATCAGGTCTGTGAAGCAGGCGTCAAATCCAATCTGAAAGCAGTTGGTTACCCTCAAAACCTCCATGCCATTATTGCATTAACAGATGCATCTTGCCTGGCAAGTCAAGAGTGTAGCATTTTGTCCCTACTTCTGGGTCACACCACGGATGCCTCTTTTCCCCAGCAGCCCAAGCAGCACCTTCTGGGTCTAGGAAAGCCACTCGTCAGGGGGCATGTTTTCAGGTCAGTCCAATATTTCTTTCTCCATTCCCTGCAACCAAAGCACATTGTGTCTTCAGCAATAAATCATGCTATCTAGTTATTGTGAGCAACCAGGAGCAATGGCAATAGCTTATGTTATTTTGAGGGCCTCTGGGGCCTCTCTGGCCAATAACTCATAGGAAGATATCCAACAGCAGTGCTGAGATTCTTGTTTAATAATTCATGTCTTCTTGGGGAAGCAGTTTCCATGCAGGACACCTGTGCTCACGCTCCTCTTTTTTTAAAAAACTGTTTTTTTTTTTTTAATACATTAAGCAGTAGAGGATTTCCCTAGGAATTCTTAAACCTCTTTAGTTTTATTAAAATTAGCCACTTAACTGATAATCTGATTTCTTATACCTTTTTAGTTTTATTAAAATTAGCCACTTAACTGATAATCTGAGTTCTATTTTTTTCCTCATAGTATTCATATGAAATTCTGTTTTCCCTGAAATCCATGCATTTCGCCATCATCTGTTTCTTTTCTGCTTGCTGTATTAAGATGACCCGGCCAAGGCAACTCAAAGGGTTTAAGGAGTTGCTTACATTGTATCGACAACCACTAAGCAGAGAGCACTCAGTGCGTTCACCTCATTTTTTTCTTTTTACTTAGAAAGAGAAAACAGTGCTGCCCACTTTCAGAATGAGTCTTCCTTCCTCAGCGAACCAGCCAACACAACCTCTCACAGGCATGGCCTAAGGTTCAATAGTCCCTCACAGCTGTGCTCGGAGTCTTGTCTTCTAGTTAATTCCAGATCCTGGAGGGCTGTGAATTAAGACTAACCAACCCAAGCCTTTCTCTGGTCTGTATTTGCTCAATGTATCTTTTCTCATTGTTTTAATTTCACTTATTTTACACTCATATTTCTGATATATTATTTCTTACAAACCACACATAGAAAAATAGAATTTATATTAAAGCCTTTGATATTACAAACGAAGATACAAGGTTTAGTCATATCCTGCTAGCAATTTGTATTTTCTTCTGATATCGCTTGAGGACAGAGTCTTAGATGTGGGTTTGATATGTAAAAAAATAATAAGTACTTATCTGTAATGCCCCTTGCTATTTCTCTTGGCTCAAGAATGTTCAATAGTGGGGCAGGCACTTGCCCGCTTCTCTGGCGCCCCCAACAGTGAAGAAGAGATACTGCAGTAGCAGCTCAAGTCTCACCTCCACTTTACTAAATGATTGATTTATCACCCTGGGGTATGTTCAACTATGTGCGATTATTTTTTTCTGTGATCTGTCAGTAACACTTGAAATCCGATTTATTGTTTGGGAGTCGTTGGACTTCACGTTTTAATTCAAGACCTGTTTTCAGATGAGTGAAGGCTGTAGTAATGACTTCAGATACCTTTTTCTGCTCTGGCAGATCTCACAGTGGGATGGAGGTAACTCCTTCCATGAGATGGCTTGTAGTATCACTCTGGGATCCTGTCTCATGTTAAGATTAATGCAACTTCTCTGTGAACTCCACGTTTGCCTTTTTTCCAGCTCATATGTGTGGACCGCTGAAAGCAAATCTCTTACAATGGCAGAGACACTATCGTGCAGGGCATCTTCTAATTTATTGCAGAACAGCAATGCATTTCCCATTCTCCTGTATTGCTGTTCGACTATAATGAACAAGATTTTTTAAAGGTTTATTTTTAGTTTTAATTGTGTGCATGGGGGTTGTGCACATGAGTGCAGTGACTTCAGAAACCAGAGGTGTTATAGGTAGTTGTGAGCCACCTGTTATGGGTGGTGGGAATTTAATTCGGGTCTTCTGCAAACCAGTATGCTATTGTAAATGCTGAGCCATCTCTCTAGCCCTTGAATTTTAAGCTGCATTTTGGACCTTTGGTAGTAGAATACTTTAGAACAGGTGGCCTGTCACACTCTGAGAGATAAAAGTATTCAAAATTGTATTGTCACAGATCTGGAAACTGAGAGTTGACTGTTATACGTAGCCTATGCAACAAGGCCAAGTTCATGATGATGGCAGCCATGGCTTCTTTGCTCACAACTCAACTCCCAGGACCCACTGCAGAAGCTGAACGTATGGATGTTCCGCAGGAGTTTTGGGAAGTGTACAAATGTACGTGGACAAAATAATGATCTTGAAATGAATAGGAGAGCGGAGATGCTAGAAGCAGGGTTAAGAAGTGGATGCAAACACCATGGAGACAGCCCTTAGGGAGCTGCACGTTGGCGCCAGGATCAATAATCAGCTCAAGCAGTCGCTGATACAGCAGTGTGTCAGTAACTGATCAATCAAAAAGGTGAATTACCTGTAGTCATCCACGAGACATAATATAATAAAGTTGCCTCCGTTTACGATTTATTTCAGAACTAGTGATAATGTGACAAGGAAAGATGCGGGAATGAGGTATTTAGGAGACAGGAGCAAAAATATGGCAAGAGCTACCTCAGGATGACAGAGTGAGAGGCTGGGAAGAGCAGAGTGATCCACAGCCTGCTCCTGCCCCCGTGGAAGAAGACCTGACTTATGTTCTCTGCTCACCCCACCCCCACTCAAAAGACCAAATAACTGGAAACTGTATGAAAGAAACATTCGCTGACATTAGATTTTAAAAACCCTGTGCTATACTCTCTGCACTAGACAAAGTGGGCAGAGTGAGCCTCCCTCCTCCAGCTGTTCTGTCCGGAGAAAGCCATTGGGATCAGGATAGGAGAGCGACCCGAAGTAAGTGTGCTTCCTCCCTCTTCCCCTCCCCTCACACCAGTTAAGGTGTGCGAGTGGGAAATTTTGAAACCTAGACTTCCAGAGAGAAAATCTCCTTGGAAGATCAGCTTTGCAGATTATTCATCTCTTCCTTGATCTGTGCTTTAAAAGAATGTCCATTACTTATCTCCACTTTCAAATGGAAGGATTTTATGTAAAAGTCAGGATTTCTTTTCTTTAAGGAATTTTAAAGGCCCTGGTAGTGACTTTCACATTCAGATGGATGGACACCCACTGAACGTAAGTGCTGGTTTCTGAGAGCACCCGGATCCCAGCTCTCCATCCCCAGAAAGTCCACCTTTTCTGCTTTAGGATCTATGTGGCCTCTACCAGATATTCTGTTTGCAATCCATGGCATAAAATGGTGGGATTATTTCTTAATGACTGGTTTTAGTTATGAGCCCACCGAGATTCTTCTGGGCATTCTGTCTGTAAGTGAATTGTTAGGGCAGGCACCAACACAAAATGCCACTTCAGACTACAGTGACGCTCAGGGCTGAAGCTAGGCTTCTCTGAGCACAGTCGCAGATACACTGCAGTGGAAGGAGAAGTGTAAATGTGTGCTAAGAACTTCGCTTTCTTATTTCGGTGCTATGTAAGTTTAAAATGTTTTGATTCAGTTGCCCTTTTTAGTTCAGGAGTTCACACAATAAGATATCATTCCCTCTGCCATTGGCTGGCTTTGCCTTGACGTTCAATCTAGATTCACGAATTTGCCTCGCAAGGCAGGACATCTATCTACACAGAAAGAGACCAAGAAGTCAAACTGACTTCTGCGAACTTGTCCCATCCTTTATGAGTAGTCCAAAACTGTTTAAACCGTCGTTATGGAGACCTGTGCAAGCTCTCGGGGGTGCCTTATGAAAGGATAAAGTGGATTACGCCTTAGAGTTGATGGACCTCATCTGTCTGCAGAGCCGACTGCTCAGTGGGGTTTCAAGGCTGGTACTGTAGCAATTGCTGCAGTATATTGCAAAAGCTGTTGCAGCCCAGTTCCACAGTATCCCCATAGAGAGGAGGGTAAATGCCTCTCTGGATAATATAGATGGTGTGTCAGAGCAAGCCGTACACTCTAATGTCAGGACCCCAGGGCCTCAGGCCCAGCATGCAGATCTAAATGCCTTGTATTTCCATCCACAGACTTGGTGGAATGGGCAGCCTTGTGCTATTACAGTGCGCCTGGATGAAGGAAAGAAACACTTGGAGTGTGGCACTGCACCCTATCCTGGGCTCAGTTGCACCTCCCCAGCCTATCCGAAATGTAACCTTAATTTCAAATGAGAGGTATCTGTTGCTCTAATTAGTTAAACTGAAGTGACTCCATATTTGAAGACTCAATTAATATGGTTAAAGAATATTTTTAAAAAATTGCACTTTTACTGAACATATACAGATTTTTCTTGCTATTTGATAATCAATACAGACCAACGATTTGTATATCACATTTGTATTAGGTAGTATAATTGATCTAGAGATGATTTGAAGTATATGGCAAGATGAGCATAGACTATACAAACACTGTGTCATTTTAAATCAGACGTTTGAGCATCCATGATTTAAACAACCTTAAAGACTTTAGAAACACTCCTGGAGAAAAGGAGAGATGGCCATAAGAGTTATAAACTGTAACCGAGGCGCTAACTTTAAAAAGTGAGCCTTTTAATCTCAGCCACTAAAAATAAAAGGGGAAATACAAATGTGCCCTATTGTTATGTGTTTATTCTTGTCTTCAATGCAATATACTTATGCTAGGTTTGCTGGGATGATATGGGCGGGGGGGGGGGGTAAAATATCAAGGGTCAGAGAAGGAACCCCAAGAGAATCTCCTTAAGTTTTTCCCCACAATTGTGCTTGTGCACCATGCTGAAAACCTCTCCTTCTCTAGCCCTTCAGCTGCCCATACACAGAAGCAGCAAAATATATTAACTCTCCCTCTTGTTTCTTTGACATCTTAACACTTTCATTTTAATATTGATACTTAATAAATTCTGCCCCAATTACTCAACCAAAATGTGCTATTTGTTATTTGGATTTACGTGTGTATTTAAAGTGAGCAGAAATTAATCTTCAATTTTACAAGGGGTGGGTAATTGGTCCCTGCAGAGTGTCTTGTAAGAATGGTGTTGTCTGAATAGCCATGCGTCCATCTATTTTCAAATAGTTTTATTCAAATGGATGAACTTCAGTCATGCCTCAATCAAGTGAGTACATACCCAGTGATGACCATCTTGGGAAACATATCTGCCTCTCTTCTAATATATAGCTTGAATAATCTGTGCCTATAGAAGAGAAACAAGAAGGCAATAGTGCCGGGCAGTGGTGGCACACGCCTTTAATCCCAGCACTTGGAAGGCAGAGGCAAGTGGATCTCTGTGAGTTCGAGGCCAGCCTGGTCTACAAGAGCTAGTTCCAGGACAGGCTCCAAAGCTACAGAGAAACCCTGTCTCAAAAAACAAAACAAAACAAACAAACAAAAACAAAAAAAGAAAAAGAAACACACCTCTAAAAAAAAAGAAGACAATAGCATCATGTAGGAAAGGCAAAAAATAGTATAAATATCCAAATAAATGCTCTTTCCTCATCAAGAGAGCATAAACTCATGTCATAAGCTTGGTCAAAAGCTTTTCAGAGCACACTGCACTCAGTTGGAAGAAAGAAAGTAAATTAATATTCACCACATTATCTATTCCAACACTTGTTTTGATTAGAAAACAACTTGAGTTTTGTCTTCCAAATATGATTGACTTTAATTTTTTTCATAAAGTTTGGGATATTCTTACATGATTCCTCCTAAATATTTTTTTTAAATTGAGAAACAACACTGTTAAATAAGTTCATATATCCTGAATGAGCTATCACTCCAAATATGCAGCAAGACTAAACTTTACAAACCTTTTCTCCCAAGTAACTTGTTCTTGTTTCATACACGTGTAAAACCTACAGCATAGGAATTGTATGCAAATATCTCCAGAACAGCCAATTCCATGTGTGATAACCAAAACAATCTCAAAGAAAATGATTTGCTTTCAATCTCGAATATAGTGCAAACAATTTAAAGAGGACAGACTAGATTGTGACTGGAAAAAGAAATTTAAATAATTAATGGATTATAAATACAGGTCATGAATATTGAAAAGAGACAGTCTATCTTGGTGACTACCAATCACTAACTTATTCCCTAGTGAGTTCTCTGGTTTGCAGAGATGAGTGCAAGATGAGTACCCAACACAACTCTTTTCTCTGTTCTCTATAACCCTCTTCATAAATATATCTTCATATTTCTGTGGTTGACCTTAGTAGTCACGGAGTAAGTTAACTTAATCCAAAATATACTAGGGCTCCAGGTAAGACAATGGAGATTTCTAAAAGCTGACAATGATTCTCCCTGGGAACATTTGTTTTCAGGAGGAGATTACAGAGCTGATGTGGAACTGGTGAGTACAGGGTGGTACAGGATGCTTCAGCTCCTGGGACATCAGTAGTTTAGACTCCATCCAACTTGAGGAAGTTCTGAGGACCAGCAATTATTCTAACTTGGTCTTGGCTATCACTTTTGCTTTTCTGTAACCCCTAAGTGGTAGATTTAGGATGATGCATTCAAATATAGAGCTACATCTCAGCTATGTCTGCATGTCTCAGCCACACCACCGTGGCTTTGTGGTTCAGTTTATGTTCCAATAGTAGGAGAGAATGTGTCCATCCAAACAGCAAAGTGGCCTCTATAAATGTGAAATCAGTATTTTGCTTTGAGTCCTAGGATACACATTCAACAGTTTTGAGCTAGGGTCCTGAAGAGGGCTATACTTGAGGTCACCTTCAGTATTGAGCTGTGTTAATCTAGCTGTAATGGCAAAAGTCCAAAGGTGGCATGGAAGAGGTAAGGAAGTACATTTTAAATATTTAATCTTTGGCTTCCTCATTAAAATGCAGTTTGATTCAGTAAGTGTGAGGGGTGGAGCCTGAGATTCTATATCTCCAACAGCTTCCAAGTGATGCTCAGCCCAGAAAGAGAAGCCAAGAACATGGTGGACTAACTGCTTTCCCAGAAGTACAAATAGTGTAAATGACAGATATCATCAATGGCAGCACAACAATACTTACAAATGGTGTTATCTCCAAGGAAGCATTCACATTTTAAGAAGATAAAGGGAAGGAGTGGAATGTAAACAAAAGAGAGTTGGCAAGGAAAGAAATGGTTGCAAAACAGTGTCTAAAATCCAGTCTGCAAGGCAAAAAGAAATCTGGTTCCAGCTTTTTCCTGCTGTAAGTCTGTACCACTCTTTCAATTTCTGAAGCAGCTAGATATTAGTGTTTATATTTACTTCCACACTCAGGAAAAACTTCCATTCTGTGGGAACTCCTTCAGCCGATAGCTTTGAAGATACTGGCCCACTCTGGGAGTGATCTCATGTACTATAAATGCAGACGAAAAGTGTGCACAGGTCTCTTGACTGCTGGATTTAGTTCCAGTTCCCAGTGCTTTAAAAGGACTGTAGATTGCTACCCTTACTGTGAGTTTAATCTCCAGATAAATAAACCTTTGTTATACTCTATTCCGGGCTATTGTGGAGCTCTTTTGTACTCCAACAAATTGGTGCGCATTGTCTAGAGCATGGATTCATATAAGACCTAAAAGAGCTTAAAAAAAAAGAGGGCTTCTAGACCCACAAAAATGGGAGCCAAGCACAGCTTCTTGGTAGCTGAATTTTTTTTTTCCAGAAAGGCTGTTTGATGGCTGCAAGCAGCAGTATGACTTCTTTTTTTATTTTTATTTTTTAATTATTTAATTAAAAATTTCCACCTCCTCCCCTCCATTTCCCTCCCTCTTCCCCATCCCCCTTCCCCTCCCTCTCCAGTCCAAAGAGCAGTCAGGGTTCCCTGCCCTGTGGGAAGTCCAAGGTCCTCCCCCCTCCATCCAGGACTAGGAAGCTGAGCATCCAAACAGACTAGGCTCCCACAAAGTCATTACATGCAGTAGGATCAAAACCCAGTGCCATTGTCCTTGGCTTCTCAGTCAGCCCTCCTTGTCAGCCACGTTCAGAGAGTCTGGTTTGATCACATGCTCCATCATCCAGCTGGCCTTAATGAGCTCCCATTAGATCAGCCCCACCATCTCAGTGGGTGGGCGCACCCCTCTCGGTCCTGACTTCCTTGCTCATGTTCTCCCTCCTTCTGCTCCTCATTTGGACCTTAGGAGCTCAGTCCAGTGTTCCAATGTGGGTCTCTGTCTCTAGCTTCATCCATCACCAGATGAAGTTTCTATGGTGATATGCAAGATATTCATCAGTATGGCTATAGGATAGGGCCATTTCAGGCTCCCTCTCCTCAGCTGCCCAAGGATCTAGCTGGGGCCATCTCCATGGACACCTGGGAACACCTCTAGAGTCAAGTCTCTCGCCGACCCTAAAATGGCTCCCTTAATTAAGATATATACTTCCCTACTCCCATATCCACCCTGTCTCCATCCCAACAGTCCCATTCCCCCAAGCTCTCCCCATCCCCCTTCTCACTTTTTTCTCCCCATTTCCCTTTACCCCCACCCCATCCCCACCCCCAAGTTTCCAATTTTTGCCTGGCAATCTTGTCTTCTTCTAATATCAGGAGGATAACTATATGTTTATCTTTGGGTTATCACCTTCTTATTTAGCTTCTAGGATCTCATATTATAGGCTCAATGTCCTTTATTTATGGCTAGAATCCACTTATGAGTGAGTACATACCGTATTCATCTTTTTGGGCCTGGGTTACCTCACTCAGAATAGTGTTTTCTATTTCCATCCATTTGCATGCAAAATTCAAGATGTCATTGTTTTTTACCGCTGAGTAGTACTCCAATGTGTACATATTCCACACTTTCTTCATCCATTCTTCCGTTGAGGGGCATCTAAGTTGTTTCCAGGTTCTGGCTATTACAAATAATGCTGCTATGAACATAGTTGAGCAAATGCTTTTGTAGTATGGTAGAGCATCTCTTGGGTATATTCCCAAGAGTGGTATTGCTGGATCCTGGGGTAGATTGATCCCGAATTTCCTGAGAAACCACCACACTGATTTCCAAAGTAGTTGCACAAGTTTGCATTCCCACCAGCAATGGATGAGTGTTCCTCTTACTCCACATCCTCTCCAGCAAAGGCTAGCATTGGTGTTTTTGATTCTAGCCATTCTGACAGGTGTAAGATGATATCTCAAAGTTGTTTTGATTTGCATTTCCCTGATTGCTAAGGAGGTTGAGCATGACCTTACGTGTCTTTTGGCCATTTGACTTCCTCTGCTGAGAATTCTCTGTTCAGTTCATTGCCCCATTTTTTCATTGGGTTAATTAGCATTTTAAAGTGTAGTTTCTTGAGTTCTTTATATATTTTGGAAATCAGACCTTTGTCTGTTGCGGGGTTGGTGAAGATCTTCTCCCAGTCAGTAGGTTGTCTTTTTATCTTAATGACAGTGTCCTTTGCTTTACAGAAGCTTCTCAGTTTTAGGAGGTCCCTTATTCAATGTTGCCCTTATTGTCTGTGCTACTGGGGTTATACGTAGGAAGTGGTTTCCTGTCAACCTGTAGAAAAATGAAAATAGATCCATATCTATCACCATGCACAAAATTCAAGTCCAAATGGATTAAAGACCAATCAATCTAAACACACTGAACCTGATAGAAGAGAAAGTGGGAAGTACTCTACAACACATGGGCAGCAGTACTACTTCTTTAAAAGCCAGCTTCCTGGCATCACAGAATGACAATGTCCTTTTTGGGAGGTCCTGTTATGGACCATTTAAATGAGGTCTGTGAGCAGTGTGTTGTAAATTGATTGATGGTGACATAGACCCACTGTGTCCCTGGAGTTGGAGTAGTAAGCCTGGCTCATAGAGACAGTGAATATATCTCTGCTATGCTGGACTGAATGGAGCAAGCAGGCAGGGCAGTGGAGCTTGCCCTAGCAATGCCCGCTTAGCATTTTTTAAAAAAAAAGGTGCACCTGGTCAGAAAATGATTATGGATACTCAATAAAGACAGATTCAGATGAAAAAATCTTTTGAATGGGTCACAGTGTTGGATAAATGTACATAAGCTTGGGAGAAAGAAGAAAAATATATAGATAAATATAAAAAGAAATAGTCTTAAAAATAAAACAAAGTCTTTAAAGAGACTGTAAAACTAATATAAAAGAGTACAGACAGTCATAAATTTAAAAAAGGAATAAAGAAAAATAAGTCACGTAAAGATGAAATATACACAGAGAGGATTAGGTATATTACTTTGTTTTCTTTGAATTTTTTGACTAGAGAGAGACATTTGATTCTGAGGGCTATTAAGTTAAACCAACATAAAGGTGTCTTGACCTCAAAATTTGAGTCCAAGTATATGTTACTTTGGAAAAAATGTTCTGCTTTTGTTTCCACAGAAATTGAGAACCTGTGGAGTTCTTCAAGGCCAATGTGCTGTGATGGAACAAGCCTCCCAAAAAATCTTTGTGAAACCTAAAAATACTTCACCAAACAAACAGCAGGAAGTAGTTTGGAGAAAACAACTCCGAAATTCCCAAAATGATTGTTTATGTTTCTTTTCATTTAAAGGGGGTTGTTTATAAGTGATTAAAAGCATGGGGACCTTGGGGGAGGGCTGAAGAGGAGAAGAGAGGAAGGGAGGGGAGTAGAGAAAAATGTAGAGCTCAATAAAATCAATAAAATAAAAAGGTCACAATTTCTAAAAAAAAATAATAATGGGAATTCGATATAGAGATGAATACCTTGTATTGGTATGAATCTCAATTATTGATAAATATTTGAGGTTGATTTTGTTATACTGTGTATATACATTTCTGCTCTTGTTATGGTATTGTGTTTGTGAAGCTGATTTAAAAAGGTAGTGTATAATTAAGAAATACAGATTAATAGGTAGTCATTTATAATAGTCAAACTTGCAGTTATATTAGTTAGGTTTTTCTAGATGTATAGAGATATATTTCAGGTGGATAGGTATTCTTCAAACACTTCAAAGAATTGAAGAATATGGCATTTAAATAACGTAGGATTCTGTTGACATGAGACACAATTGCTCCTGGAAGCACGGATCTATTTCCTAGAGAATGTTGGGCACCAAAGACACTCCACTTGGTACTTGTTTTCTTCTTGGCAAAACTGGCCTTAGGGCAAAGAACTGCCCTGCCTCAAACATTGACAAAATGCATGGTGTCCAGACAAACAGATTACAAGCAAAAAGATTGCCAAACCTTGGCAAGAGAGGGTAAGATGGTTTTTCAAAAAATGATCTGACAGATACTCTAGGCCTTAGCCAAAGTTGGTTGCCCCAATGTTGAAATGAGATTTTGGGTGATAGCCCAGGTAATCAGTTATATCTGTCATTTATTGAACCTTTTGGAAGTTGCTTGATTGCACTTCCTGTTTACTCAAGTAATATTATTTCTCATCTCACGTCTTTGATGGGGTTGAAGACTAAATAGTCATAGTTACTTTCCTCTCATGCCTTAGTCAAGCCATTTTTAATATAAGACTTAGACTCCTTAGGATAGGCTAGCTACTGGAACATTTAGCATATGTTCCTTGATTAATATTGTTTATATTGGTTGTAATCCTATGTATGTATACTTTTATGTATTGTTTTTCATCTTCTTTTTCCTGGATAATACTTTATATTTGTTTTATTGTATGTAGTTTTTTATTAGGCTTATAACTCTCTTATTTAGACAAAAGTGGGAGGTGCTGTGGGACTCCTTCAGCAAATAGCCTTTAAGATACCAGCCCATTTTGGGCAGAGTCTCATGTACTATAAATGCAGACAAAAAGCATGCACAGGTCTCTTGGCTGTTGGATTTGGTTCCAGCTCACAATGCTTGCAGAGGACTGCAGATCGCTATTCTTCCTGTGAGTTTATTCCCAGATAAACAAACCTTTGTTATACTCCATTCCAGGCTATTGTGGAGCTCTTTTGTATGCCAACACTTTCAAATGTCATTTCTTTTTTCAACAGAAAGAAAATAGGCCTTCTGGGAGGAACGCAATAACACATTCTTTGTAAGAGTTGTGTTGTCCACAGCAAGTTATTAATTTGCTATCAGTTTGTTCACCAGTTTCTAGTGTGCTTAGCTTGTGACTCAGAATCCATATGTCCAGTCAAATCTCAGTGAGGTTTCTGAGACTACAAAACAAATGATTTTATTTATTATATAATTTTAAGATTTATTTTTATTTTTAATTGTGTGTATGCCTGTGTTGTCTGTGTTGGATAGGGTGTAGGTATGTGTAGATGCTCTTGGAGGCCAGAAGAGGGTGTTTGATTCCCTGGAGCTGAAATTACATATAGGTGGTTGTAAACTTCCTGATGTTGAAGCAAGATGGTGGTTGTAAGCTTCCTGATGTTGAGTCCTCTGTAAAAGCAGAGCCATCAATCCCAGCCCCTATTTTTATACTTAATAAAACCATTTTTATGAGAAAATTCACCTAATTCTTCTTAGCTCACAAGTAAAATCATCACACAGCTGGTTTAAGCAGAGAGTTTTAAAATATCATGTTAAAATGCTTCCACTTGGGATTGTTTCCCCAGAACTAAACACCAGTATCTCCATGCTAATTATGAAGTAGTGCAGAGCTTTTTTTTCTTTTTCTTTTTTTTTTTGAAAAGGAAGTATTTTATAAGACAGCAGGTGAGGGCAGTGCTTTGTCATTAGCTAATTGCTGTTATTTTATGCTTTTCACTTTTCTAATTAAATAGATGCTGATATTAAAAGTATAATGCTGCCCTAATTTTTTTCTATTGACTTTTGATGGCCCTGGGGCTGGGAGGCACTGCTTCATTATAATTCCCCTTCATCCGAAAGTTCATTACATTTTATAATTTGCTGTTCTGCTATACCACATTCCCCAATTACTCTGTATTTTTCCTTTCCTTCTCTTGACAAAAACAGGAGTGCTGTTTGAATGCATTCCTTTATAATTGGTTGTGGTGTGGTATTAGAAGGAGGCCAGAAGAACTCACCTTTCTTCCTTGGAACCCAGCTATCATATCAGCCTGTCACATGTAATTAGCAGCCATTAGAAGCAGGTGTGCTTGCAACGTGTTTCCCTTTAGGAAATGCCATCATACTGGCTGATGATTGTCACTAATCTGGCTTTGGTGTCCACGCGAAGGCTGTGCCTTTAAAATGACCTTTGTTAGTAGCATCTTGTCTTACAATTCATCAGAGAATACAAAAACAGGGCGGGAGAACTTTAATACCTCTCATTGGTCGATAATTTAACATTTCTATTATTTCAGTCTCAAGACCAAATGAGTTTTAGACACCAAGAATATTTTCCTCGGTTAGTTTATGAAAATAAGAGGGGATAGAAATTAGGGTGACCGGTAAAGGGGAAATGATGGGTTATTGTCCAGCTTTCTTGGGGGGAAGCGAAAAAGCAGCAGCCGTGTTTTCACCCTGGTGGACATGATATGCCAGGGAGGTTTTATCTCAGGCTTGTAGATTTGCCGAGTATGGGTTGTAACCCGGCTCTGACCACCCTCATACAGGGGGCCCCTGGCTGCACACTTTGTTCTTTCCCAAGTAACAGAGATACAGAAGACCAGTTCTCACTTTCAAGTTTTCTGTGCTGCTTGCAAATCAAACAGATTTGCAGTACAATTTTGTAGACATCTGACATTTTTTATCATTGAACTGCACTTTGAGGCTGCATATTAAGTAAGCCTTCTGCTCTATGCTACATCTGTGTTTCATTTCCTTTTTGCTATCTGTATGCATATATACACTCTTTGAAGATAAGGCCTGTTTTTGATCATTATAGCCTTAATTTAACGGGATATTAATTGTTAGACCTCTCTCCTGACAGAATCTTTAAAAGAGCCTAGGAGAATATTTTATGAAATGGCTAAATATGTTCTTCATGTCTGTTAAGATCTCGTTAGATTATGTCTTCTTCATGGAATTTCTTGTGGGGCTAACATAGCAAGTCCTTTCCCATTGCAACTAAGCCTATGATGTCATGCACCAAAGCCAACATTCCCACAAAGCGAGATTCAGAAAAACCTAGTCCTTATTCCTTATAGGCAACAAAGTTTGCTAAGAAAAATGTACACCTACAACTCATCAAATTTTCCCATAAATGTCCTGTGGAAGGCTTCTACATTTAATAGGAATCAAAACTGACTCCCAGTTCACAACCATTAATACTCGTGTGAAGAGTATCAGTAGCAAAGGAAAACCATGTGAAGCACGCTACATTTAAATAGTCTAAGTTGAACTGGAGTCAAATGGAACACTAGTGTAGAACTCAGACTATTCACAAGGTGTGGGCATATGTTCTGTAGACACTGAATCACATGCAAATCCTAGCTGAATAAAGACAGAGGGTAATAGAGATATCATTCCTCTGGGCTTATTAAAAATCAGCTCTGATGCCTGGACACCAGATTTAGGGATGTGTCTTTCAGGTATAGTGAAGTCTATTCTTTGCTCAGCTGGGGATGGTTGCTTTTGCTTCTTCCCCACCTCATAAAGCAGAGGTTAAATTAGGGGCAGATTTTTCATAACCAATAACTAGTAGCACACATGGCTCTTTACAAGAAGACAACAGTAAATAGTTATGATCAACAGATGTCCATTTTGTTGACTACAGTGACTGGATAATGTTCTCTGGATCACACTAGTTCCATATCAGGGAACAGTCTACAAGGCAGAGACTGACAGTTGCTTCTTGGGACCCATTCTGACCACTTTATTTAATAATGGGACCTTTAATGGTTACCCAATTTGATAAAACAATATTTTGCATGTGACTTTTTCCAGATAATAACACAGAAGCTTAAGAATTATGCAGAAATGAGGTAATATTCCACATTTTTCCTTGATGGTACTATAAAAACCACCTTCATACCCTTGCTTTTCTTTTTTTTTATGGATTTTATTTATTTATTTATTTATTTATTTATTTATTTATTTATTTATTAAGGATTTCTGCCTCCTCCCCGCAACCGCCTCCCATTTCCCTCCCCCTCCCCCAATCAAGTCACCCTCCCTCATCTGCTCTAAGAGCAATAAGGGTTCCCTGACCTGTGGGAAGCCCAAGGACCGCCCACCTCTATCCAGGTCTCCTAAGGTGAGCATCCAAACTGCCTAGGCTCCCCCAAAGCCAGTACGTGCAGTAGGATCAAAAACCCACTGCGATTGTTCTTGAGTTCTCAGTATTCCTCATTGTCCTCTATGTTCAGCTAGTCCGGATTTGTCCCATGCTTTTCTTTTAAGCCTGTGAATGAAATTTTATTGGACACAGATATTAGTCAATGATAGAGGAAAAGTATGAACAAAATGAACACACACACACACAATACACACACAATGGTTTTCTGACACCCAAGAGCCTGAGAATCCTGTAGTTGCTTGATTCTTGAGGCTGGGTACCTTAGATGTTGGAATAGTCCCATAGTCTCTGTCTCACACTGAAGAAGTTGAGAACACAATAATTGCTTAGTCTACACAGCTGGGGACTTGGAAAACCTGGAAAGATCCTGAAGAGTCATTGGTCCTTTCGATTCCTGCACTGAGATCAGAATCAACTTCATTAGAGCAGGAATTAGAAGCAGTAACAGGATAAACATCTTGGTGGCAAAATGGAAGACATTAAATGAGTTGGCACTCTCTATGTTTTTACAGTTTATGCTTCCAATATTGAAGATAATGCAAAAATTAAATATCAAGTGTAAAGAATTATCAAAAAACGACATTGATGATTTTCAATAGTAAAAAGACAGTTTTAAATTGGGGAAAATAAACCAAAAAAAAAAAAGGAAACTGGGCATGTGCAGAATTATACAGAGCTGGATTATAGCCAGATGCTCAGAGCAGTCTGGAGAGCTGGCTGACTTGTGCTTCCGTGATCTTCATTCTGAAGGCTTGCGTCACAATGAACCACTGGTGTTTGCTCAAGGCTTGACTCTGTGAAGAAGATATATTCATCACGTGGCACTGTCTTTTTAAATTCTTGTAGGATTCCAGCTGTCTGTCAGATGTGCCCATGTCTCTTTGCAGTTTGGAATAGTTGTTATCCATTCTGTTTGTATCCAAGTTTAGAGTGTAAATTTGGTGAAAATAGTAATATTGGCTGCCCAGCAACACTATGGCCTACACATTGTCTTATCCTACTGTGTGCCTAGTCTTTTTCAGACCAGCCACTTACTTCCCGGTCTTCTTCAGACCAGTGTGGCACAAACAGTTAGTTCCTGGCATTTCATGACCAGGAAGGAATGCCAAGAACACATTTTATACTGATGTCATTTTTATTGTTGCTCTACGTCACCACCAGATCATCTTCCCGCACAACTCTCTTTTCTCCTCCTCCCACACAGCTTTGGTGTCAGATGAACTGTCTCTTTGGGATTCAGACCCTGGGTTTCAGTGGCCTGCATTTTAATCCTTTAAGTAGTGTGACTTTTAGGACTTTAGACCTCTTATTTCTGACATTATTTTTTACCCTAATTCTGCATTTAGTTATTCAATGCCACATGGGGACGGACTCATGTCCCACAGTTTAAGAGATGAGTTAAAGAAGACAAATGCCTGCTACTTTTCCCCTACAGGGCTAGCCTTTTCCATGCCGGTGTATTGAGTTACTTTACTCTTGAGTTACAGTAACTGTCACTCCACAAGTCCAAAGAAAAAGATATGGAGTAGAGAGTGTCATATTGAAATACAACAGTGAACTTGAACATTTAAATTCAGGCCACTCTGATTAAATTATTACTTATGAGATAGTCAAGTAGGTATGTGTGTTTTGAGACAGGGCACTATGCAACCTTGGCTGGCCTATAATTTATAATTATATAGATATTTATATAATTTATAATGTAGTCAGTTTTAAATTTGTACCACCCAGCATGCTATGGTTCACATATCATTCATGACTGGCTTCTGCTGCTACACCTACTCCAGGACCATTGTGAGGCCATTCTTGGCAAGTCACGTATTTGTCTTATGAAGGAAGAAAGGACAGAGAAACTGTACAATACCCAAACTGGTACCTATGAGTAGACACCTTAGTAGACACACTTCCTATGTGTTGTGTGTGAGAGTCATCAGAGGGATTTCAAACATCTCACCCCATCGCTTGCCTTCATGAGAATGGAGTGATTAGGCCAATACTTTTTTTCTGTGATGCGAAAATCTTAAGGATGACAGCAACAATATGTCATCCTACTTTTTTTGGTTGATGTAGATACATCAAAATAAGTATTCTGATCAAATGGGGCAAAAAGCTATGTAAGTTTTATCAGTAAATAGAAGTTGAGCAATCAAGAAATAGATGATGCCAGGAAGTGTCTGTAAGATTGCAGAAGGTCAAGATCTTGGGACAAAGTCCTGGGGAACATATGCTAATTTCGTGGAGGAGACAAATGACTCTCCTTATCAAACGCGTAGCTTCACATTCCTGGAGCCCCACTTGCAGCACTCACACTGTCCCTCTCTCTAGCACAGTGGGCTTTGAAGGTGAAAGCAACAATATTTATTTACCGCTCACCTCCCGTGGTCCTCGCTTCCTGCCACTTCTGTTATCTCTGGGTTTGTCTGTTCACCCTGATGCTAAAACAGGAAAATAAAAGCTTGAAGACCTGAAGAAGAGAGGAAAGGCCAGGTGATCAATAGATCCAGTGGACAAGGACGAACAGACAGAAAAACAGAGGTGTTCTGTGTGAAGAAGACTGAAGTTCGGAACTAAGCACAGTACTGAAACATTAACATGAGTCAAACAAACTGGGGCTTCACACTCATCTTCCTTGAGAAGTCAGAGGAGTCCCCAGGTTTACAGAGCTCTAGTGGTCCTTCATTGGCAGCTAAGGAATCACAAACCTGTCAACCCTTGGAAATCAGAGGGAGAGCCATGAGAGGCAGAGATTTTAAGGGATGGATTTGGAGAAGGGGAGTGGAGTACCTGTGGGTTGAAGTGGAATGGGAGAGAAACAATTTGTGGAACAAGCCAGTGAGGGCCATACCAAATACAAGACAAAAATGGTGAAGGACATGAATCAGAAGAAAATTTAAGTGCATGCATGCACGCGCGCCATAAAGAAACGTATCACTGTATCTACCATAAATGAGTGAAAATAAAAAAGCTCATTATTTTGTATCTACCATATAAAAATAAGCAGTGTAATAGATGACTTTAAATTTACACCTAATATCAAACTTAAAATCTGCCAGTATACTATAGTATAAAAATAAACCAGAGCCCACCAGAAGGGCAGAATGTTACTTGAACTCAACCTACGTGGCTGCAGTTACTAAGAAAAGAAACGTGTCACCTTGTTTTTGCGGATGTCCAGAAGGGTTTCTAAAGGTTATATTTAGAAACTTTAAAGCCCAGAATGTAAAACCAGGAAGATCCTGTCTTCTCCTAATAACTCTTTCAGTTCAAAATACAGTTAACTTATTCAGCTCAACTCACCTGGAGCAAAACTGAAAGTGTCTAAGTAACAGAAAAAGGGCCCTTCAATATTCTGTTGGAATAAATTCTACTTTATACAATACTGCACAATAAATTCATACGTAGTGAACTTGCACTTTATAGATTCTGGACGAGCATCAAATAAAATAGAACTGAAGGCATTATTTTATTGAGGGCCATCTCAGTCAGAACTATTAATCAATAAAAAGCAACCTCGGATTTTCAATTATTTAATATCCCTCACAATTTTAAGAAAATGTTAACACACAGTTTTCCTTCAAATCAACAGCTAGTGATTGATAGTTAGACCAGGTAATCCGGACCTCGCCGTGACCTACATGGCTTGGTACATAACCTGACTAGGGCAATGGGGAATGAAGAATTGGTGGACACAAGTATCATAAAGGTGGGCCATGCTCTGGGATGGATTTGCACCAGCAGCATCATGTTTATTATATACAGCAGGAACCAGGAGGGCAGTTAGCTAATCTCAGTAGAAGGTCTCTGTCCGGGAGCAGACACAGGGTGCAATCATCCATGAGGAAGCTGTGGTTGATACTTTCTAAACATAACTGACTTTAACTGAAGGTCAATTATTTGTTCACATCCATACTTGGGCCAGGGAAAAGCTGTGTTGTTCCCATGAGTCTGAGACACTGGTGTCTTTGACATAGCCATGTTTTTTTTTTAAATCAACTTTACCTGATCCCCATAAGATTTTTATGACAACTCCTATTTAATGTGTTAGCTCATGAGGACAGTAGTGAGGAGTAGAACAGGCCGGATTGACTCTTGACATCTTGAGGGACAAGATGGAGACCATGGTATGCTCCACCGAACTGCCTATGCTATTTCATCCTCCTACCTGAATGCTAAGTAGGACTTCAATCAAGGTACAACACTTTCTAAAACCTTTTAAGGTGGTAGAGAAAGAGGGAAACCACGAGCATGCTGGCAGTGGAAGAGTGGAGTGCCAGCTGATTCAGAAACAACATGGAGTAGTTTTCCAGGCACGAAAAATAATTACAGAATTAGACCTAGAAAGAGGCACAAAGAGAACCGTTTGTGTCGGCGAGGGAGCTAGCAGACCACTATCATTTCTTTACTTGAGAAGAACGGGACTGGGTTACACTCTGTGCTATGAACTCCTTTCCAGGCTGCCAGTGACAGGTAAGAATTTGCCAGATTTTGAGATGATTATTTTAAAATGAGGGTATGAGCTATCCTCTCCTCAGAAAGTAAGGGGTTCCAGGTGTTCATCTTGGCTTAGAGGTGTTTGCCTTCTCTGAAATCGCTTTGCTGCTCACCTCGAAGCTTCATCTTTCTGAGGAGCTGAAACTGTGGTGTGGGACAAGTCTGTATTCTGACAATTACGTTTTAAATAAACACATATTGTCCAGTAGCCAGGCAGGAAGTATAGGTGGGACAACCAGACAAAAGGTAATGGAGGGGCAATGAGAGCAGGAGTATTCTGAGAAGGAGATTCTCTCCCCATTCCTGTCCAGACACCGAAGAAGCAGGATGTGACTTGTCCCGCTGAAAAACGTACTGAGCCATGTGGCTAACATAGATAAGAATAATGGGTTATTATAAGTTATAAGAGTTAATAAGAAGTCTGAGCTAATGGGCCAATCGGTTTATAACTTATGGACACCTCTGTGATTTTCTTTGGGGCTAAACAGATGCGAGAACCAGGCAGGACAGAAACCTCAGACAACAAAACTGGGCTCCTATTTTTCTCCATCTAGGTTAAAAGGGGTGTTGTTTGCAGCAGTCTGTATTCTAAATAGATGCCCAAGTTGTTTTTGTTAAAAATAGGATGCTCTGAACACATGTCACCACGTTGTTCTGAGAACGTTCTCTTTTCTCCTGGAGAGATGAATGGCATGACTTTGCTGTTGATGTCCATCTCTGGCTCAACCTCTCAAACAGCCAAATGATTTCACTTTCTCCGCAGCTAGTCAAAGTCCAGCCATCCGCACACTGGACAACTTCTGGTATCTGTCAGTCCTTTGTGGTTTACTGGTTATATCATGGGCAGGTGAGGAGTAATGCCATGTTGTACTTGAAATTTTCATTTCCCCTGTGATTGATTGCTTCTTGTCTTCTGAAATTCATAGCCACTCACAGCACTTCTCTGTGTCTGTTGAAATCTTTTATCCATGTTCTATTAGGGTGTTTCTATTCTTAATGAGTTGCTGGGGTTCTTAATGATTACAAGTCATCTCTTCAAAGTGAGATATAGAATTCAAGGTTTGAAAATATTTTCTTCCTTTAAAACATTTTTATTTTTATTGTTATATGTCTTGGGCACAGTGTTTGTGGCTGGAAATGTGTGCCATGCAGAGCCTATGGAGGCCAGAAGGTAGTTAGTTTTGTGTGGAGTCCCTTTCTTCCATGGGATCCAGGGATCACACTCAGGTTTCCAGTGTTTTCAACCACTGCATCATCTCACAGACCCTTTCTTTTTGGATGTTGGACCCAGAGACTCAGGCATTCTGAGCTAGTGTTCTATCTCTGATATACCTTACCATTTCATTTTCTTATAGTCTTTCAAAGAGATAATGTCCTTACATTTGTGAGACTCTAACTCTTTGATTTCTTCTGTTACATTTCTTGTTTGTTTTTACTCTAGTTGAAAATATTTGCCTACCCTGGAGCTACAAGTATTGTATGCTATTTTCTTTCCTAGACTTTTTGTGGTTTCAACTGCTCTTAATCTTTGAAATGAAGTTGCCTTTCCACTTAACCACTGTTTGCAGCATAAGGTAAGACTGGTATTCATTTTCCCCATAATCAAACTATTCCGATAGCATTTGTTGAAAGGAACATCTTTTCACATTGAATTGCCTTGACACTGTGTCAAAATTTAATTTAGTATGAATGTGTGGGCTCCATTTCCTCAGCTTTATATTCTTGTCCATTCATTTTTTCCAAATCAAACTGTTCCACTTAATACTGTTTATCATAAACCTTCCAACCAGTTTATGATAGTTCTGGTCTTCCAACATCCTTCAAAGATAAACTTGCCTTTGATACTTCCCTAAAATTCTTGTGTGGTCAACTCCTGAGGGGTTGCGCCATTAAAGAATACTGACTCTCTCTTCCCAAAGATTCTGTGTTCTAGAGTATATGGTCAGCATGAACGGAACTTATTTTTTTTAAAAGAGGATACATAGTTGGGTAAGTAGGACAGCAGTTATGGATTTGGGAAGAACGTGGATGTGTGTGACTATGACCAAAATACAGTGTATGAAATTCTGAAAGAACCAATAAAAATAAGAAAAATAAATCTCTCTCTCTCTCTCTCTCTCTCTCTCTCTCTCTCTCTCTCTCTCTCTCTGGCATATGAACATGTGTACTTGCCTATGCTTATTTGTGTTGAGGCCAAAGGTTGACATTACTTGGCTTTCCTTGCTCTTATTTTTTGAGAAGGGTCTCTCACTGAACCAGAAGGTAACCCTTTAGGCAAGGCTAGAAGAGCAGCATGTCTGTGGGACTGGGAGTCAGCATCTCAAGGCTGTTGAGGATTTGATGTGGGTACTAAGAATCTGAGCTGAGGTTTTCATGCTTGTACAAAAGCACTTTATTCACTGAGACCTGGCCCTAGCCCTGGCTTGCATAGTTTTATTCATTTGTATTTTCCTGTAGTTTTGACAGTACCTTCAAAGAGCTCATTGGGGTATTGTATTATTGTTGCCTAGAGAAATAGCAAAATCCAGTCTCTAACTCTGTCGGTCTGTCTATCTGTTTGTCTGTCTGTCTATCATCTATTTGTGTGCCTGTCTATCCCCCCCCTCTCTTTCTCTTTATATCTACTTTTCTGTCTGTATCATCTATCTATCTATCTATCTATCTATCTATCTATCTATCTATCTATCTATCTATCTATCTATCATCTATCTATCTATCTATCTATCATCTATCATCTATCTATCTATCATCAATCAATCAATCAATCAATCAATCAATCAATCTATCTATCTATCTATTATCTATCTACCTTTCTGTATATTATAGATATCTGTCTGTCTATCTATCATCTATCTATCTATCTATCTATCTATCTATCTATCTATCTATCTATCTATCTATCTATCATCTATCTAATCTGATGAGTGCAAAGGTTGGTATAGTGAGTGGTTGGTATAAATCCTGAAATCCAGGAACCTAGTGTTCTTGTTTTCTTTGTATTTATGACCACAAGTAGTTGGGGAAGGGTGTTTTGCTTTGTTTTTATTATTTTTTGTTTGTTTGTTTGTTTGGCTTACACTTCTACAACAAAGTTCATCTTTAAGGGAAGTAAGGGTATGACCTCAAGTAGGAACCTGGAGGTAGGAACTGAAGCAGAGACCATGGAGGAATGCTGCTTACTATCTTGCTTCCCATGTCTCACTCAACCCAGACCTTCCTGCCTAAGGGTGGCACTGCCTACCATGCCCTGGGTTTTCCCACATCAATCATTAACCAAGAAAATGCTTCCATAGAGCTTCTTACAGGCTAATCTAATGATGGAAGCATTTTCTCAATAGGTTTCCCTCTTCTCAGATGACCCTAGCTTATATCAGGTTGACAAAACTACTCAGCACACCTGTGAACTGGGATGTAGAGGGAGAGGTAGAGAAAAGGAGAGAGGGAGAAAGAACTGGTCATTGGTCCATCTTCTAGTCCAGTCTAAGCTCTAGTGGACTGGATGGTGCCTACCTACAGTGGTAAGGACAGACTGGTATTAGTCGCTGATTCAAATGCTAATGTAGGCAAGAAATGCAAGAAATGCCTTCACAAGCACACTAGAAAGATGTTTCCCCAGCTCTTTGAGCATCTGCTAACCTAGTCAAGTTGAGTCATCTTAGACACGAGAAGTATGTAGAACATGTGGATGAATGTAAGGTAATTTGACATGGAACAATATTGAATCATTCAATCTGTAAACACATCTTGCTTCTTTGTATTTGTTTCTTCAGAACTGCTATTTCCAGTAGAGAGTCTCACATTCACTGTGGAGCATTTGGTGTTTTTCTGTTATAAATGAATAGAATTACAAATTTAGTTTGCCTTTTTGGGATAATATAAAAGGCATTGACTTCTGTATATTAACATTATACTATTACCTTGTACCTTTCAGAGAACTATTAGTCCTCACTTGAAACCGGTTCAGCTATAAACACCTTGGTAATTGTTTCTTAACTTTGGTGACAAAGCACAGTATGTGTTTATTAGTAATTGCTGCTCACTTTCTCCTAATTTTAATTACCATTACAATAGCAATTGTTGACGCATTCTTTTGAATTTTCCAGATGAACAACCATGACCTCTATTAATAGAGACAATTTTACTTGTTCTCTGATTGCTCTACCTTTTAATTCACTTCCTTGACCAAAAACTCAAATATAATGTCGAAAACATAGGACAAAAGGTGGCCTCTGTTTCAGATTTTATGAGAGGAGAATTCATATTTCCCTCATAAAATATCTAAGCTTCACGTGTTTGTCTGTAAAACTCCTTTATTAAATTATTATTGCATAGTGCTTCTAATTTTCTGACAGTATATTAAATGTGTATTGTATTTTGGCAAGTACCAAGATGGTGGTATATTTTCCTCATTTTAATTCTGTTAGTAAGGTAAATTAGTTGATGGATTCCCCTTAATCAATCATTTTTGTGTTCCTGAAATGAATTTTACCCACTTGGGATGTGTTTTTGTGAGCATTGATTTGCTAATATTTTGTTAAGGATTTTTGTGTATACACTTTTATAGTAATAATTATTTATTTTTTCTTTGTCAAATTTTAATGTTAAGGTTCTTCTGAGCTCTCAATGCAGTTTGGCAGATTTTTTACTCTTCTATTTCCTATATATGATTGGCAGTTTTTTCCTAAGTAATTTATAGATTTTGAGGTGAAGCCATATGTGTATAGATTTCTTGGCACTTTTTTTGTAACAAATTGAGTTTACTTAATATATAGAAGTCTCTTCATGTCTCTGGTCTTATCTTCTATTAGTTTGGGTAATGTGGTAGATCACTGTCTTCTGAGTATACTAAGTTATCATTATTTTCAAAACAACCATAATTACCTGCAAGTGACCCTCAATATGGGGGTCTGCTGACATTTCCCCATAGAAGGAAGGTATGGGGAGGGTCATTAGACCCTCATCTGAGATTTAAGCTGTTTCTTCCTGTAGCTCCTACCCAGCTATATGCAATGCAGCTCTAATAGCATGTTCCCAGTTCTCTCTAGAGATACTAGAGCATAAAGACTGTGGAAGGGTAGCTGACGGTGGTGGTATCCACCTATCTGTACAGCTATGGGGAAGTTGTTATCCATGCTGAGGAGTCTTGAAATGGTGCAGCTGCTTTGGGGTCACCCATGTTCCTCTATGTAAGCCTGATAAACTCATTGGTTTTCCAAAATTAGGATGTGAAGAAATAATATTTTAGTGTCCTGTTGGCACACTATTTGAAGGTCAAAATGTTTGTCCATCTCTCCCTAGGAAAAGGTCACACAACAAGTAAGCAAAAATTTTCAAAGAATCTGCTCCTTTTCCCTTCTAGGTAGTTGAATTTGTTAGCACAAGATTAGTAATAGTCTTTTCCTAAATATTGTAAGGATTTGCAATGAAGATTATTCACTTTTGATGCTGTGTTCGTCCTTTATGGTATTTTCCTTTTCTATTCTTAGTCTAGCTGATGTTTTTTAGTTTTATGGATCTTTTATCAAAACAAGCTTTTTGGCTTTGAAGAAAATTTTCCTATTTCTGTTGGTTTCCTATTTTTATTGATTAGGCATCTTTAGGTTTTATTTTTAGAACTGTTTTGAACACACCACAAAACTCAGCATGCACCAGCTTTCTCCTATGTCCCTTGCCCCTTAGTTATCAACACCCCCAATCCAGAAAAGTCTGTATCAGTTACCTTGACATCTCATTATCACTCCAAGTCCGTACTTTATGATTGATTTAGGTGTTACAAACATGCACTGACATGTGTCCCCCAAGTGTTCTCTTTATTCTACTTACACATGCTTCTGTCCACATCCATATCCACATCAAACTCTTACCACAGGTACCGTGAGTGTCATATCACATATTAATAAATCATTGTTGTCATCCATTGCACCTATATGCAAGCACAATCAAACAAAATAATCATAATTATACATATGAATATATAATTGAATATATTGTGCTTATTAAAATTTATAATAAAGATTATTATACCAGTTAAGAATGAGAAAAGTAATTTTGTCTTCCATCTTAATTAGGATTTTTATTTCTAAGGTGAAACACCCTGACCACAAGCAAGTGGGGAAGAAAGGTTTTATTTGGATTTCACTCTCACATCACAGTACAGCATCAAAGGAAGTCATTTTTTCTTGTAGAACCTAGGACCACCAGTTCAGGGGTAGCAATACCCATGATGGACTAGGCTCTCCCCCATCGATTGCTAGTTAAGAAAATGCCCTATAAATTTGCCTACAGCCTGATCTTATAGAGGAGGCATTTTCTCAATTGTGACTCCCCTTCTCTGATGACTATATCTTGTATCAAGTTGGCATAAAACTAGCCAGCACACCTTCATTGGCTCATTATTTGATGCTTGTGCCCCTCTCCCCCGCACATCCTTTATTTCCCTGAAAAACACTTCTTGGAATATTCCTGGTAAGGCTGCCCTACTAGGAACAAATTTTCTCCATTCTCATTTGCCCAAGTCAGCTCTTATTTGTCTTCCACTTTGAAGGATCGACTTTATGAAGTGCAGACTGTGGCAGCAATACCTCTCCCCTTCAACACTGAATACGTCACTCCCCTTTTTCTGAATGTAATTGTGATTCTTGCCCCTCCCCACATAAATGAAGTGTTTTGTTCCTCTGTCTTCCCTTGGGATTTTTTTCTTTATTGTTGACTTTTAAGTGTGAAATGAGATGACTCAGTGAAGGTTTGTTTTCTTTAGCTTGTTTTAGCATTTATCCTTTTCTGTGTTTTTGGTCTTACTGTGGTTTGATGTTTCTTTGACAATGTTTGTGGGTAGATTCTTAGTTTTATTGATTCAAACGATTCTTCTATTCATTTCTGTCTTTCATGACCTAGTTCCCATGGAATTAATGCCTTTGTGTCATGGTTCCACAGTTTCTGAATATTCCATTCTGATTTTCATTTTAGTCTTCCTCTTAGTTCTTTTTAAAGTTTCTTTTCAATTTCCGAAGGTTTTTTTTTGAGATGTTCCAAAGCTTGGACTTTTCCCCTCAGCCAGGTTTCAACTGCTAGGAGGCCTCAGAAACATGCCTCATGTCTGGTACAGGTTTTTTCTGCATTTCTGTTTTGCTCGTTAGAGTTTCCATCACTTATATTCGCATGCTGTGTACCTCATCACAACAGCTGTTAGCATGTGCACTAGTTACTTTTTGATGCTGAGATAACACATTATGGCCAGAAGCAACTTATGGAGAGATATCTCATTTTCACCCACATGTAGGAAGTAGAGAGTGAAATAGAAGTGGGGTAAGACTTTCAAAGGCCACCTTTGGGACACACTTCCTCCAGTAAGGTTCCATATGGAACATAAAGTTCCATAGTCTCCTCAAACAGCACCACAAATCTGGGACCAATGGTTCCAATACATTAGCCTGCAGGGGACACTTCTCATTCATGCTGCCACAACAGTTTTAATTTCCAGATTGCATCATTCTAACATTTCTACATAGATAAATCTGATGCATGTGCTGAGTATTAAAACTGATTTTTTTGTTGTGTTCTTTTGGGGGTTTTGTTGTTATTGTTGGTGGTCATGGTTTAGTTTTGTTTTTGGTTTTGTTTGCTTGCTCTTTTTGTTTTTGTTGCTGTGTTCTTTGTAGTATGCCCTCATCATCATTTTTGATAGCCAGACAAGACAAGATTTTCTAGATAGAGGAACTGCTTAGAGGGTTAATAATTTGGTAGCAGGTTGTGAAGGGAGGGAGGTCTTAGTTCTCTAATGAGACTGTACCTCGATATTGTTCTTCACATGTTCTTGTAGGTTCTACCCTCTTCTTAGCTGGGTCTGGATTGGTAGAGAAAGCTTGAACTGTGTGGTTTCATTCTTCCAATAGATGGGACAGGATACTCACCTATTTTCTGAGAAGTAAACTTTTCATTTGCCTCAAAGTGTTTTCTTGTGCCTCATTGGACAGTCATGAGTGCTTACTTAAAGGTCCTTCCTGATCAACTCAACATCTGGGCTGTCTTGCAGCTTGCATCCATCTATCACCTTTCATGAGTAATGCCTTCTTCTGCGCTGTTTTTAGCGGGTGTTGAATCATTTTGGATCATATCCTAGACCTTATGAATATGCTATTTTAGAGAATCTAGATTTTATAATATCTCTTTGAATGATGTCAAGTCTTTGGCTTTAGTGTGTGTTCCACTATATTTAAATCAGAATCTTTGTATTTTCTGTGATGGGAGGGAGGTCAAATTTTAAGATAGTCCCTTTAACACAGACTGTAACTCTGTAGTCTTTCTGCATTTAACACTTGGAGTTCCACTTCCTGAGTGCCTTTTGGGTGAGAATTTCTACCTTACATTCTAACCTCTGTGCTTGTCACGCTTTCTGCTCTGGTTCATTAGGCCATATGGTGATTTGAATGAGAATGGCCTCCATGGACATGAATCTGTCTGCTTGGTCTCCAGTTAGTAGAAATGTTTGGAAAGGCTTAGGAGGTATATTAGAAAGGAAAGGAAGGGGTATTCCTTATTGGAGTAGGTATGGCTTTGCTGAAGGAGGTGTGCCACCGGGGGTAGGCTTTGGGGTTTTAAAAGACTCTCTCTCTCTCTCTCTCTTCCTTTCTCTTTCTCTCCCTCTCCCCTCATCTCTCTCCCATCTCCCCACCCTTATTCTCTGCCTGCAACTTGCAGATCAGATGTGAGCTCTCAGCTGCTGCTCCAGCACCACCATTCCAAACAGGATGATCATGGACTAACTTTCTGATACTGTCAGCAGGTCCCCAATTAAATATTTTCTTTTATAACTTGCCTTGATCATGTTGTTTTTATCACAGCAATAGAAAAGTAACTAAGATAGGTCAAGGGACAACAAGTTTCCCACTAGTGACAAATGTCCTGTTGTGTGTCACATCTATGGTCTTCCCTCAGTCTAATTCTTTCAAAATAAGGAATATTAATCATATACCATCTTCTAAGCTTTGATGCCTCTGAAATCATGCCTATTCTAGTAAATTTTCTGGAATCTTCAATTAGAGTTCTTAAAAGCATTTTGTTTAAGTTACAGATGTTCTTTTGTGGGACTGTTGCCAGGGGCTTCTGCCAGCCCAGGAAGCAGGAACCCCCCTAGCTTTCTTTTTAAATCTTCCGGTAGTCCTAGAAATATGGAGTAAAGCTTTGGTAGAGAAGCAACATTACTGCTATCATAAACATATCAAGAATGGATGATTCTCTAAGCAAGAGGTTAAAAATGCTAAATTCAAGGAGGAGATAGAAACAGTTTTTAAGGGACCCCCTAGGAATTTTAGTCCTACTGATGCCCTTTGCTCCTCATGCTTGGAATAAGATTATTTTTAGACTAATGTAAAATAACACTCAATCAACCAAACAAGAAGTAGATGTTGTTGATGGCCTATTCTTATTCTGAAGCCAATACCTGTGTTTCTTCATCTGTTCCATACATACATACAGAAGCCTGGGAGGGATTCCTTGTTAATGTTTCCCAGTAGCAGCTCCAATAATAGCAAATACCATAACTTGCTCACTCTGGGCAAGTTAGTGCGTTAGTCTCTTCTCTATATTCCTTCACAACCCATCAGTTTTTGAAGTATACTGGTGTTTTGTTTCTGAGCAATGTTTTTTATATATAAAATGCAGTACAATTTTATTTGTATATCATGTCAATGTCTACTTTCTGTAAATGCTTATTAATGCTTAATCTCACTGTATTTATTTCATCCCCGAATGGAAACCCATGCTCTGGTATCAGCTCCAGTTTTGATGATGGCGATTATTGGCTTTATTTACTTCTATGCTTCATTTTATAACCCCTCCTGATGATTCCTGGGAGTACTTCCCAAATAAACAACTTCCCCTCAAATGCTTGCCTCTGCTCTACCTCTAGAAGAATCTAACCCAAGACACTGAAGAATCTGATTAAAGCATCAAATGGAACACTAATAGGACTGGTTAGTACTGAGTCAATAAACAAATTAAAACATCTCTTTAACTCATTAAAAAAAAGAAATACAAACTTTGGATGTTAAACCACTGACTGCAGCTTTGAACTTGGAAGAAAGAAGAAATTAAAAACAAACATGATTCAGACCGACAATTTCATACCACAGTGATGGGGGTGGCCATCTAAGAATCCTGATTTTGCGCTGCCTCTCTCCATCTGGAGGAAGGATGCCATTCTCTCTTAAGTCATGTGATGTGGTGATTTCTTTCAGAATGCTTCATTAGGTCTTCAAGACAAAACTATTTCTTTGTTTGGTTTAACTAGAGGACTATATTTGGACGTGATGTTTCTACATCAGTTAAAGCAAACACAATCCTTTTTGTCATAAAAAGTCCTTTTTTAGCCTTTTGCTTGAGTATTATCTTTTAAATTTTTTTTTTAAATGAGGCTACAGTCCAGAGTGCAAGAATGTGTCTAGTTTAGGCTGGAGTTTATGGAGGAAGTATCTTTAGGATGAACTGCTAGGAAGTAACTCTTATTATTTTCTTTTTCTTTTATTAATGCTGTGTGTTGTACTGGAAAGCTCAGACTTTTACATCTTGTAATGGCTAGTACATGACTTTGGGGTTTTAATACTGACTGTTGTCATTCCACTTGCTTCTAAGAAAGTTGGGTGTTTTTTTTTTTGAGGACTTAATGACCATGTCTATCCATTAGAGCTGCTAAGTATTGCTATTTGAGAAAATAGCCAATTCACTTGAGAAGATGAAGACAAAAATTATTTCAATGTTTACTCCAATTCTTCCAATTTACAACTGAGCGAGTATCTTGATTCTTTTTTATGTAATGTTTAATCTGTTCTAATTAGAAAGACACCATGATGCCCATCCAACATGCCCTATTATGTTTTACCTAAAGAGAAGAGAATTACAGAAGAAGTCAATGAATTTTAGAAAAGGTGCCCTGGTCCTCAGACTAGATTCCAACTATTTCTGCTCAAAGTCTTTGGACCACGGCTAAAAGGATACACTATAAAACATGATCTGGTTTCTGTCTCTCTTGTGTCCCCTGGTGTCCACGTTGACTCTTTTATTTTTGTCCTTTTATCTTTTATGTTATCCTTAACCATCTGCCCTTTTTATGCATAAAAAGACTAAGATAAGATCACCTAACTTCAGATGACCATGTCTCACAGTTATGTAGTCCTATCTTGAACTACAACCTTGAAGTCATCAGGCATGCCTCAGATTAGCCCAGGAAAAACTGCTCTTTTAACTGAAGACTCCCAGTAGTGGTAATTAGCTTTAGAAGATGGGACACTATACCTCAAGAGCCCTCCAGAAAGAGGAGTAGACCGAGAGGAATTTGTCACTAGTCTGAAAACCTGCTAACCAACCAGCTCTGCTTGCCTCCAGAGGCCACATTCTTGTGAAAGTTGAAGCCAGATGTAGCTAACCATCTGCCTCCAACTCCAAACTAACAAGGTATCACCTGCTAAGGAGAATCCCAGACTGGAACTAGAGTCCATGACTGACTTAGACTTATTTGTGAATGACAGATCTGATAATGCCAAAATTAAGGTAGAAAAAAATGGCATGCTGACTCCTAGAGTCTCTTTTCTCCTCCCAGTGCTCTGTTAATGGTATGCATGCCATATATGTCACTCCGTGGTGACAACCTAGACCCCTAACCTGCTCAGAAGAGGACTCTTTCAGATCGTGTGATCCAATCTTCTGTTCACTGACCACTGAGAAAAGTTTCTACTCCTCATGATTTCAGTGCAGACGGCTACTCTGCCTTATCTAGCCAGAAGAAACGATACCATATAACGTGAGGGGATAAAAGACAGGGCTCGAGCAGAAGCCAGGATGGTCTAGTGCTGTTTATCATTGTTCCTTTTGATAAATTTGCCAGCCCTCCTTCCCTGCTTCCTCCACCATAGGGACCTGTACTCAGATGATGTGCTGCATTAAGCAGGGGCCTCTCTAGTTTTCTTTGATTGTGCTTTGTGGAATGAAATAAGGCTTTAAAAAAAGAAAATCAAAGCAAAGTTTCCTGCATATGAGGCCACAAGGACACTCAATGTAACCATATCATAAATCATCAAAGGGAAATGTCAGGGAAGATCTATGTCTCCAGGACAGCTTGCCTTGTTCAATATATCTAATGCCGCCATTATAGCACCTCTTTAGTTCCCTTTCCTTTGTTCAGTGGTAATTGTCCTTCTGCTGGGCCATTCATCTCTCGCAGAGTTGTCTCTTGACTCTGAGATGTGTATAACCAGCTCTGAGTTATGGGTGCACAGCCTGGAAACGCCTAGGTTTCCATTCAGGAGTGTTCAAAGTTAGAGAGAAAGCAAATCACAACAGAAAACAAAACAAAAAAAAAAAGATCCCTGAAAAAATTGGTTGAAGAAAGTGATGAAAACTGGGAAGGTATTTCAATTTTTTGCTGTGCTTCTTAAACAAAGAATAAACAAACACTATTTTTGAATACTAAGGCAAAGAATATGAAAACAAGAATGGAAAATGTCAATTTTATGAGCTCAAAAGCCGTACCTCAGAACTCTTCTGCAACTGTAACAGGTTACCATGAAGCTTTCACAGTGTATATTGAAGTCACTGAGATAAACTTACTGCATACATTTTCAGCTCAACCCTTTGATTTGAACAATTTCATTGGACAAAATTCCTTAGAATATGCCACATCTCCAAGGACTATCTGTGTTTCTGAAGCTGCTCTGAAACTCTTAAAGCTTCTGTCCTTCTCCAGTTGGTAGCTGAGTCTCCCACGGGAGCTCTCTTTATGCACAAAAGAGTTTAGTAGATTTAGCTCAGACTCTAAGGGGGGAAACAACAAAAACACAAAGGCTCAGCCCAAAGGAAAACCGAGGGAATGAAAATAGATGGAGTAGCGTTAGCAATCTGATTTTCTCTCCGCACTCTACTTATGAGTCCTTTAGAAATAAGGCACACAAAGAAACATTCCAATGACACGAGGGATCTTGTGTGAAGCTACAGAAAGAAAAATAAACATTAAAGCTGAGAGCTGGAGACATTGCAGGATGATGATCTTTGCTGATGACATGCACAGTCAAATCATTTTCTTGATCTGTAGCTGCAAAGGTCAAATAGATTTCCTTATTCTTATTCTCAGTGGTGTGTAACACAAAGAAAAAAACACACTAACTCTCCATGGACTGGAACTCCTGTAGTTTAACTAAAGCAACCCCTTTGTCTTCCAGAGGAGCTGGGTGACATTATCAGAAAGCAAAGAAATACACTTTAAGAATTGTACATTATACATTATATTTATACATATAATATATTATATATATATAATTATGCATTATATTTAAATGGGTACATCTGATTTTTCTTTCCTTGTCTAACTAGTTCATTTTACTTGATAGCCTATAACATAATCCAATACAATTTATTGCTTCCTCATGGCCTCCTTTCTTCTCTCTTTAAAAGACTCTTCTAGGCTTATTCTTGGAAAGCTTTAGGGACCCTGCCTACACCCTTAGGGTAGGAAACATAAAACAATGAGTCTTAGTTACATTGGTTTGCAGGTCTTTCCTACCTTCTATAGAGTATCGGGAATCATATTCAACACAAAAAGTCAAAAAATGAGAAATCCAGGCATGGACGAAAGATGTGAAGTTAGCCCCTTCAGCCTGGAACTATGATCTCCTCAATGAACTCGAGTACATACATTGTCTTCACACTTCAACTTGGAGTTTGCTTTCTGGTTCTAACAATGCAGTAACTTTCAATGGCAATTCATAGAATCTCCTATCTCACAGGTGTTATATTTGGGTTTATTCTAGAAAGAGATAGACTTTTAAAGAGATTCAGTTCCCACAGAAGGCAGAGTGATTTGCTCTTTCCTCCTATGTTTATGTATGCACACTGTGTATGTGTGTGTGTGTGTGTGTGTGTGTGTGTGTGTGTGCGTGTGTGTGTGTGTGTGTTCATGTGGTTGCCAGAGACAGACATCAGGGGTCTTCCTCAATCACTGCCAACTTTTTATTCACTTTATACATTGAGGCAGGGCCTTTCAGTAGAACCTGAATAAAAGAGCTAGCCAGCTTACTCTAAAAATCCCATGTCTTCTTTCTCAAATGTCGGAATTACAGGCAGGCTACATGGACATCTAGCATTTTTATGGTTCTGGGGCTCTGAGTGCTGACCCTCCTACTTTAGCACCAACCAACTTATCCATTGATCTACCTCCCTAGCCCTGGTTTGCCTTTGAATCCCCAGTTTGCTGCCATTTCATGAGCCTCTTTTTGCCATTCTCATCAGAAATCTGTAATTGCAGTTCACGCTCCTGTTTATTGAATAGGTCCTTTTCATGCTTAGCAGGATTTCCATGAAATGGGCTTGGGAACATGAAGTGAAGACCTTGTACACCATGTCTCCAATATTTTTGGTCATATACTGCTCTCCAATTTGGGGAGCTGGTTTTTGTGTAGCATATTTAACTAAGACAGGTGATTCCTGCCAGAATTCCCAAGGCTATCATCTAAAAGGTTTTGGTTCAGTGCTTTGACATTTCTTTTTTCACACTTAGTCCCCTCATTTGGTTAGATTTTCCTTTCTAATGAGTTCAGAGAAAAAGAGAAGCAGTTGAAAGTCCAGTGCCTCCAATCAAGCATTCTTTCTTTTCTTTTTTACAAGGAGCTAAGCGGAACCCTACTGTGATCAAAGAGACGCTAAACCCTACCATAGCCAAGTGATTACATGATTTCAGAGGCAACAATAAGACAATAATCATTCACAGAAAACATTTAAAAAATGAAAAAGTCAAGACTACAAGAGACTCCTTTTTAAGATTTTTGTTTATTTTTGAGACCTAAAAAGTGATTTATTTTCAGAAAAATCCTGTCTTGAAAAACCAAAAGCAAAAAAGATTTATTTTTATTTTGTGTACATTGGTGTTTTGCCTGCATGTATGTCTGTGTGATGGTGTTCAAACCTTTGCAACTGGAGTCACAAACAGTTGTTGCTATGTGGGTGCTGGGAATTGAACCCAAGTCCTCTAGAAGAGCAACCAATGCTCTTAACTCCGGAGCTATCTCTCCAGCCCTGTGATTGCATTTTAAAGACATTGCTCCCTTCTTTTTCCTCCCTCCAAACCTTCCCATATACACCTTCTCACTCTCTTTCAGATTCTTGGCTTCTTTTCATTAACTGTTATTACATTCACACAAATATTTATATACACACATATATTCCAAAATATATAGCCTGTTTAGTTCATGTAAGGTCATGTTACTTATATGCTTTCAGGACTGACCGTTTGCCACCGGAGAACCATTTGGTGTGCTCTTCCTTGAGAAGGGCTTCCTCTATCACAGGAAGCTTCACTCAATTGTCTGTAGTTCTCTGTGTGGGTTGAGGCCCCACTGACTTTTCCTTGTGCATTTTTGAATGTTCCTTGGTGTCCTCCTTGTTCAGCTCACACTTGGGTGGTTATGTTGGTGAGACTTCATGGGTATAGCTTCTGATGTCACTAGAATATACAATCTCGTAGCAAAGTCCCTTATCCTCTTGCTTTTACTCCACCCCTCCTGCATGGACAATGTTTCCTGAGCCTTAAGTGTGAGAGTTATTTTGTGGATGTATCCAAGGTACTAGATTTCAGAACTCTACATATTGATTGGTTAAGGTTTTCCGTAGTGGTTTCAAGTCTGTGGCAAATTGTAGTTTCCTTGATGAGGGGTGATAACTATACTTATCTATGGGTACAATGACAAATGTTTATAGATTATTGTTGGGGATTATGCTGGTTTAGCAAAACTAATGGTTGTAGATTCTCCCCCAATAACCATGATTTCTGATTAGTTGGCTAGGTTTTCAATGACTATGCATGGTTTCCCTATTGTTGAGTGTTAAGTCCAATTAAATAGCAGTTGGTTACTGCCAAAATACATGTACCACTACTGTACCTGTAGGGTTAGGATGCCATGCTGGTCATTGATGTGGATCATAGGCATCATAGTTGGGTAGGGCTGTTGGTTGCTTCTTTCCCTTGGAAGCTTGCATAGTGCTTTCTGGTGCCATGATGTTCAGATCAGTTTCTGCTCAGAGACCTCTGTGTGCTGTTTCTAAAGTGCATGGTATCCTCAGCAATAGGGACTTAACTTCCACATCTAGGTAACCAAGGGCAACAGAATTAGGCCATATGTTTTGGAGTCTCTTATATAGCCCTGGCTAACAAGTCAAAAGAGGGCTTCTCATGTCTGGTATTGAGATTTTGTTAGGTGGCCTTAGGTTCTTAAAGGGAAATTTATCATCCCAGATGAAAAAAATTATTAAAACTATGTATGTATATTTATATACTGAATTATGTGCATTATAAGGTTACTTTCTTGGCAAAGAGTTAATAGTATGATTTCCTGAAGCTGTTTCTGCTACCTATATTGATATTCTACTTTTACCCCTTTCCCCACTTCTCTTATCAGATCCACAGCGTCCTGATATTCCCCTTCACCCCTGACTATTTTCCTCTGCAATTGCCACCTCTCCCTCCTTAATTTTCCCCCCTTTGCATTTTCCCTGATCAGATTTCTTGTATCCTGATATTCCCCTTTCTATTGCTTCTCACCCCATATCCTATCCCGGTAATGGTCCAGTTTTATTTTCCTGGTTTCTGTAGTGTCCACAGCCTGTATATTCACAGAGGAAGATTTGGAGCTAAGAGCTTTGAATAAGAGAGAACATTTGAAGCTTGAGACTCTTGTATTTAAGGGCTATTAGAGAAAAACCTGGGATCCTGGAGCTTCATCCAAGAGGCATCGAAGAACAGATGTGACTGAGTTGTGAAGCCTTAATGACAGTACAAGACAGAATCATATGCAAAGAAAAAATTCAAAGAGAAAAGGGAGTCCTGCTGACCTATATGAGCTTTTTAATTGGACAGATCTGGGTCTAATTTCTGAGAAGCTCATTTCTTGCTGATGCTCCTCTTCTTCTGTTTTCATGCCCCATTTTCCATTATCCTCTCTTTTTCCATTTACCCATCCCTTAAGATCATTCTCCTGTCTCAAAGTACCCTCTTTATTTTCATGACTTACACACATGCACACACACCCACGTGCACACTCACACACATACACACACACACTCACAGAATTCTGAATCTGGTTTATTTTGTTTAGTGCCACAATGATTTCCACCTATTTTTCTGCATATTTAGTCATTTCATTTTCTTTTCTTTCTTTTTTCCTTCTTTCATCCTTCTTTCCTTTCTTCCTCTTCCTCTTCCTTCTCTTCTCCTCCTTCTTTATAAATAAGCTTCAGTTGTATGTATGGCCACATTTTCTTTAACTATTTCTCTGTCAATAGACATCCAGTCTGGATCTTTTCCTTTATTGTTGAGTAGTGTAATGATAAACATATATACATGTGCAAATTACCACTGTGATATGGATGTGTTGACTTAGACGCCTTTGGTTGTACACAGCATCGCACAGTTATTCTTAGGGTTTTGTTTGTTTGTTTGTTTTAAGAACTGCCATAATGTGTCTCTCCTGTATGGTTTGGTCCTAGAAACCTAAATGGGGTGCTGAGGAAATGAAGAAATGTCAGCTATGGAAGACACAATATATACACATACAGAAATACTGGGATCGGATAGATTGAGCTCACTCTGGTGGAGGGCACCTATTAACCATAACTTGGAAATGACAGCATAAGGAGTCAGGTTAGCTAGTGTCAGTGGGAGGACTCAGCGGGAGAGCAGTCTCAGTTATCTGGTAGGAGGAAGCTGTGGTTTCTAGTTTTTGCACACACTTGTCAACCATTCCTAAATACTGGGACCAGAGGATGGCTTCACCAATTCCCTTGGGGATCTTGACATGTCCCTGCTCATGTCTTTAATACATACCACTAAGTACATCATCTGCTTCCACACCCTCACACTGATTTGCACAGTGACTTCATCCACTTATATAACGGCTAACAGTGTATAAGGATTCCTCTTACATCCTGATCGACATCTGTGGATACTTGTTTGTTTTTTTTTTTATGTAGTCATTGTGACTTGTGATGCAGCAATCTCAAGGCAGTTTTAATTTTCATTTCTCTGATAGCTAAGGATGATGAACACATTTTCATTGGCTATTTTTAATACTTCTTTTGAGATCTATCTAATTCATGAATTCATGTATTGAGTAAATGATTTTTTTCATGTGTCTCCTTTTTCACAGTTCTTTATGTAAATTAATATCTGATATTAATTTCCTGTCTGACAGGGAGTTGATAAGCATTTTTTCCCACCCTGGAAGCTGTCTCTTCACTACAGTTTCCTTTGCTGTTCAGAAGCAGCTTTTAAGTTTCATTTGTCAATTCTTGGCATTATTTTCTGTGCTCCTGGAGTTTTTTCCAGAAAGCTCTTACTTGCTTCTGAACGTTGAAGTGCTTTTCCCTAGCAGTGTTAGTGTTGCAGGTCTTACAGAAAGAAGGTCTTTGATCCATTCTGAATTGATTTTTTTATGCAGAGTTAAAGAGATGAATGTTTTCATCCTTCTATATGTAGATACCTTGTTTTTTTCCTGCAACACTTGTACGCTGTTGGCCATAATATAAACTGATGAAGCCACTGTAGAATTCAGTGTGGAGATGTGGGAAGCAGTGATGTACTAGTGGATGTATATTCATGACAAGAACACGGACATGTGAAGGCCCAAAGACTTCAATGCCTCAGCCTCATGGGAATTGGCAAACTGTCTTTTTATTTTTTACTATTGTCAAAATATTCTTTTGTTTTGTTTTGTTTTCTTGAGACAAGAAAATAATCTTAATAAGATCTTAAACTGAATTTTCAAGATTGTTTTAGAACTTTTATACAGATATATCTTCATCTTTTATACATATATATTCATGAGTAAATTGGTCTATAGGTTTTTGTTTTCTTATCTGATTTTGCTATTAGGGTAAGGCCAGCTTTGTCGAATGTCTTTTCATGTAGGTTCAAGAATCTGAACTCAGCTCCTCGTGCAGCAAATGCCCTTGTGCACTAAGCCATCTCTCCTGTCCCCATGACCTAGTTTAATTTCTGTGGATGTGGTGAAACATCCTGAGAAAAAGCAATGTAGTGGAGGAAAGGGCTTATTCAGCGTACAGTTCCAGGTTACAGGCCATCACTGACGGGGAGTCAACACAGGGAATCAAGCTGTTAGTCACACTACATTGATGGTCAAGACGACTGGAGAGGAACTAATGAATGCCTGCTGGGTTCCTCACTTATTGCTTACGCTCAGCTAACTTACCTTCTTTGCATATCAGCATCCTTTGCCGACCACACTTTGTCATATGCGGTTTGGACAAGTCCTCTCACTTGCCCAAACTCCCCAAACACCACCCTCTGCAGTGGTTAGTATAGCTGGCATGTGTCTCCTGAGTGTATTGGGAGGGAAGAAGTCAGCACAACAAGACAATCTGCTTATGAGGACTTGTCTTCAGATGTCCCAGACCCACTAAATGCAGAAGTAATAGAAGAGCAGGTGTGGCTGCGGATGACAAATATTCTGTTGTAACTTCAGAGCTCCAAGGTGGCTCCAAGGGTTGGCCCATCTGTCCAAATCAGGCTCGGGACGATCAAAGTCCATACTTAGACTCAATGGGTGAGGTCTGCTCTTAGCCACCAAGATGGGAGCCACCTTTTCCTGCCCAAGTCAAGCCTCCTGCAGCTACTGTATTTTGGCTTTTGAGATCCCAACCCTCCCAATCTCCATAACTATCTGCTGGGCTAGTGTCTCCTCCGGGGCTATGGCAGGTTAGACTCGGGCTCCCAAATCATAATCTTAACACCTGTTCTGGGCTTCCAGAGTAGCCGATCTTTAAACAATAGGTTCTCTCTAAAGATGTCACGAAGCCACTGCTCTCCAAGTCATGTAGAGTGACAAAATGGGATTCCTCTACACTGCTGACTTATAGTCAGAGGAACCACCATGTGAGCCAAACCCACAACTGGGTTTATGGCACATGCAAGGTATAGGTTTGTCATGAGGGAAGGCCTGCTGGTCTCTGTTCAGTAGGGTGACCACATTTACCTCTTGAATGAGGCCTCTTCTTCCTTTTTCCTGTTGGGAAGCTCAATGGCTAGACTCCTGTCTGGCTAGCACTCTTCTTTTTGATGAGCTGCCTGTCTTTTTCTCAGCCCTTTTCAGATACTTTTACCCTTGTGAATTCCAAATCTCGTTCTCTCTTTGAAATAGACTCTATTATTTCTTATTCTTCTCCTTTACCAGGTCACACGAAGACAGAATTCTAGTTGCCATCTTCATTTGGATGTCTCTTATTAACCAAACATCTTGACTGGCCCTACCTCATTCTAGCAAAGCTTTTCATGCATCATTTTGTGTTGTTGTTGAAATAAATTCATCTCCTCACTTGCATTAATAAAATGATGTGTGCATAAGACAATTTAAAAAGATACCATGCCCTGATGAAATCCTCCAAACGCATGTGGGACATTTGGGAAAAACATTAAAGATACAATGAAATTCAATATCCTAGAATCAAGAACAGTTCAGAAAGAGAGTAAGGAAAAATTGTTTCTGGGTTGAGAAACGCTTTCAACTTTTTAAGCCACACTAACTCTTTTAAAGAAAAGCCATAGAGCGCTGAAAATAAAGGTTTGTTGCTGGGGATGTGACAGAGGCTAAGTGACAAGCCAGGTCATCATTTTAACGAACACTGCAACACACCCATCAATTATTCTTAGATATGAATGTGACCATGTGAGTTGGCAAAAGCTGAAGAGTGGGTAATTTCAGTCAGCCCATTCCCGCATATCTGCCTGAACTTGTCAAGACTCAAAAATGACCCCAACGTACACGGAATTAGTCTTATGTTTAAAAGGTTTTCATGTATATATTCAAACATCTTGAGCTTAAAGCCTCACAGAGAAAATTATAGATCAACACAAAATAAAATTACAGGACTAAAATACAGTAATGGAGGAGAGAACACACGTTAGAATTTAGCACCACAGAGGTAAAACTATCAATGGTTCGCATGTTGTCATGGAAACTTGTTGCAATCAAGAAACACAGAAAGCCATTGCTTAGCCATGCCTCATGGAAAGGTGCAGCTGCTATGTGGGACAATGGAGGTGGTGTCAGCTGGTCACTCCGAGGAACCAAAACTGAGCTGGTGATGAGAGAAAGAATTAGGAACAAGGAAGATATGTAAAAGTAAAAGTAAGGATATTTGAATAGAGGCAGTCCCATGTGAGAGCCAAAAATAAACAAACTCCAACCTTGATGCTTACAATAGTAAAAGGAAAACTGACAAAAAGAACAATTACAAACAAGTTGGTGTTTTACGTTAAGAAAAGGAAATGAGGAAAAATCAATAGAGATCATAATCACCCCATAAATTATAAAACACTGTGTTAATAGTTGGTGCATCTTTATCTCCCCAGTAGACTAGGGTCCTCTTTGGAAAGGGATTGGCTTTGTGAACCACTACAACCATTTATTTTATTTTACTTTGGTTTTTCGAGACAGGGTTTCTCTGTAGCTTTGGAGCCTGTATTGGCACTCACTCTGTAGACTCGAACTCACAGAGATCCGTCTGCCCCTGCCTCCTGAGTGCTAAAATTAAAGGCACGTGGCACCACCACCTAGCCACTACAACCATTTAAATGAATGTTTTGATCCAAACAGGAATTCCAATTTAGAGTTTGAGCAGGGTGCTTGTTTTTGTTTTTGTTGTTTTATATAACAACACACTCCAATGAACTAATACAATAAAAGTTACTGGAAAATGAACAGGTAAAGTCAAGTTGATAGACTTGGAACCTACCATGTGCGCCTAGGCTCATATATTGGAATGCTTGGTCAATAGAGAGTGGCACTACTTGAAAGGGATTAGGAGGTGTGACCTTGTGGGAGTAGGTGTGGCCTTGCTAGAGGAAGTGTGTCACTGGGGATAGGCTTTGGGGTTCCAAAAGTCTATGCCAGTCTTCCTGCTTATCTGAATGTAAAACTCTCAACTACTTCTCCAGGACCTTGTCTGCCTGTGTGCTGCTATGCTCGCTGCCATTGTGAAAACAGACTAAATCTCTAACACTGTAAGCAAGCCCCTGTTAAATGGTTTCTTTAATATGAGTTGCTGTGGTCATGGTGTGTAGTGAAGGGGAGCGGCGGGCTGCGTCCTGCCACCTGGCTAGCTTTACCCAAAATAATTACACGGAAACTGTATTCTTTTAAACACTGCTTGGCCCATTAGCTCTATCCTCTTACGGGCTAATTCTCACATCTTGATTAACCCATATCTAATAATCTGTGTAGCACCACGAGATGGTGGCTTACTGGTAAGATCTTAACCTGCATCCATCTTGGAGAGGAGAGCTATGGTGACTGCCTGGAGAGAAAAGGCATGGCGTCTGCCTTACTGCCTTCTTCCCAGCATTCTGTTCTGTCTACTCCACCTACCTAATTTTCTGTCCTATCAAAGGCCAAGCAGTTTCTTTATTAATTAACCAATGAAAGCAACAGATAGATACAAGACCCACCTCCATCAATGGTGTCTCTTCGCAGCAGTAGAATAGTGACTCAGACTCTTCCTGAGAGCTCCTTGTCATATAGAGAAGGGTACTGAATCCAGGAAGAAGGGAGGTTGGCTTAAAATCTCATTTTGTATCTTAACCACTCAAGTTCTATTTTCTATTAATTACTCTCTTGTTCTCAATGAAGAAAATGACTTGAACACTTAAACTCTAACTGAGAAGAAAAAGCAGAGCACGCTGAGGCCAGACATATGCTGGACTCTGTCCCCAGTGGAAACCCGTGCAAGTCTGCCTGCCACCTAGAGAACCCCTCTTCCTGTGGCTGCAGGAGCATACGCGTTGCTGTTGCTGCTTGTTTCCATAGATGTCTAAAACCAAATATGATCCTTTTCTCATTAATTTCTGCTTTTTTCTCCCACTAATTTATATGCAACTTCACTGCGATTGAAGTGGTTTTAGTGTGTTTTCCTGAATAAAGAGAGGTGAAATGATTTCAAGACAGGCTTTGGGGAGAGGCTCAGTGTGTAAGGGGTTTGCCTTCCAAGTGTTGAGCCTGACCCCTAGAATGTGCCTGACAAGAAGGCATAGTGGCACACGTCTGTAATTTCAGTTCTCTGGAGGCAGACACAGGAGAATGCCTGGCCTCTACTGGCAGTCTGTCTAGCTGGATCTGTGAGATCCAAGTTCAGCGAGAGAACCTATCTGGAAAAGCAATGTGGGAAGTAATTGAGGATGATTCCTGGTGTTGACTTCTGGTCTCCACGCTCAGCCACACAGACATGAACATGTACACACGCATATACACATAAAACTTCAAAGGCAGACACTTAGTCCTCCTACCAGGAATGAACCTCCCATTACTAGAGACTTAAGGCCCTCTGGATAAGCATCTCTTATTCTTATTAGATTTGTTAACTGGTGCAGAGAGAAATGGTGGCTGCTGTCATACTCTGCCTGTGATTATAGACTGCTTTTCATTGACTTGGTACACTCCTCGGCTATAACAAACCCATACATAACGTCCTCCACATGAAGCTAAGCCACATGTACTGTAATTGAATGATCTGATTAGGGTTCCATATCCTTGGCGCTGTGGTCACCCAGAGCTTCTTCTGGACTGCATCAGCAGGCACCACTGATTCACAGGCACTCACTGGATTGTTGTGCTGACTTTTTCTATTTTTATTCTTTACTGCTTTCCACTCTGGGGAATCTCCCAGGAGCCCTAGAGTGGGTGGGCATCTGAGAGCAACCCCAGGAAAGACCTTAGATTTTCCTCCCATCAGTAGCTCCATAGTTAAATGAACCCAACAGATTTGTGAGGATGGACATGAACCCTCTTCTGGTAGAAGCATCTGCAAAGCTGATGAACTCCAGTCTTTAATAAAAATCCTGTCTTTTTAGCACTTGTCAATGAGATGGAAGGATGCTGCTTACTGGCTTGCTCCGCTGAGCTTGCTCAGTCTGCCATATTGTTCAACCCAGATCTGCCTGTCCCAGGTGACACTGCCCACAGTGATTTAGAGCGTCCTTCATCAGTTGTAGTCAAGAAAAATGCCTCACTGGCTTTCTTAGAGGCTAATCTCATGGGAGTTTTTTTTTTTTAGTTGAGGTTTCCTTGTTTTCCATCTTTTTGAAACAGGACCCCCTGTTGTTTTGCTGATGTGTATGCCAAGTGAGCTGCCCCACAAGCTTCTGGAGATCCTTCTATTAGACCTCCCATCTCACTGCAGGAGGCCTGGACATATAGAATCACTGCTGTGTCTGTGTCTGGCTTTACCTGGATTCCAGAGCTTTGAACTCGGGGCATCATACTTGTATAGCAAGGATTTTACCCATTAGATTTTCTCCCCAGACCTCATGTTAAAATCTTTAAAAGACTGTAACATTTTTTTTTTTCAGTTTTTGGTGAAAGTAGAGTTGCCCGTCTTCCACAGATGGTGGAAGGAACACGAAGGCTTTGGGGGCTGAGCATGTCTTTGTACGTGGAACTTCCCACCGCAGGATCTACATAGCTTGTGACAGAGTGGGAACAACTAAACAGTTCCAGGGTCCTGTCCACAGGCTCTACAAGGTAAGGGTGAAATTCTAGGTCAACACACCCCAAATCAGGGTCAGATCTTCCTGTTTCTTGTCACCTTGTCGTTAGCTGAAAGGAGAGATTTCACTCAAGCTTAGCAAAGGGATGCCATGCACCGGGGGTTAGGCCGAGAAGTGTCTCAGGTAAAAAGGAATAGAGAGAGCTACATCTTAGTGAAATTAAAGCTCATCTTACCTCCTCTGAAGAGGAGCTGGTAATGAATGCTTCCTCCTCCTGACCCACTTGTTCTCTTCTTGAGAGTCCATTTCAGTCTGTGCCGATGCCGCTCTTCAGTCCTTAGCCAAGAAAGCTGCTTGTTTCCAAAGTCATTTCTGACAAGACTGTCTTCTGAGTTTGTCTTCATGTGATGACCGTAATAAGAAAGTCATTAGAATTGTTTCGCTTCTGATGTTTGTTTTGAAATCATATCAATTAAAAAAGACTGCAGTGGCATTTTTCGTGTGTGATAATCGGATGGTTGGCATTCATATTGTTGGGGATTATTTTATTATAACACGTAAGTTATAGATGATGGTATATGGGGAAATTAGAGCATAGCATTCCGTGAATAATAGAAACTTTTGATAGTGCAATCATAGCTCATATTTTCCAAAAAGGTAACAGTATACACACAGGGTTAACACCATGTGTTTGCAGGGTTAGCACCTCACAGTGTACTCATGGGGCTAATATCAGACAATGTGCCCACTCACCAGCACAGTGTGCCCACGGGGTGACCAACACAGTCAACTGCAGGACACTTTCATTCTCCTCAAGAGAAGCCTGTCACCCAGTTTCCTTCCCACTCCCTTGAAGTGAGCACTCATCTACTTTCTGTCCTTTCCTATTTATTCAGGACATTTATATGAATTGAAGTATAAAATATGTAAAGCTCTGTGACTAGCTGTTCCACTTAGCGAGCACTGCTCCAGGGTTTGTTTATGTTGAAACACAGATCAGTACTTATTTGTTTGTATCACTGAGTAATATTTCATTGTAACTTTATGTCACATTGTATTTATCTTTCTGTCAGTTGACAATCACATTTACCTTTGGACTAGTATGAAGAACACTACTGAGGGCGTTTACCTACAAGTAGTAGGCATTTGTTTTCAATTCTTCAAGTCCAGGTTTGATAGTTTAAGGAATTTGAGAATGTTTCCAAACTGAGTATACAATGTCACATTCCTGCCACAAGAATATGGATTCTGATTTCACATTGATATTCTTGCCAAACTGTGTATCCTACATGTATGGTTTGAGTTTTGTGTTTTAACTAACTTAGGGGGTTTATAGAGGCATTTCACTGCTTCAGTTTATAGGTTATTTTTTTTTGATGGTTGGAATTATTTTTTTTCTTTTTCTTTTTGATCCAGAATATTTTATTTATTTTTGGTTGGAGCTATTGATAAAATAAACGTTTTGGTTATGGCCTGATCCTCACTTAGAATCTCTGGGTCTGCATTTTATCAAGTGTTCTAGTTTCCTTTCTGATGCTATAATAAAACCTAACCAAGAACAACTTAGAGAAGGAAAGGATTTATTTGGATTACACAGGTCACAGTTCACTACTGAGGCAAGTCAAGACAGGAACTCAAGTACTAACCTAAAGAAACAATGGAAAACAGTTGCTTCCTGGCTTGCTCTCTGGTTCACTCATGTTCAGGCTTAGCCAGGACTTGAACATGGATAGATCTGGCATCTGCTTCATGTAGTAGGTAGAATCACACAATGCATCAAGTTCACAAAGGTTATGGCCTTGGTTTAATGTTCTGTTGCTTCCATTGTGGATTCTTTATAGCTTTCTGTGTTTGAATTTGTGCTTTGTAAATGTAGTTCAAGAGTTGAACAGAGAACACATGTGCAGTTTGTATATGTGTCTGCTTTTCCTGGCAGATCGTTGTGCATAGTGATTGTGATACGCCATGGGATTCTGACTGACCATGTATGGAACTCAATGCATCTCAGAGAAAATAGAAGGATATATTTGTTCCGGTTGTGACTGAGTAGATGAAGGTGTTGAAGAGCCATACTTACCACATACACCTCCTGTTGAATGTAGTGTTTTCTGGGAAGCAAGAGAAAAGCCTGTGGTAGCCTAAGAAACATAAATGATCAATGAACTCCTTCTTACTGAACTGGTTTGAATGAGAATGGCCAAACTCCTGTGTGTGTAGGCTTGTGTATTTGAATGCCTTGACTCCAATAGATGTAACTGTTAAGAATTACGACCTTTTGGTAGAAGGTGTCTCACTGAGGTGGGCTTTGAGGTTTCAAATGTCCACCCAGCAGTTAGCTTCAACTCCTCATTTTAGCAATTCATTCCTAGGACCAAACTCTCTATCCTGGCTCTATGGATTTACCTGAGAGACCTCCTAAACAGTAAAGGGATCAGTTTGGGTTGAGAACCTAATGGGCATGATAGTTGTCAAGGTTACCTCAGCTACACCATGGGAAATTCTTATGCTGGAATCGTTCTTTGTATTTGTTCTGAGGTGAGAGATAGCTGTCTAGACCTCTGTGGCCACACCTATCACAATAACTGGATGTGGGCTGCCTCTGAGATTGTAAGCTTGGGTGAAGTTACTCCCACCAACCGAGGGCAGCTGGCCTTCCTGATTACCAGGGAAAATTAAATGCTCAGCCTTCAACGCAGGATCCCTCAGGCACATCTCAGTCATGTGTAGGCTGCAATATGAGAACCTGTAGCACTGTAGAGCAAGGGAAGGTTTCCGAAAGCATGGCTGCCTAAATGTGCAAGTCACAAAATGTGGAGATTTACACAGGGTTCGGAGAAGATCCTGATGGTGGGCGGCTGTGCCACAGGTTTCTTACAAGTACAGCAAGATACCTAGGAAAAACATCTAAAATGCTTCCAGAGTGCTCTTAAAGATCAAGTCTAATGAGGCTAGGGTGATTGTGGTAACTATCACACACACCTGTACTGAGTACAGAATCTGGAGGAAGTAGCATGAAGTTAGTTGAAGTAGCATGAGGTTAGTTTGAATTGGGGAGATAAATACTAGCTGTCATTAATTCATATCAATAGACGATACAAACCCATCATTTCTGTTGTGGGATTCCCCTCTGTATGCTGTGAATACCATTGGTTAATAAAGAATCTGTTTTGGGCCTATTGCAGCGTAGAGTAGGGCAAGGTGGGAATTCCAAGCAGATAGAAGAGGAGAGAGTAGGCAGAAACAGAAAGATGCTAAGTAGCCGCTGAAGGAGAGAGACGCCAACGGGAACCTGTCAGAACCTTGCTGGTAGGCCATGACCTCATGATGATGTACAGACTAATAGAGATGGGTTAATTTAAGATATAAGAACTAGTTAGTAATATGCCTAAATGATTGGCCAAGCAGTGTTTTAATTAATACAGTTTCTGTGTGATTATTTTGCATCTGGGCAGCCAGGAAACAAACGAGCAGCCTCTGCCTACGCACTTCAGCATTGACGCTTTTCCCTGCACCTAAAAAAATAAACATTTTTTTGGACTTTTACAATGCTTGCATGGGAGGGACAACAATAGCCTGTTATAGTTATTATTTTCCTTCTAAATTTGTGTTGGGGTTTTATTTAACAGGCTCATGATATAAAGAGAAATTATTCCTCTATGTTGCTCTGTAAGGTAGAGAGGGGGTTCTCAGACAGAAAATACATGAATAGCTATCAAAATGCCCATAGATATGCTGAACAGATTAAGATGGATTAAAAGAATAAATGTATTTGTTGTGGTAATTATTCACTTGTTAGCATAAATGATGATTTGCTTGGGAGGACAGAAGAGATTCCATCAGGTTTGAAGAATTTGATGACAGATAAAAGAAAGAGAAAGAAAGAAAAAAGAAACAGACAGAGAGAGAAGGAGGGACAGAGAGAAGAAGGAAGAAAGGAAAGAAGGAAGGAATGAAGGGAGAAAGAAAGAAAAGGAAAGAAGCTAACAAAGTAAAGGTGCGAATTACCTAGCCTTGCCAAATTCTAACTGTGATGATCACATGGTTTGGCCAAAAAATTGTGCCTGCCCCTTCTAGCCTACAGGTTTATAAAACTGAGTGATTTTAATTTTAGCCAGAGCCCTACTTTAGTCTTTCTTTGCAACAGTGACCAATACCACAAACTAGATAACTGGCAAATAACATAACCTTATTTCTCACGGTTCTGGCATCTGGGTACGCCAAGGTTAAGTCATTCAGACCCTCTACTGTCAAGATGATGTCTTGTTGTCACGTTGTCCCAAGGAAAGTCCTTTGCCTCATGTTACAGAAGGGATGGAGGGAGGGAAGGTGGCAAACTCCTCCTTAAGTCTGTAACATTTCAAAGGGTGGCATCTCATGACTCAATCACTTCTTGAAGGCTGTTTCTCTTAATACTGAAACACTAAGAAGTCCTTGTCAGCCTGAAGTTTAGGAGATAAAAATACTTCAACCAAAGTGCTGTAATGTCCACACTGGACAGCAGGGCTTCTTGGCCCTAATTATATATGCATATTTCTTACCAACATATTTTTTGTATTGAGTCTGCCCTGATTCCACAAATTCTCCCTCATATTCAAGGTCATATGGACAAATACGAAATTCCCACTTAGTTTCTTTTTCTTGCTTCTGTTCAGATAACTTATAAACTACCAATACAATGGATCGTTTCTTTGACTGGACATAAGAATCACCTTGGGAGCTACAAAGAATGCTACTGAGTCCCATTCTCCAAAATTTTATTTCTATTTAAACTTGAGCCTGGTCATTAAGATTTTTGAAAGCACATCCAGTTATCCTATAGAGTCCTTCCCAGACTGAGACCCAGGACAGTGATGTAGGATCTCCTTCTGTATATGTGTTGCTTTATTGGTTAATGAATAAAGCTGTTTGGGCCAATGGCTTAGCAGAATAAAACCAGGAGGAACATGAGCAAAGAAGTCGGGACTGCGAGGGGTGCACCCACCCACTGAGACAGTGGAGCTGATCTACTGGGAGCTCACCAAGGCCAGCTGGACTATTACCAAAAAAAGCATGGGATAAAACTGAACTCTCTGATCATGACGAACAATGAGGGCTGATGAGACGCCAAGGACAATGGCACGCAGTTTTGATCCTACGCAATCTGCTGGCATGGTGGGAGCCTAGCCAGTTTGGATGTTCACCTTCCTAGATATGGACGGAGGGGGGAGGACCTAGGACTTACCACAGGGCAGGGAACCCTGACTGCTCTTTGGACTGGAGAGGGAGGGGGAGAGGAATGGGGAGAAGGGGAGAGGGGTGGGAGGAGGGGGAGAAGAGTGGGAGGAGGGGGAGGGAAAGGGGAGGCTGGGAGGAGGTGGAAATTTGTTTTTTTTTCCTTTATTCTTTTATCAATAAAAAAAATAATCAAAAAAAAAAAACCAGGAGGGAAATTCAAACAGAGAAAAAGAGAGAGAGTGGGCGGAGTTAGAGAGACACCATGTAACTGCCAGAGGAGAAAGACACTACCACCACCATAACCTTACTGGTAGGCCAAAACCTTGTGGCAATACACAGATAAATAGAAATTGGTTACTTTAAGAGGTAAGAGTTAGTTAATAAGAATCCTGAGCTAATAGACCAAACAGTGTTGTAATTAATATAGTTTCTGTGTGATTATTCAGGTCAGGGCTTCTGGGAAAACAAAGGAGCAGACCCAGTCTACAATCCAGTAGATACGTGACACCTATGTTCATGAGCACACTATAGAATCCATGATTTTAAACTTTGGATACAGCACAAATCCATGAAAACAACATTTATATAAATCTTTCTCTCATGGAAGTAAGATTTTCAAAAAATAGAAATTTAATTCTAGTCTGATGTAATGATGGAGAAAATTATATTTTTTGGCATCTGGTTTTAGCTTTTCAATTAAGGACAAAGTTACCTCCTCTTGGGGTTTAAATGTTGATGAGATTTTTGGGGGTGAGTTTGCACAGGGGATGGTGGTTGCCCAGATCTATAGGGAAGCCAGTCTTTGGGATAAAGCTGGTGGGACACACACTGGGTCCTTTCTTGTTTTCTTTTAAATCTTCAGTAAGTTGATGAAACACACCAGATATTTCTGAAATGACTCTTTTCTTTCTGAAAACTAATCAGAGGTTTCAGTTTTGAAGTATGGGATGATGTGGAGCAAAGTGGGTGGCTGAGTGCGTGCCGGTACCAGCAACAAAGAGAATTATGAAAATTTATGTTTTAGGAGTTAATCAAAGCCATAGAGGGAAGATTTTTGTTTGCCCCTGGTCATAAAAAATGAGACTGGAATTACAACTGAGTCAAATGTGAGACTTGATTTTGCTTATAAATTCTCCTCGTTAGTTAATTGTATAACTTCCTGATTACGTCAGCTTAGGACCGGGAGACACCAGGCGGCCCGTGGTGAAATTTTCTGCCATGCACATCCTTACACTTTTGTGAGGCATATTCATTCTCTTCATCAAGACTCAAAGCAGCTTTCACTCAAAATTAACTGTGTCATGATACACCACAGTGAAACTGAAACCCATTGATCCCACAATCCCAGCATTGGCCAGGAGCAGGAGTCAGAGCCATAGGAAGGCTGGGTCCAGGCTGTGAGATGGCTTCGCGGATCATCAACAGGGAACACTGACATTTGAGAATGATAAGATCACAGGAGAGTGGCCACAAAGTGGTCTCCTGGTACAATGGCTGTTGAGCCTGGGCATAGTTTGCCCTGCACTCGGCTGCCTTTTCCTAATTGGAAGAACATCCTGTTAACTCCATTGAAAACCCACTGCAGGAGCAAGGCTTCCCGTCAAAGCCCCAGGCCCAGGCGCAGAATGACTCTTAACCTGCAGCGCCTTTTCACTGAAAAGAAATTATCCTGAAGTTCTGGGAGGGATGCTGTGCACAGTCGGGCCAGCAAACACAGGGCTCAGCAAGGCAAGCGTTACACCTCCATTCTGCAAAATCCCCGAGAAGCCCTGCTTTGCTCTTTGTCATGGCTACTCACAAAGACAACCCACAAGTTTGGCTTCCTGCACACAGATTGGAAAGACAAGTTGCTTTGAAAGAAAACTGGTTTTTGAGATATATTTTATATTTCAAAGCAATGGACTATTTGATGTGGAGGGATTTGTACTGCTCTGCTAACAGGAAGCATCCTATTTAACTTATACATTGTTAAATTTAGTCAAGCGTGCACCCTCCTACACCCAAGCCTTCATTTCACTCCAGACTCCTCTGGGAATTGTTCATCCAGCCCTTAACTTAACGGTGCCTAATGGGCGTCTCAAACTAATACATCTGAAACCAATGCCTTGATTTCCCATACATGCCTACCCCTCTCACTCCACTCCTGTTTTCATCTCATTAAATGGCCATTCCACTCATTTATTCAGGCTAGGGTCGTTGCTTGATCTCTGCACTTTCCACTAAGTGAATATTTCTTCTGCAGGTTCCTCCCCAAGATACCCACCTACCTTACTCTTAAAGGTCACTCATGGCTTCAGCTCTAATGCCATGCTACCCGAGGGGCATCTCCCAAGAACACCAGAAACCACCTATCTTGTCATTTTCTCTTCTTACATATGTTATCTTTTCATACTTCACTGTCATCTGAAAGGGCACATGTATTTTCTTCCTGTAGCTGTGCTCCTATTGAAATGTAAACGGTGTCAGGTTAGGGACACCCTTTTTGGCCACCATAGACACAAAGAAATACATCTGCCATTTGAAGTTGCTCTAAAAATATAAATCAAATGAATTAGCAAAAATTCATGAAGTTACCTGAGAGAAGATCCCATATAAATTCTCCAGCACTCGGTGTTGAAGGCATTCTTTGAAGATACAGCCAGTGCAGTCCAAATGGAATCTTAGAGAAGTAATTAATGATAATTTCTTAGATTTTTTTCAAATTATTTTTAAATCTAACGGAAAAATAGAAACTTAGTGTGGAATTTTACTTATGAAGCATTTACTTAGCATCGGCCATGTGTCTGAGCACATAAATACAGTATAGATAGAATTCTTCTGCTCAAGGATGTCATGCCATGGATGACATTAAATCCATTTACTGGATTGAAGATCCTTCAAACATCTCATTTCTCCCTTTAACAAAAATAACGTTATTATGAGGGTCTTGTTTTTTTTTTCATTTTAAGAATGAAGTACGTTATAAATAATTCAAAGATCTAAAGCAACAAACCATCTCAAAAGCCTCTAGCTGATGGGGGAGTGTCATATATCAATCTGTTGATTTCATTGGTTAAGCAATAAAGAAACTGCTTGGCCCTCATAGGTTAAAACATAGGTGGGAGGAGTAAACAGAACAGAAGGCTGGGAGAAAGAAGCTGAGTGAAGGAGTCGCCATGATTCTCCCACTCCAGGCAGACACAGGTTAAGATCATTCCTGGTAAGCCAGCTCGTGGGCTACACAGATTATAAGAAATGGGCTAGTTCAGGTGCGAGAGTTAGCCAAGAAAAGGCTAGATATAATGGGCCAAGCGGTGTTTAAAAGAATACAGTTTTCCGTGTAATTATTTCTGGACATAAGCTAAAGCTAGCCGTGCAGGCGGCCGGGTGCCCGGAACGTAGCCCGCCGCTTCTATTACTACATCTAGCGGGTGTTGCCAGTTTGCCCAGCGATCAGCTTCACAGACAGAGAATTACAGACATTAAAAGGGAAAGAGGAACACTGATTGTAAAAATGGGATAATGAATGGAAAGTGATTAGATTTCTTTGATAGACAAAGAAAAAAGAAGTAAAAAAGAGACTTGTTGATTTTTCACAAAAATATTTCTTGGCCATCCAAGGTATTGATTTACAAAAGTCTCTTAAATAAGAAATTGCAGCATGAAAACCACCATGACTCAAGTATGTTTTATGTGCGTGTGTGAACATTTATGGGCGTGTATGTGTGTATAACTCATCTTCGTAGTGGTTTCATTTTTGACATAGGTTTCTCTCCTTTAAAACACAAAGAATAATAGAAAGCTACACTCTTCTCTAACACCCATCATTGTTGATTTTTCTTTTTAGTCCTTTTTTTTTGTATGTGGGGAGGGTTAGGGTTTAGAGCAATTACCTCCTGTGTTGTGACTGCAATCGCCTCTGTTGTTGGTTTCTGTTTGTATTACAATGACTTCCCAATATCTGAATTCTTTGCTTTATCTCCAGTTGAATGGGTTTTGATATTGAGTAGATATTTTTCCCCTAAGAAAGGCTCATCAGTGCAATCTTTTCAGAACCACATATGAGAGTGCCTTTTAAATTTGAGAAGCGACTGGACAGGCCAAGTCTTCCTTTATCAAAGAACTGTGTGCTACTGCGGTATTACTATTCTAAATTCTGCCAGGGCAAGCAGAGTAGAACCCAATATTGGCTTCTTTTGTTTTCCTTTGAAATCTTTCTTCATTTTCTCTCATTTACAAAAACAACAACTTCTTTCCTTCTTCCTCCTCAGCCTCCTCCTCTCCTTACTCTTCCTGCTCTCCCTTTTGATTGGATTTAGGTTTGTTGCAAAGCAATCAAAAGGTACTGGGACTTCCTGTGTGCACCTGAGCTGACTGTGCATAGGCATCCTTACAATCCACAGGCAGCAACTGCTTTAACACACTTTATCACCAAGTGCGGAGTTCACATAGGGCTTTCCCCTTGCACATGCTATGGATTTTTATGACACACCCACCCACCAGTGCAATCTGCAGAGCAGTTTGATTGTCCTAAAATCAAACTGGCCAGATTCTGTGTATTTACCCCTTTCTGCCCCATACCCTGGAAGTCACTGATCTTTTGACCCTTTACTTTTGTCTTTTACTGAATGTTGCATAGATGGAAATGTATGAGGTGTGCCTTTTTCAAAGTCTTCATCCTTTGGTTTGGTTTGGTTGATTATAACACAGATTCATAATGTATGTAGTAGTCAGGAAATTGCTTTTCTCCACTTACCATTATGTTTTTAAGAGTCACGAATCATCTCATAGTATAACATTCCACTGTAAGAATATGTCCAGTTCTGTTCCTTCCTCCCTATGTAAAGACTTGGGTGATTTAATCTCCTCACTCTGAGCACTGTTCTACTTAAGGCAGGGCACATACATTCATGAATTTCTTCAGGGGACAGGGATGACAAACTGATGCAGGGTTCACATTAGTTTAAAATCCTCTAGACAATGGGTATATACATATAATGTTAATTCAGTTTTTGACAGCACTTGATTTTTCAGATTTTCCCAATTTAGTAGATGAAAAATATTATTTTCTTTGATTTTTTCTGCTTAAAATCAGCCACCTTGTAGGTCTGTTGCTTGCTCCTTTCCTCTCATAGTAAATAGTTTCTTGAATTGTTCACTAACCTCTCTGTTTACATGACTTTCTTTCCTTTTTTAAAATTTCAAAAATCATTTTATTTCATGCTTATGGGTATTTTGCCTACATGTATGTCTGTGCATGGCATGTGTGTAGTGTTGCCAGGAGCTATGAGAGAAAGTCAGAACCTTAGGAATGGAGTTACAGATTGTTGTGAGCTATGAAATGGATACTAGGACTTGAACCCGGGTCCTCTGGGTAGAACAACCAGTACTCTCATCTGCTGAACTGTCTCCAGATCTTCTTTTCTCTTATGTGTTCCTCTTCTTATGCATTAGTTGTATTATGTATTAGTTGTATTGAAAATACTTTCTCACCTTTTTCTTGCTTGGCTTTTCGTTCCTATATTTTGATGTTTGAAGGATGAAAAGTTTTTGCCTTTAATATATGCAAATATATCAGCTTTTTCTTCTATGTCTAAATAGTTCAGTTGTATTCTGATTGCTTATATGACCCTCCAAATTTATATGTTGAAATAGAATCCTTATCCACAAGGGTAGAATATTAAGAGCTGAAGTCTTTGGGAAGTCGTGAGAACTTTGGTATTGAGTCCTTATGAGTGAGATTGTTTTCTTATAAATGAGGCAGACACAAAACCCTTGACCATGAGAGGATACAGAAAAAGGACTGGGAAACAAGGTCTCACCAGACACTGAGCATACTTTGAATTTTAATTTTCCAGGGTCGAGAAGTCTGTGAAAGCAATGTCCTCTGTTGATTATCTTGTTAAGAGAAGCAATCCAGACTCAGAAGAGCAAATAGCATGTTTTCTCTTATATATGAAGTCTGGATTAAAGTGTATATGTGTGTGATAACATGTGTATGCATTTGTGTATGCATACTCATGTGACATAGTGAGCAACAGCAAATGCATGAATGTGTGTATGTATACACATGTGATATGGTGAGTGAGAGTACACACATGAAATGAGAGCTTGTGCATGCACATGTGCGTATGTAAATGCATGTGACGTGAATGCAGATAGGCCAGCGACTGAGGAATGATCCATAGGGAAGAAGGCAGTGAGGAGGGAGAGGGATTAGGGAGAGTAATGGAGGAGTGAATATGACCAATACAATGACATAGATGTATAAAATGGCATAATGAAATCATTATTTTGTATACAAACTAAAATAATTAAAATGTAATTGCAAAATTAGGAAGGACGTTGAGATTTCGCCTTACCCTAATCAGTAAGGCTGCCATCAAGAAATCCCAAGACATCAAATGCTAATGAAGATGTGCAAAGAAAAGGAAAACCTAGATTCTGTTGTAGGGACATAAACTAGTCAAGCTGCTATGGCAATCTGTACAGGAGTTCCCTGAACATTTTAAAATAAACCTACCATCTGATCCATCTGTGTTATCCGTAGGTACATACTTGTTCTGGTTTAGTTTCTGTTACTGTGATAAAACACTGAGCAAAAGCAACTTGGGGAGGAAAAGTATTATTACATCTTACAGGTTATAGTCTATCATCAAGGGATGCTGAGGCTGGAACTCAAAACAAGAGCCCAGAGTCAGGAAACAAAGCAGAGTCTGATAAAGGATGCTGCTTACTGGCTTGCTTGGTCTAATGTGTCCAGATACCGGCAATGGGCTGAGCCCTCCTACATCAATTGACAATCAAGAAAATGTCCCTACACTTGCCATACGTCAATCTGATGGAGGCAAATCCTTACTTAAGGTTCCTTCTTCTCAGGTATGTCAAGTTGACAGCCAAGGTGGCTGTAAAAATAGTAAAGATGTCAGTCAGGTTACAGAAGAGTTGACAACATGCCCATGTTTACTGGTATATTCTTCATAACAACCACAGTTTGGGGAACAGCTCAGACATATCTCAGGAATGGAGGAATAAAGAAAATGTGGCATATACACAATGGAGTTTTATTCAGCTATAAAGAATGAATTATATCATTTGCAAAAACTGGATACAGCTGAGATCATTTTAAGTGCAATCAGCTAGTCTCACAAAAGAACTATTGCAAATTTTCTCTTATATGTGGAATTTAAGGGAATAAAAATGGAGAAGAAAGTATAAAAGGAACTATTTAAGATGTGAAAAGAGAGAGTAGGGAAATGATGGAAGTGTATTGTATGCATGTACTGAATGTCTTAGTGAAACCCTTAGTTTGTATAATTGACAATGAACAAGTCAATAAAACACCCCATACATGATATTTTCTTCTATTAACAAATCACTTATTTTTGGAGTGAATAGGTATTGTATTAATTGGATTATCCTTTCCATTAACTTAGTGATGTGGTTAATTATACTTATAATATCTTATGCTACATCACCCTTTGAATGCCAGGGAGAAATCAGCTGTGTCTGTCTGTGCCCCAACTGCCTCTGATTTTATCATTCTTTTCCTTAGGCTCTTTGCATCTATGCTTTGGAGACAGTATTATGCTTGTAAATAATGCATGAGCCTACATTTCCCAAGGTTCTATCTATTGTTCATAGCTCATACTGTTTGTTGTCTATAGGATTTTCATAGGGACAAATAGTACATAGACATTCACCATACTTTTGATACTGACAGCGAAGAAACAGGATAGGCTGGGCGTCCTCTCTACTGAGAAGACTACTGCGATTTACAATTGTCACTTGTTATGAGGGTGATTACACTCTATCCTCGTCATTTCAGCTTCTCACCCTGCCTCGAACATCAGAATTTCTATTTGCTTTCTGAACTGGTTTTATGTGTGACATCATCTTATTTTAAAACCTTAGTTACAGTCTTTTCTATAACATGGTCTTTTTCACTTCTCCTTGGTTTGATCATTATCTCACGACTTGATGTTATTATTCCAGCTGTCATTAGATTGTGTAATATGCTATGATATCCCCTTATTACGTGATTTCACATCCTAAAAAGTGCACCAGAGTCAATCAAATGAAATGATAAAACAACTTCACAATAGGCAAATAACTCTGTGTGCATGTATGTATGTGTATGTGTGTATATATTTTAGAAAAATATAGGGGCATCTACAAACTGAATGAAGGGGTAATTATAACCCTAAAATTAATAGCAAGAAAACTAGGTAGGACAAATGAGCCATGAAAGTTTCTCTCTGAGTAAAGGATCAGGTTTCTCTCATTATTGTCCTCTCGATGTATTGATTTCATCCTTCAGCTTATATGAGAATTATAGAAGCTAACAAGTGAATTGCTTTGCTGTGATAAAAATAAAAGGGGAACTGTGCAGCAGGGAAGCGTCTCAGGCTGTTACTTTTGACAAAATGGTCCAAACCTGGAGATATAATTGAACATAAGACGTGACGAAAGCCATTAAAATTCTAGTCTGAAATGAGACAAAGGCTAGGAATCGAAAAGAACGCCTTCCAAGGCAGTGTAGTGGAGGTGTGTGCGCTCTCTGTTTCTGAGCTGCACCATAGGAAGAGATGTGAAACTTTATGGCTCACCCTGGCTGTCAGCCATAGATGAAGCTATTCCCAAGTCCTGTGCTATACCCATTTAAAACTGTGATTTGCTATATGATAACTCCCATCCTGGGAGCTAACAAGCCACAGTTCTATTACTGACAGGTTTTGTCACTTATAAAACGCACTCATTTCTGCCTGGTTCTAGGACAGGTCAGTGGCAGTTACTCCAAAAAGATAAAAAATACTACAAAAAATAAATTTAAGTAGTAATGGCATTCAGTGTAAATTCCTCCACACATGCCTTCCTTTGAAAGAATCAACTCATGTTAAAACAGCCTCCTTTGCCTTCCCCACCTCTGAATTAGCTTTGGATGTTAATAAACCTTCCTGGGCAGCCCATCACATATGGCAGAGGAAAGAGCTTTCAAAGGATCCACACATTTAAATTAAAATTGGCCTTCTAACTCCACAAGAAGCCATAGAATTTTAAGTGGGACTTTATTGGCTTGTTCTATGCCCTGTACAATTCCCCTTGATTTTAATGAAATTTTAGAGCTGATAAAACAGTGAAAAGCACTGACCTAGAAAAAATATTGGAAGTCGGTCTTTATTTCCCTTATTAGTAATATACCCACAGCCATGTTTTCCCTATGCTGTTTTAGTGGAGTCTGCTGAGGTTGGATTAAAAGGCTACAGATACTTTCATGCATTCCTCATATCATGGTGGTAGGTGAGTTACCACCCTCTCCCTAATTATATATGCTGTGCTTATGCAAATGAGGAGTGAGGGAAAAAATGTCCTAAGCGATTTAAAATCTGAAGTTACTGACTCATCCCAGCATTGATTAAGGTGTTTTCCCCCATCATCAGACTAAATAGAATTTAAAATCAAGATTAAATTGAATTATAGAAGAATAAAGAACATTATTTTCTTTCTCACACATGAGTAGTTGGCTAAAAAATTAGTAGGCACTGTATTTGGGGCTGTGAATCAATTTTCTACTACTGCCTAATAAATTATCTCTAAAATATGACAACGTAAAACAGCTCCATTTTCTTCACAGTCTCTAAGGGACTGCAAAGTGGCTTGGTGGAGTGTCTGCTGATGAGGGCCTTTGTGAGCTTGCTATATAAATATGATTGGCGAGGATCTTAAGAGCTGACTAGGCCTGGGGTTCTGGCTCAAGACCGGACACTCAATCAGTGTTCTTCCGTGTGTTACATGGACATTTGCAGACAGCGCCTAACAATCTTTAATACGTGGTCCTGACTGCTTCCTAATTGAATAACCAGAGGTCATCTAGATGACATTTATTATCTGGCCTTGTAAGTCACATACCAGCAATCCCACAATATTCCACTGGTTACCATTGGCCAACGCTGTTTAACGAGAAAAGTTTCAATCATTCCATAGACTTTCTAGGCGGCTATCTGCCGTGATTTGCAAACGAGCACCACATGCAGGCTTTTCACAAGTTACTAGTTATGAGTAAGTGAAATTTCAAAGAATGTAGGCTCAAACCAGCATACACAACTAGTATGAGTCAGAGCTGTGCTGTTTTCCTTTGATAAAATGACCGACCTTTCAAAGTGTGGCAGAGATTCCTTGCTAATGCTCTAGGCTAGAGATGAGGAAGGGCCTCTGACAGAAGTTGTTTCATGCACATCGAATTTTTTTCTCTGTATACTGTCGTTAGTACAAAACCAGAGCCAACAAAATATGAAGAATGGAAACGAGTGTTTGGGGTAACGGGAAGTGATACCGTGGTTGCAGCTGATTGGCAGGACTGCTAAGCACAGCCTTCCTTTCCCATGTAAAACAAGCATTGAGAAAAAGGTAAGGAAAGAATTATAACAAGAAGAGACCTCTCCCACCATAAGATTGCCTAGCAACTTAGTTATAGAAATGAGAGGATCCAAGAACAAATTAACCAGTTATGCTGGATGTTTAGATAAGATTTTTATGGGTCTATGAGTCGTTTCCTTTAACTGATGTTTAATATATACTATGTGAAATAACTGGTCAGAAGTACACAATTGAGCTGAATTAATCAAATACTATTGCCTAGACAAATAGCTAAAATTATTGCTTGTAGACCACATTGATTGTCAATTCGTGGGAACAGTAATTTGGTCAAACAACTTCACGTAGGCACTTCAGATCACTAAGGGACATTTCAACTTGAAAATGTCCACTCAAACTATTGTTTTTAATTAAAGAAACATGTTAGCCCTCTTCTAAAAACATTGTCATAAGGCAAAAACACTCGGTTCTTAAGCCGCAAAAATGCTCTTTGTAAAAGAAAGGATTTTGATGTAAGAAATAATAGTCACGAACTAGAAAAGTCCCATGTACCAGCAGTTCTGACCAGATGCAACTGTTCTCCAGCAGGGGCGTGTCTCACTACCTGGCATTTGACAATGGTGTTGCAAAAGCTGTCTTCAGAACTGCCGTGTCTCATTGCCTCCTTTCGACTCTGCCTTCTCTGCCTCTTTAGCTTGCAAGCATTTCCGATGGTCCTAATTTTATTTTCATGCCACATTACCTTAGCAAACGTCCTTCTAAACAAACAATCACTGTCAAAAGGCAGGAAGATGCCCTGTTGGTTGATCTTGGAATCCTCTGAATGAAAATGTCTTCTAATACTGCAGAAGGCTTTAGAAGGGCAGCTGCTTTGCCTGCAAATGGAATTAGCACAGGCGAAGGGGCAATTTGCAGTTTCTAGGATAAGGTGGGCTAATTGACCAGAAATACAGAAAACTAAAGGGCTCTGCACATGAAGAAGCACAGTAATGACAAGCAAGCAGCAGGTTTTTGTAAAACATTAGATCAATTCTTTGACAATTTCACATAATCACACACACTGCAGATGCTATGTGTATATAATTCACTCAGTTCCCTACACTCTCTGTTATCCCCCTTCAACCTCTACCTCGTTTCTCAGGTTCCTACCTGTCCCAATACCAGATTCATGAGTTTAGGTTTTGCTTTGCGTCCCATTTATTAGCCAAAGCTTTGCGTGTGACCTTTGGGTTGGGACCATCCAGTAGATTCTAGTGAGGTTGCTAGTGGGTATACAACTGAAGGCAACAACTCTTCCTTTCCCTGAATCCATCTACAGAAAATAGTTTAGCAGTGAGGTATAACAACTGCCCCCCAAGATTTTTCTTCATCCTTGCCTGATTATCGATGGGCTCATTCTTTTGACGACCTAGCACAGTCATTCAGTGTTGAGAGCTTGCTTGCAGTTGCACTGACTCTATTGTAGCCCTTGTCCCTATTTTATGACTCTCACGGCCATTCTTCCTCATCTTCTGCAGTGTTCCCCAAAATCTTGGAGGAGTTTAGAGATGAGCACTCAATAGTCTCTTATTTGCAGCACCTTGTGCTGATGGAATCCTCTTGACTTCATTACAGCTCACAGCAAAGAGGGTTCTCTGACTAAGGGCTTGTCTATGCGTAAAAACATGCATATTTAGAAGGTTGTTTGGCATTATGCTATTTAGATAAATGAAAAAACTAAGTTATCCCTAAGTCCTATGCTTCCCTTAATGATAGGCTTTTGAATAAATTTATCATGGAAGGCATTGAATCCCTTTTGTGGACTGGACTTCAAAACCAATTATAGAATGGTCGTTCAACCCATAACTCTTCCACAGTTGCATAAATGATCACATCTGCCAAGACATTGTTTATTTATTTTTGACAACCAAATATTTACTAAATACTGACCAGTTGATTGAATAACTATTATAGGTCACAAATGGAGCTGTTTTAAGTGATCAGATTTGAATTTTTGACTAAAGGCTCAAATTCTATTTCTTGCCTCTTCTATCTTGCAAGAGTTAAAGCTAAAGGAACTGAATCAAGAAAATACCTACGAATCAGGACTTCTAGTCAAACATCTCCAGCAAAACTAAAACTAAGATGCTTCAAGAAGGTCTCAGTTTTATCATTTCCCATCTCCTGAAAGACACCTAGAGTTGACAAAGAAGTGAAGATGAAGTCAAGCACTTACCACCACGCCTGCAGTCTAGCTGCCTCCTGTGCCCAGTCCCACTCTCCCCAGAAGCTAGCTGATAGGAGGCTGTCTGTTGACATGAAGGAGAACAGTGCAGAGAGGTAGAGAAAGCAATGGGTAGGAACAGCCCGCCCCGGAAGGATGAGTCAAGAGCCCTGCCTGGTGATTGTGTAGCTTGAGAAAAACTCAGGAAGCAGAAACTGTGAGCAAGGTTTGTGCTATTATAAACAAGAGCAAAGACTTGCCGCTGCCATTCGACTGTTCTCTATGCAGTGCAGGGTCCCAACCCCTGGGAAGTGTGATGAGTAAACACTGAGCTCAAGTCCTCCATCCTTCCTTTCATACATTTTGGGTGTGGGATCCTTCTGTATGTGTGTTGTTTTTATTGGTTAATAAAGAAGGTGCTTTTGCAAATGACTTAACAGAATATAGCCAGGCTGGAAGATGTATGTGTGTGTATGTGTGTGTGTGTGCGTGTGTAGAGAGAGAGAAAGAGAGAGAGAGAGAGAGAGAGAGAGAGAGAGAAAGAGAAAGAGAGAGAGAGTGAGTAGGCAGAGTCAGAGAGAAGCCATGTAGCCACCACATGTAGCCTCTACCGGAGTCCACCGAAACTTTACCTGTGTGCCATGACCTTGTGGTGATGTACATATTAATGAAGATGGGGTAATTTAGGATGTAAGAGCTAGCGAGCAATACACTTAAGCTATTGGCCAAACAGTATTGCAAATAATATAGTTTCTGTGTGATTATTTTGGGTCTAAGTGGCCGAGAATGAACAAACAGCCTCTGTCAACAACTCTTCCTCCAGGATAGCTGAATTGGCCAATCCTCTGCCCCATGGAAAAGATATCCTTACAAAATCAAATTAGTGGAGTTTAGGTTTATGTTCCAGAGGAGATCTAGCTCATCATAATGGGGAACTCAGGACAGCAAGTGTGCAAGGTCAGCCTGGAATCCAGGATGCAGACTGACGACACTACACCTGCACAAAGGAGGCAGAGAAAGAGAACCGGAAGTGGGGCCATGCTATAAAGCCTCCACACCCACCCCTAGTGCCCTTCTTCTTTCAGCAAGACTCCACATACTGAAAGTTCCATATCCTCCCCAAACCATGTGATACAGAGTGTCCAATTCCACAAGGCTATGGGAGACATTTCATATCGAAACAACACTGGGGAAATGGAGGTGAGACAAAATTCTGTCTTCTTAGGGTCAGAAGCTGATTAAGTTAAGGGAAGAGGAATCTTACCACTGTGCACCAATGCACTGCTTAGGAAATCTGAAATTGGAAAGATTAGATCCAAGTCAAAGCCCTCTCTAACCCCCACCACTAGTAACTGAACTTAGAAACCTCAGTTCTTTCTGAAAAAAAATTGTTGGGAATCCTTTAGTAAAATAATTGGAACCAGAAAAAAAATCTGTTTTACCTTAAACTTATTGAAGGAATCTCACTGTAAAGATGATGTTGGCACCTACCTAGTCATGGTGATGTGCTTGCCTTGAAAGGTTCACATTATTCCTTGAGTACCAGCCATATCATATACTCCTGGGATAATGCTGCCACTCCTGGTGCTATGGCTGAGCTGCTTTGGAGGTCAGGGGCACACCTAGCTAGGCTCTGTTGTAAGTCACCCACCCACGTTTCCAGTCTCTTCTCTGGTATCTGTGGTTTGCTCTTATTGCAACCAACCTTTTATTTAAGAATATAGCTCTTTAGCCTTGAAAGGTCTATAAAAGAGATGGGCATTTCTGCACTTTCTATCATAACAGACGAGCCAAAAAGGGAAGTCGTGGTTATAACAAATCTGTACACAAGTCAATATGGTTGGGAATGCCTGAGACCTGCTGTGAAGGAAAATAACCTGACCCCTACCCCAAGATGCTGTCTATGACCTGCATCAACTACAGCTGTACTGCTTGCTCAGCCCACCAAATCAAAACAGTATTCTTGTAGCCAATGCCCAGTACATGTCAACATTGTTTCATTGATGATGCCTGTTGTCACTGTGAATTTAAATCTATTGCCCACTTTTTCTGGAATTTTTTAAAGGTCAAATCCTACATTAACTGTATTTGCATTACCAGTTTCTTTCATTGTATCTGGGAAAAGATTGACTTTTAATAAATGTGTTGTATGCCCGGGCACATGCATGAATTGTTAGATATGCCAACGAGTCTTACAGTTGCATTAGGGGATCAAAACTTAAATGCTAAAGATTAATAAATGCCTCCCTCCGACTGTGAGAGGAATATGGAAGGATCTTTGCAAATCATGATGTATGGGGCAAAATGTCAGTTCTAAGACATGGTTGCTTTCCCCTTCTGCAATGGGGTGTCTAACAGTTCTTGTTGATGAAGCAGCAGCCAGGACTTGATCTATGCACAGCCATAGGAGGCAGGTAGTTGGATAGATTGCTGAAGAAGGTGATGGTAGCATGTTTTAATGAAATGCAGCAGTTTTCAGCGTTCATGGCTCCGTAGCAGATGTGAAAAAACAACATTAGCTGCACTGAGATGAAAATTTTGAATGAAACTGTCGGAATATGGGAGTGTTTTAAGAATATCTTTATCAATTTAATTTGTCATGTTTTCCCATTTTAGTGAAGTACCCATTGCTGTATCATAAAATTCTGTGTCTAAAGAAGTCTAAAATATCTCTTTCAATAAGCAGGAAATAAAACTGAGTGAGAGTAAAGTGTTATGTAAATTTTACCAACAGCATTTTTTTAGCAATCCATAAAACAATTGTAATTTTTAAAGTCAATAACATTCATAGCCTGTAAAATATGGGTACTTGATATAAAATTATTATCCCCCCTTATTGAGTAACAAATGGGATTGGTGAATTACAATGTTTATCCTTTATACTGAAGTATGTATGAGATCTACCTGCACCTTTTGATGAGTCTCACACTCCTATATAAAATACAGATGTCTTGAAACTCTGGAGGTATTTCTTTGTCCAAGCCAAGTCTTTGTTTTTGCTTAAAGATGTTACTAAGAGTGAGAGAAAGGCTTACCCGGGGAAGACATTTTAAAACAGTCCAAATATTTTTATAGCATTGCTAATCATTTCTGTCTTAACATATTTACTATCCCTATACCTCAAAGAAGCAAAACAAACCAAAACTGGTAGACCAAAAGCTGCTGTCCTCACTCATGCTAACTTTGGAGCACACGGAGATTTTTGTTAAAACCTCTCTCCTTTTGAAAAGGATCAGTCCACATCTCCTTAGTGGGGTTTAGGAAACACAGAAATGAGGGCAAGAATGTCATGGGCAGAAGTTCCTCCATTCAAGAAATAGGACCTGCTAGGATAATTATCAGGCCTCTTCATATCCTGAACTTTCTACTCTGCTGCTTATTTTAAAGAACCACAATTAAGACTTACCTAGCCAAAGGTCTTATACCAACCCTGATATATCCCAAAGGCCTAAAGAATACCTAATGAGTACCAGCCCCCTACAGTATCTTTGTTCATCCAACCAGCCCCATACTTTCCAAATTCTCTTTCCTCTGAAGTGGGGAGGGGAGCAGAACCAGACAAATATTAATGGTTTTCTTTGCCCCCTGCTGTAGAATAATCATCTTGTACACTGTAAATATTTGTCACTATAATTGGCTTAATAAAACACTGATTGGCCGGTAGCCAGGCTGGAGTTATAGTCGGAACAACCAAACTATGGGAATGATAGGAAGAAGAAGGGCAGGGTCGGAGGGACACCAGCTAGCCACTGAGAAAGCAGGTTGTATAGAAAATGAGGTTACAAACCATGAGCCATGTGGCAAAGCATAGATAAGAAATATGGGTTAATTTAAATTTAAGAGTTAGGTAGTAACAAGATGGCATTGTCAGCCAAGCATTTACAATTTATATTAAGTCTCCAAGTCAGTATTTTGGCTACTGGTTATTTGGGAACATGCGGTTGTGACAGGAAGACTACAGCCCATGTTTCAGAGTGGTTCTGGGTGTAAGAAAATAGCTTGATTAATCTCTCTCTCTCTCCTGACATATACTAGAGCTCTCCGAGAAGGAACCAAAGTGCAAATACTGACATAACATTGATCTGAAAGCATGATTTTGAAAGCATTTTCCTATTAGTGATTGATGGGGGAAGACCCAGACCATTGTGGGTGGTGCCACCCATGGAGCTAAGAAAACAGATTGAGCAAGCATGGAGAGAAAGCTAGTAAGCAACACCCTTCCATGGCCCCTACTTCAGTTTCTGATTACAGGCTCCTGCCTTGAGTTCTTACCTGACTTCCCTCAGAGATGGAGTTGTGACCTGAAATAACAACGCCCCCACCCCAAGTTGTTTTGGGTAACAGTGTTTTAGCACAGCCATAGAAACCCTAACTAAGACAGGCAAATAGTGTGCAGCCCAGTTCCTGCCCATGCAAACAGAGGAAAGATGTGACTGGAACAATAAATTAAAGGCGCTCTCCTGTGTGGATGCCCCCAATGAGCAATTTTAGTGTATCCTGTAGTTCTCAGATGTTGAAATAAGGAGCGGCGGGGCTGCGTCCCCGGCACCCGGCCGCCCCCACGGCTAGCTTTACCCGAAATAATTACACGGAAACTGTATTCTTTTAAACACCGCTTGGCCCATTTCTATCTAGCCTCTTCTAGGCTAGCTCTCGCACGTGGACTAGCCCATTTCTAATAATCTGCTGTAGCCCACGAGCTGGCTTACCAGGAATGATCTTAACCTGCATCTGTCTGGATTGGGAGAATCATGGAGACTCCTGACTCAGCTTCTTTCTCCCAGAATTCTGTTCTGTTCCCTCCACCCACCTATGTTCTAACCAATAAAATGGGCCAAAGCAGTTTCTTTATTTTTTAACCAATGACCTTCCTCCATCACTCAGAACTATTATTTTAGCTTTTGCCTATTCAGACTCTCCGTGTAGATTGCAAAATGCCAACTTACTGCCTTGATTTGAATGTTGTCTCAAAATATTCTAACCACTCTACCTAACACTTAATAAAACCCCAGTATCCAAAGGAGGTAGAGGCCCATCTCTAAATTTCATATATGTTCCAAGAAGAAGAAGAAGAGCTATTTGTTGTTGTTGGAGAGAGAAGCATGGAGTCCAAACACTGAGAGCATGAAAGGGAAAAGAGGAGGAGAAGGAGCTGAGTCCCAGAGTTCAAAATTTCCTCCAGTCCGTGTAGATGCTGCAGAGACAGAAGCCTGTGCTAGTATCACATAAATCCATAGCTTTTCTGTTCTAAAGAGAAGCTTCTACAAGGTCCACCGAAACTCTTAATTACTACATCTCTTTTCTTCGAACATGGACTTTCACGTGGAGTGGGATGCCACCCTGGGTAGGTTATGTGTGGTGTGGCTGCTGCTGTTAGTAATGGGAAGGGCGTGTGGACATCGTGAGGTAGCGTCTCGTCTAAAGGAAATGAAATACTGCATGGAGCAGGCTTATTAAAGCTTCATGTTTTAAAAATCCACAGCAAAAGCAAGAACTGGGAAACAGACAACTTCCTCTTTTTGCTGGCCTTGTTGACTTTATAGTTGGAAACATGAAGGCAATTTTGGCATTTCTATGAATTGGGAGTGGAGATGGTGAAGTATGAAGCCAGGTTTTATTGAAAAAACATGGGAAAGAAGAAAGTTTATCAGGGCAGTCTGCCTGTAACGAAGTGCAGTTTTCTGTCTGGGGCCTCACAGACTACTGAAAGCTAAGAAAAATAAAACACAAAGTCGCAGAGGGGCCATCAAGAGCCTGCATTCCATACATACACATACACACACATGCACACACACATACAATCAAATTTAAAAGGTAAAAAAATGTTTATAATTTTTGAATAAATATTTTATGCATATGATCTAAAACATGATATGCTAATGAGGTATTTTGAAATATATGTCTGGCCAGGCGGTGGTGGCACACGCCTTTAATCCCAGCACTCGGGAGGCAGAGGCAGGCGGATGTCTGTGAGTTCGAGGCCAGCCTGGTCTACAAGAGCTAGTTCCAGGACAGGAACCAAAAAGCTGCGGAGAAACCCTGTCTCGAAAAATCAAAAAAAAAATATGTCTGTCCTTCCCATTTCCTGCCACTGACTGAGCCTATTCCTCCCCTTAGGCAAGTCTGGTCACCTTTCTAACATTCTATGGCGAACAGCAGCAGATTTTGCTACAAACTTCTGCCTCATATGGGCACCTTTATTCCTTAAATAAAGTCTGATTTAAAAGAAAAAGTTGTGAATATAGTGAAATGGATACATTCTAAATAACCTTTTGAAATGAATTTCTAGATGGAATTAGATGCTTTATATATATTAGACTATCAGTAATGATTCCTACCTTAAGTTAGATTTCCTAACCTAGGGATGAATTCACAAGGCGCACACTGAGTAAACAAAACTCAGGGAGCCTCCTACTCTGCATGGGGTAAGTCATCCATCAACAGTCCTGCCTCACTTTCTTGCTTCCTGCCCATCCTCCCCTTGGTATACATCCTTCTAGTTTCCCATTACAGATACTATTTAGTCACAGGTTCTTCACGTAGATGGCAAAATCATGCTTTGTCAAATGGGTCAATAAAATCAAGTCATTACCATTGGCCATCCATGGCTAGACGTCCCAAAGATGGGGAGAAGTGGTTTCTGTGTAAAGGGCACTTGACAAGGATTGGAGGTGGTTCTGTTGTTTACTTTCAGCATTGTTAGCGTTTGGATTTCAACCATGTCTGTAAATATCTCTGGACTCCCAACTCCTTCCCCTGTAATCTCAGAAGAATGTCTCAGAGATTTTCCACCTAAGCATTCTGTTTTACTCCTGACTCTTTCCAGGGCTTTGCCCATGTGAGCCAGTTCCTAAAGTCAACACAGCAAGTGCTTCCACCATACGTCAGAATTAAAGAAGTGAGCATGGTAAAGTTGAAATTTTCAAGGCATTTCCTTATTTCTTGACTGAACTACTAAATGTTAGCTGAGCTGTAAGTTTGAGAAAAGAGCTGATACAAAATTACCCTTTAGAAATGGGTTTTCTTAGGACAGAAAGCCCAGAACTTGGGCCCTGATTGGACCTTAGGGTGGGAGCACGTAGTAGGGACATGAAAGACAATATGATGGGGCCCTGATGTGGGAGAACATTATAGATATAATGAAAACATGGGGAGAGATGGCTTAAATTGAAAGAATAGGACAATTAGCCCATAGATATCATGAGAACATGGGGAGAGATGGTTTAAATCAACAGATAGGACAAAGAGCCCATAGATATCATGGCAGGATACCAGGATTTCAGAGAAATCCCCTGAAAAAGGAATATTGTGGCACTTGGGCCTTTTGAAGACTGGACTTGTTTTTACACACAGACTTCTTTGTGCTCAGGGTAGGGGTTGTTAGTTCTTTGTCTCAGGAAATAAACTATAGGGAAAGGTGGCCTGATTTCTCCAGGCTTCTGATCTGGTCTTTTAAAGTGATGAGCATTGCAAATGGCAGACCCATGAATAACGTGCGTTACCCAGTGTTACCTCCTGGTTGCTTCAATTAACTGAATAGACCTTATGAATATTGTGTGTCTAAAGTCTCTCTCTGAATATGTGGCAGGTCTTCTTCTTGTAGCAGATACATGCAGATCACTTGACATAGCCCAGATACCCCATATCATTAAAACCAGGAGAGGAAGTAAATCAGTGGCTCCTGGACCAGCTCTTCACAACAACCACATGGAAATTTAGTTGATGAAGCTGAGCCAAACTAAGAAAAGAATACACAGTGAGCAGAGACTGGAATGAGAGACATGAATATGTCATTCTTAGAATTAAGGAAAAGTCAGGAACCCCACACCTAGTATTTCTGAAGGAGGGAACAAAGTTATCTCAGTCAAATATTAAGCAACAGATTTTCTTTTTGTAACTATCATGTATAACTGAGTATGTGTTTCATCCAGCAAGTTGGCATCAAGGGCAAGTTATGTCCAAATACTGTTCTATTTGCCAGATATGTACCAATAAATAAAATCTACCACAACTGTACACAAAAAGGCAAAACAAAAACAATCAAAGAAACAACAGCAGCAACAAAAACCTGGTTCCATCTCCACGGGACACAATTCTAACTTTCCTCCTTTATTTTCCATCAGTGTCACTCAGGATCTTGACCTGCTCTGTCCTGTAAACATGAAGGTGTTGGTACCCTACTCAAACTCTTCCTACTCAGCAACTGAAAAGAACAAGCTATAAACCTACCCAACAGCAGTGCAAACACACAAGATATAAGGGGTATATACTATACCATCAAATTTAGATACTAAGGTTTATGAATAGAGCTTAGGCAGAAGGACATTGCTGAGGATCAGCAGGGCAGTATTGTAGAACACTCTCTGGGTGACAGAAATAACATACATGTTGGTCTGTATGGATTATACAATGTGTGTCCATTGCCACGTGTGTGATACCTCAATTAAAAAGAAAGAATGAGAGGTTAAAAATTCCCTTAAATTTTCAAAGCTTCTGGTCCCTGATTTCTAATATCCAATTTCACAGTTTTTGTGACAATCTAATTCTTGTTCTCTTGAAGTCACATTTTATTCTTCCTGGAAGCTTGGGGATGTTAGTTAATCTTCCTGTTTTGAAATTATGTAAAGATGCTCTTTTAGTTCAATGACTTGTGTCTATTAAATTCTTGGGGTAGTTTTCTATTATTTTTAAAGGAATTTTCACCCTGCTGTGGTTAGTAACCTTTTCCACAAAAGTTTTTGGAATCCCGGCCTCCAGTACTTGTGGATATCTTTGGAAACAAGGCCTCTGCAAATGATGAATGGAGTATGGCCTCTAATCCATTTCTCTTATAACAAAGGGAAACCTAGACATAGAAATAGACATCAGCTGATCACATGGCTGAGCAAAGGGCAGAGGTTAGAGTGATGCCTCCACAAGCAGAGGAATAAGGAAGAAAGCAATCTATCTAAGTGGGAAGCAATGCCATCTGCTCATTGACTTCACACTTCATACCTATGTGTTAGGCCCAGTTGCCTTTGGAGCTCTGCTCTTCTAGGCTAGCAAGCAAGCACACACTAGTTTTTATTAAGACCCCTTTCTCTCGGACCCTTATTAGGTAGAAGATCGCATTTTAGAGTAAGCCTCTTTGCTCAATGTATCTTTCAATGTTCCCATAGCTTTCTGTATTTGTTTTTAGATTTCCTGTTTTATCTTTAAGCAATTATTCTTCATTTATAGACTCTCTTGTTCTGTGTTCCCATTTCACAGCAATTTGATTTTGCTTTGTGGGGTTAATGTATTTTCAAATCTCTTTGAGGTGCTGGAGAAATTTTGAAAGTCCTTTTCTGTTTCCATAATTATCCCAATTTTCTGTGAAATTTGTAGTCTTTCTCTTTCATACGACTACTTTTCTTATGTATTTGTGTCTCCTATGAGATTTCATGTATAATGAAGAAAGTACACGAGCTTCTTCCTCTGATGGATAGGAAGGGTTTTTCCCCTCCCTTGCTTTTTTCTTGACTGAAAAGTGCACCTGGAAGGCTACACAGGAGGTTGGGGTGAATTCAAAGGCGAGTTTTATGGTTGATGAGTTGAATGCTACCAAATGTCACCATGAGGAAAAACTTTCTTTCCCAGAGGAGTCAACCTAGGACTTACCACAGGGCAGGGAACCCTGACAGCTCTTTGGACTGGAAAGGAAGGGGGAGAGGAGTGGGGGGAAGGGGAGAGGGGTGGGAGGAGGGGGAGAAGAGTGGGAGGAGGGGGAGAAGAGTGGGAGGAGGGGGAGGGAAATGGGAGGCTGGTGGGAGGAGGTGGAAATTTGTTTTTTTTCTTTTCTTTATCCTCCTTTTATCAATAAAAAAAATTAAAAAAAAAGAGGTTATGATTTTTCCCAATTTGTTCAAAAATATTTTAGGAAGGGTTCTGGAAATCATGTTCTAGTGGGGTAAGGCGGCAATTGGGGCAATCGGTATTTACAGTGTTCCTTATTGACCTCTTTTCTCATTTCATCTTTCATCTGTCCTGGGACTGTTAGCCTTGATATGCTTGTGAGTGCACTTCCCACTGCAGACTCACACAGTTTTTCTGCACTATGTCTTTTATACCCATTTGTCTTTAGACCTTTGTCTTAGTTACAATTCCTATTGCTATGAAGGGACAGCATGACCATGCAACTCATAGAAGAAAGAATTTATTGGGCTTGTATTTTAAAGGGTGAGTCCATGACCATCATGGTTGGGAACATGGCAGCAGGTGGGTAGGAATGATACTGGAGCAGTAGCTGAGACCTTACAACCATATCCACAAGTAGGAGACAGAGAGACAGACACAGAGACAGATGGCTTAAGTGTATTTCTGGCTTACTCTTATATCTTAAATTAACCCATTTCTATTAATCTGTATATTGCCATATGACTGTGGCTTACTGGGTAAAGTTTCATCCTATGTCTGTCTCTGGCTGGGTTACATGGCTTCTCTGTGGCTCTGCCTACTCTCTCCTCTTCTATCTGCATGGAACTCCTGCCTTGCTGTATTCTGCTAAGCCACTGGCTTAAACAGATATATTCATTAACCAATAAGAGTGACACATAGACAGGAGGACTTCCCACACCATTTCCCCTTTTCTGTTTAAATAAAAAGAAGGTGTTAACTTTAACATAGTAAAATTATATATAACAAAACAGATATTAAACAAAAATTGCACTTACAATATTTTTTTTGATTTTTCGAGACAGGGTTTCTCCGTAAATTTTGGTTCTTGTCCTGGAACTAGTTCTTCTAGACCAGGCTGGCCTCGAACTCACAGAGATCCGCCTGCCTCTGCCTCCCGAGTGCTGAGATTAAAGGCATGCACCACCACCACCCGGCTTGCACTTACAATATTTATACCTGTTTTTTATCATAACTAAGGAAAACTATAACTATCTATTCTTCAACTCCATCAAAGACTCCAGAAAAATATAATATTACCTAAATTAACAGGAATTACATTGTAAGCAACTTCTAAAACTCTCGAAATTACAGAGAATCTTGCTGCCTGGATGGTCACCTCAAGTCTTTCTGTAACATTGGAGCATCCATTTTCAGCCTACAGGCCTATAGTATCTGGCAGACTTTTCCATGAAGCAGGAAATTCCAAAGACAGCATAAAGAAGAGCTTCTTTTGGCTTACAGTTTGAGGGTCCACCATTGCAGGGAAGACACGGCACCAAGAGGCTGAACCAACTGGTTATGATGCCTCTGTAGTCAGGAAACAGAGTAGTGAAGGAACTCATTTCACTTTCTCCTTTTAATTTAGTTCAGGAGTTAGGGTAGGTCTTGCAGCCTCAGTCTAATTTGGAGACCTCATAAACATGCACAGAGATTTGTCTTTAAGGAGATTCTATCTCCTACAAATTGAAAATCATAAAGCACCATCTACCCCCTTCAAGGGCCACTGTGCCTGTGTGCTTTGAGTGTTTGTCTTAGTCAGGGTTCTCTAGAGGAATGCAATGGATAGAATGAACACTGAACTCCCCTCCAAACACACACGCGCACACACACACACATATACACACACACACACACAATACACACACACTCACATGATTTATTAGAATGGCAATGACTTAAAAGCTGTGGCTCAGCTTGTACAACTATGACTGTCTACCAATAGAAGATTCAAGAATCCAGTAGGCAAGGCTGTATGTCTCAGCTGGTCTTCAGTATACACCACAATCCTGAAGACATATGCTCTAATGCCAGGACTTACTAGAAAGAGCAAGAGTAAGGAGGCAAAAAGAGAGCAAATGTCCTTTTCCCACGTCCTTTACATAAGCCGCCAGAAGAAGGCATGATTAAAGGTAGTTCTTCCCACCTCAAGAGATTCAGATTAAAAGTTGGTCTGCTTACTTTTAATGATTTAATTAAGAAAAAATCCTCACAGGCGTACCCAACCATTTGGATTTTAGTTAATTACAGATGTAGTCAAGTTGACAACTGAGAATAGCCATCATAAAGCTGATCTGTTGTTTGCAATATTAACCATAACTGGAAAGATACAAAACCACTATTAGGCTGTACTCTGGATAAACCTCATTTAAGAATTTAATTAAATCATTACTCCATTTGATCATACTCCTATCTCTTCAGATACATGCTTATATAGATTACACTTAGACATTTGGAGAATTCCATTCCCTATGGTTTTGTAGCCTCGATACACTAAACTGATTTGAATGCAGCTATGAAGTCTGTTGAAGTTGGGTGTTGGAGGTAGAAAAGGAGGTGGCAAGTGGCAGAATGGAGGTATTTATATTCAGTTAAGTTTTTATGTTAAACAGAAAATCAGTTACAGGTGATGCCTGAGGCCTGTTGGATCACTGTCCACAAATCACAGGTAGATGCCATAGGGAAAACAAACCAAATGGAACATATGGAGAATCTCCTCATTGTCCTCCTTAGTGTCCAGGTATGTGTGCAGCATCAACACTGCTCTTGTACCCACTTTAAGAAACGTCATCATTTCTAGTCCTTGGGGAATCGCTACACTTTGCCAAGTGGTTGCACTAATTTGCACTCTCACGTGAGTAGGGATTCCTTTTCCCCCACATCTTCACCAGTACTGCTTGTTGGTCTGTTTCCTGACAATGGCCTTTCTGACTGGGGTGAGTTAGGATCTCAAAGAAGTTCTCATTTGCATTTCACTGATGGCTAGTGATGCTGAATACATCTTAAAGTGTTTGTGAGCCCTTTTTTTATTTTTTATTTATTTTTTATTTTTATTTATTTATTTATTTATTTTTTTGGTTTTTCGAGACAGGGTTTCTCTGTGGCTTTGGAGCCTGTCCTGGAACTAGCTCTGTAGACCAGGCTGGTCTCGAACTCACAGAGATCCGCCTACCTCTGCCTCCCCAGTGCTGGGATTAAAGGTGTGCACCACCATCGCCTGGCCCTTTTTTTTATTTTGAGAATTCTTTTTTCTGAATTGTAGCTCAAATTTTAGAATTGGGTTATTTGTGTTCTTTATGTTTTGTTTCTTTTAAGTTCTTTTTCTATTCTAAATATTGTGGGATTACTAAGACAAGGATTTTCCTTTATTCTGTAGGCTGCTTCTTTACTTGATTAAATATTTTCCTTGCTGCACAGAAACCTCTTAGTTTCATGAGGCACCATTTATCATTTGCTGGTCTGCATACTATAGCACACTCCCTACATTCTCTCCCACCCAGTTTCAGAGGTTGGGACTTTGATCCAATTGGAGTATATTTTTGTGCAGGGTGAGACAAAAAGTTCTAGTTTAATTCTGTGTGCAGGCATCCAGTTTTCTTAAAATTATCGGGAGAAGATGCTGTAAAGTTTTGGCACATTCATCAAAACGAAGCTTCTATAGTTGCAAGGATTTAAACCTAGGTCTTCTATTCTGTCCTACTGACCTACTTGCCTGTCTTGTGCCAGGACCATGTTGTTTTTATCACTATAATTCTATAGTATAACTTGAAAATGGGTATGAAAGTACCCGAAGCACTGTTATTTCTGCTTAGGATTATCCAGTTGTTGTCCACCTGGACATACTGAGAAGATTCTGTATCCTATGACAGAGGTAACTTGCTCATCTCTGTTCACTACTATGTTCAAAATAGCTAGATAATAAAATTAGCCTAGGCACTCATCAACTGATGAATGGACAATAAAAAATGTGGCACACATACACATGGAAATTTCTTTTCCTCTGAAGAAAATAAAATTTGCAGGTAAACTGATAAACAGATGGAGCTGGAAAAATTATATTTAGTGAGGTGATTCAAGCAAAGAAAGACAAACACTACATTCTCCTGTGTATATAGAAGTCAATTTATTTTGTGCGATCAATTTGGAGTACTAATAGATACCAAAAAAAAACTAGGAAGAGACCACTGAGGGAGTGATGCCTTAAGGAATGGGTGATAGTAACAAGTAAGTAACATCGAAGCAGAGAAGGAGAGTAGAAGTAAAAAGGTTTATACAGGAATGAGGTGGGAGTATAAAGGAGATGAGGAGGTGTATAGAATGGTCAACCAAAACAAAGGGGAATGAAAAAGTCATATGAAAAGAATATTATCTTGTAATTATTTATTTATTTATTTATTTGGTCAGGGAGGCCCCAAATTCTCCCCAAACATTATAAATATGCCATTGCTTTTGAGTACCTGTTGAAAGTAGATAAGAGCTAGTGTGGGAGGCTCTTCTGTCTATGTGTTGCTTTTATTGGTTAATGAATAAAGAAACCGCCTTGGCCTAATGATAGGGCAGAACTTAGGTAGGCAGGGAAAACTGGACTGAATGCTGGGAGGAAGAAGGCAGAGTCAGAGAGATGCCATAGAGCCGCTGCCAGAATAAGACATGCTGAAACTTTAACTGGTAAGCCACTGCCACGTGGCAATACACAGATTAATAAAGATGGGTTAAATTAAGATGTAAGAGTTAGTCAGTAAGAAGCTAGAGCTAATGGGCGAAGCAGTGTTTTAAATAATATAGTTTCTGTGTGATTATTTTGGGTCTAAGCTAGCTGTGTGGCTGGGAACCAACAATCCACCCTTCTTACTACAAAGAGCCTCTGGCAGAAGATATCACAGCTTTTGGGAGCAGGATGTAGAGAAATGAAGCTGTAATAGAGCCAAAAGCTCCATCCTTGTTTGATACCTTTTACAGTATCAGGAAATTCAGAAAGGTTACAAGGGGAATAAAAAGTACCCAGGTTCATATCTAGCTCGGAATCTTAGAATCTAAGAGAAGAATCTAGGAAAGATATGCTTGCTTGTACAATACAGGCACTCTGTTATGGGCATTAGCAAATATTCTCTAATTGGACCCTTCTTTAGACAGGAATCCAGGCATATAACTACAAGCCTGGTTCAGGAAAATCAATGACAAAAGAGAGCATAACCCTGGATGGGAGTGGGACTAAACACTGTTGTTCAGTGAGACTGACAGTTTCAAACTGCCTTCTAAGTACTTACATTTACATCCACAGACAACTGCTACTTTTAGCCTTAATCAGAGAAGCTACATTTTCCAGCGAATGATAGTGAATTCAGAAATTCATGGATATTAGGTGCTAAGAATAAGTAGTAGTCAATATATTTATACTATACATTCTAAAGTTTAGAGAATACAGAGGCAGATGGAATGGAAGGAACATGAAATGTGGATGATTGGGAGAAGGACTGCAAAATGTCATCTTTGGGGAGAGATACAGCCATTGAAATGATGAACTCGCAGCAGCTTCAGATGCCTGATGAGATCTTTATATGAATGGACTTGCCAACAGGCATAGATGGAGGAAAGGCTCAGGGGCCCCTAGCTTTCACTGCTGAACTATTTGCCACTGATAGATTCAGGGAGAGAGGAAATCATTGTCTTCAGATGTGTATCCACTACCCACCAGGCACCAATGAATAGTTTCAATTCAATGGTCACACAGATGGCCCTGGCCAAATTCAAATGTGTCACGGAAGAAAACCAGAAGTCAATAACAGGAGAAGAGGACTAGTAGGAATTGTAGAAAGGTGTGTGTGTGTGTGTGTGTGTGTGAGAGAGAGAGAGAGAGAGAGAGAGAGAGAGAGAGAGAGAAAGAGAGAAAGATCACTGTGTAATCAGAATTGTCAAACAACACAATCAATTGAAAAAGGAATCTTCATCATAATAAATACATGAACTAGATAAGCCAGAACACATCCAATCACAGAAAAAAAACTTCATTGCCTAAGGTTTATAAAATGATAGATTTCTCCAAGAATTTCAACTTTGATTTACTCACAAATTTATTTTTAGATGTAGCTTTCAGTTCATTCATTTGGTCAGTCACATATGTTTATTGATAACTCTTATCAACAAACACCTATCCATTCAGGACCACAAACATGGAAAGGTCCTGGCCCAACACGGTTCCATTTGTTGTCACTTACAAAAGTGACAGTGCTTCAGCTATGTCTCAGAATTGACCGTGGGTGACCACTGGTGCCTCAGCTTGCTGTCGGCAGTGTGACAGAGATTGTATCTTCAGTCTGTGTGAATCCTCAGCTCTAAAACCGCTTTACAAATCTCGACCGCCTAAGGAAGATCTGAAGTATCTAAAGCCCAGTTGTCTGTCCATTGTATATCAGTATAATGAAATCAGCTGGCTTCTGTTAGGGTGTGACGAGCATAAGCTAAATACTTTCTGTCTACGGTGTATGGGATTTCTGAGACGGGGAAAGGAAGACAATCTATGTCAAAAATAATTCCAGAACTGTCACGTGTCCCCTCAAAATCCCATAGGGTCACATCCTCACAAAATTAATAGTAATAATCTCCCCTGACTTTTCTGTGGAAATAAAACCAAACTGTTATTGTAGATAAGAAAAAAATTAAGATTAATCTTTGTGAGACTTTAACCTCAGGAAAAGCAGATGTCTAGAGATATGATCCAGGACCACCACAAGCACAACTTGTATGTGACAAGCTACTTGACTTTGCTGTACTCTCAAAATTTTTTAAAATTTGTAAATTAATGATGAATATAGAAACTTTTACATATGCTATCTCTGGATTAAATTAATTAGCACGAAGTAATCCTAAGTGCAGGCATAGTATAAGTGCAACTTAAGTACTTGCTTCTGTTATTATGATAAATACCTGCTCTTTACATTAATAGTCACAGTCAATCCCCTAGGCTGCTGGCGGACACACATGTATTTTAATTGGTGTGAATTGAAATAGATTTCAGTGGAGAAGACATTTTCAAATACATAGCAAATAAATGGTTGAACTGGAATCCTCCGGGGTCTGTCTAATTTTAAGCCAATTCTCACTGTAAGCAGCTAACGAGCTAAACTGGCTGGCTAACTCCTTCACTAGCTGTCCTTGGGCAACTAATTTGATAAGATCCTGGCCAGACTTGGACAGTTGCCTCAAAAACCCTCATCTGTCATCTTAGCTTGGGGGTTGAATAGCTACTTCAGTCACCAAATGTGACATTGCAGGCTCTCTGAGGAAGCTGAGCACAGATGTGGTGACCAGAGGGCCCTGGTCTCACAAGTTTTTCTTCGGTGACATCAGAGAGGCTCCCTGCAGCGGTTTCCAACCAGGGTGTGCAGTTTCCTTTCTTTAGCCCTTTCAAAATATTTAAAATTTTCCATAGCACATTGAATATTTCATTGTTTCTTGTGGATGAGAGAATAGCTCATTCAGAAAAATAGGGGTCTGCAGTGAAGATCCATCCCAGAGTAGCATTCGTAGCCTGTGCTGCCAACTTCAAAAACAAATGCTTCTGATATCTTCAGAAGCCGGATTTTCATATTTGTTCACCGAAGAGCAGAGGATACATTTTTAATAAAGCTGTGGTTGTGATAAATGGTTGGTTTAAAAATAGCAGACAGAGGTTCAGCTTGCAGTGGCCTAGGAGCCATTGGTGAATCATTTGCTAGAAAAACCAGGCATGGCAGTGAAATCTTCTGAGAGGCTCAGTTCACGTTAGCTGTGAGTCACTTTGTTCCCCATCATCAGGTTTGACCTGTCTGAAATGGATCTTCTTGTAGTCCAAACTCACAGACTCCGACCCAAACCTACCTCGTGCAACCTCACCTCTAATCAGGAGAGCATCACTGTCTCCATCAACTACAACAAGATTCTATGGCCTTAGTCTCACTCATTCATATTTATCTGTAATGAAGCTCAGCACTAAGGAAAAATTCCTAGTCTCATAAACAGTGACTGAAATGGATTAACATTGCTATGATAGAGAAGCAAATATGCTTAAATAGCAAAACAATTCCATGCTACAGTGACTGAGACTACTGTGTGCTACCAAGAGCAAGGGAGTTAGGAGATGCTAAACTAATTACATAGAAAATATGGCAGACATATTTATCTCATTTCTCTTTGAGGCTATCATCCATCAGACATTGCAATCTATTTCCCTCCTACAGGTGATTGGGGCCAGATGATACCAGAAAGAGCCCTTGGGTAAGCAATCATTGACTCACCAACTGCTTGAACCTTCTCAAACATGGTGAAGTCCTACACACCCTCCGTGTGTAGAAGTAGGGCATCCCCACAGACTGGGAATTGACTCTGGATAGGGAGTTGTAGCACATAACTGCAGAATGCCTGTTAGTAGACGGTCGTGTGGGCAATAGGCAAAGCAAGTCTAAATCAGGGTGGTGTCTCTTCTCTTTCATATGCTGTGGGAAGGATGCTGACATTTCTTCACACCTGAAGTATTTGATAAACAACCAAGGTCCCGTACATTCCCCTCCACTGCTCCTGACCCTAACTAGTTAGAATCTAAGAGTGCACAGGGGAGGGAATTTCACTGAACTGTAAAATGCTGAAAGAGCCTTCTCAGTTCCCACCTTCAAAGCCCAGTGACGTGCTAGACATTTCCTTTCGGCTTTCTGAGGCTGCTCTTCCCCTCTTCCCTTGGTGCTGTTCTTGAAAGATTGTTTCTGTCCATGGCCTCTCCTGTCATCTGGCTTTTAATTATTTTCGATCAACGAGAAGCGCTAGCAAGAGACAGGGAAAGACAGAAGACAAGTGAGATGGAGGTATTGATTGCCTGAGCCTTCCCTCTGGGGTCACTACAGGCAGGCTGCATCTTTCCAACAAGTTCCTATACTCCTCGAAGGAACAGAGATTATCCTTGGAAGGGACACTTAGTGATCAAAAAGAAGGAGTCAGAGATGAGTATGATGGAGCTGTGGGTAGCCATGGCAGAAAAACCGAGATCACATGTGACAGCATTCTCTCACTGCCCGGTGGGAGGAAGATAAGGACATTCTGATACGCCCAGGAAGTTAGTAGAAGGAAGGGCCTAATGGGTATGAAAAAAAAATGGAAAGAGTTGACTGTAAGCTGCATAAATTAATCTTGGAAAACTGATGGAGTCAGAGAAAATGCATTTGTGGTGGCATTGGAGTGACAGGTAGCACTCACAGTTCTGAGACAGAGAGAAGAAAAAGCAATCAACTGGGGATGTATAAAACTCAGTTGATCTCGAGGGCACACTACAGGCTGGCCTCGCCTGCCGCGCTGGGGAGCTGGAGCACGAGCGTCTGCCCTGGGACCTGAACTACGCCTGGGCAGGATAAACTGGTGAAGGTCCATAGTGGACCTAACAGGTCCTCTGACCTGGGTAGAAGGACAAAGGGATAATGGATTCATCTAGAAGCTGGTTCTCTCCCAAGCTTCCCTCAAGATAACTGGCCGTCTCATTTCAGAAAATCAGTTTACCAGGCAGTGGCGACAGAAAAAGACGCGGATGGTTTGAAGAGTTTCACAGAGGGACTAAAGAACACGTCCCACAACCAGAGAAACAGGAGATGGTGAGGAGTGGCAGTAGAAGGAGGGAAGAAGTGAAGACCACAAAGAAGCTGAAGGAAGATGTGGAGAGAAAGAGATCAAGGGCATAGGAATGACGTGTGGTTACAACTAGAGAGGGCGCGATTGTGGAACTTAGAGCAGATTAGGGGCGGGTGGTGATGATGGGGTAGAGGGCGGAGGATGGTGGCTCCAAAGTGACATGTTTTCTTCAGGAGGGAGGACTATGGATTAAAAGCAATACTGGGGGGAAGGGAGTGTACCCTCATTACCTACCGACTTGGAGGGGTGTAGAGAATGAGCGCCTGCTGCTAGATGAGCCGCACTTTGAGAGAGTCAGATTCCAGCAGACATGAAGTCAAGAAAGAGAAAAAAAAATGTTATGAGTCTGAGGTGCAAGGAGAGGGATTGGGATGGTGAGAAGTAGGAAAAAGTGTACTAGCGAGAAATGACCAGAGCAGCAATCATTTTAACCAGCATCTTTCTTAGACTCACAAACCATGGTGGCTTTGGACAATTTAGTGTAGTTCAAATGGGTTAGTTATGGCACCACGCCAGTGCTGGAGAGAGCTATACAGTGTTAAAGGGTGCCCAGCTCTCTGCGGGAAAAGTTAGATGAGAAAATGGGGTTAATTGACCTTTGATCCAGTTCAAATCCAGCAAGCAAATAGTCACAGGGGTTAATTAATTTCTTGATTTAAAAATACTTCATTGTGTCTAATTATTGCATATGGTACTACATCATATCACAGGAGGACATATTCAGATAAGCATACCATGTATATTGAGCATGCTCATTATATCACACCACAGAAGGGCATAAGTATATAAAGCATATACTGTATGCATTGAGCAACCTCTGCCCTCTTCTTTCTCACTCCTCCCTTCTGTTCCTTGCTCTCCTGGGCATATTTGCTTCAATTGATACTTTTATTCCAAATAAACAAAATTGTAAAAAATTGCTTTTACTTCAAATATACATGCAGAATCCTATGTATTTATATAAAATATAAGAAACATGGATGAGATAGAACACACAATATTTATCTTTCTGAGACTGGCTTAATTCACTTAAAGTGATTGTCTCCACTTGTATCCACTTTCTGCAAACGACATACCTTTGTTCTTTATGACTGAAGAGATTCCACTGTACAATTATTTATCTATGAAACTCTTTTTCCAGTCCTCTGTTTGTGATCGCCTGGACTGTTCCATAACATAGTTATTGTGAACGGCCTTCTAGTAAACACTGATGTGTAAGCGTCTCAGTAGCATGTGGACTTGGAGTCTTTATACTTAGCAGTGGTATAGCTATATCACATGGTAGGTCTGTTTTTAGCTGTTTTTGTGGAATCTCCTTTCTGATTTCCCTAGTGGCTAGACTTTTATACAAGTATCTCTGATGACATATAAGCAAAACCTCTCAATAAATACATGCAAACCAAATTCAAGATCACATCAAAGATTTGCACTGAAATCAAACTGGTTTCATTCCCAAGATTCAGGGATGTTCAACATATGGAAATCCATAAATGTTTTACATAAATGGATACAAAAAGAGAAGTCACATGATAATCTCAATACAGAAAAACCCTACAAAGCCCAACATCCCTTCAGGATAAAAACCATGAATAGACTAAGAATAGAAGGAACATATCTAAATGGAATAAACCCTATGTGACAAGTCTTTAGTCAATGTATTTCATATTTAGCCACTAAATATGAAAAACTTCTACTAAATTCAAGAACAAGATAAAAGTTCCCAGTTTGTCCACTCTTGTTCAGTATAGTGCTGGATATCCTAGCTGGAATAAACAGACTAGGGAAGGAAATCAAGGGTACAAATAGGAAAAGAATTCAAAGTATCTTTATTTTCAGATAACTTGATTCTACAGATAAGAGAACCTACAGATCTTACCAGGGAACTCTTAAAGCTAATAAGCACTTTCAGCAAAGAGACACAATACAGAACCAACCTACCAAATTATAACAGAATCAGTAATCATAGAATCAGTAATCTTATATGCCAATAATAGACTCACCGAGAAAAATACAAAACAATCTCATTCACAAAAAGAAGCAACAGAGATAAAAGCTAACAAGGAATAAGTGAAAGATCTTTACAGTAAACATTTTTAAACACTGAAAAAAGAAACTGAAGATGCAAATATATGAGGGAAAGATCTCCCACACTGAGGGACTGGAAGAATTAATATTGTAAAAATACTCTATTATCCAAAGCAACACACACGTTCAATGTGATTGTCATGAAATTTCAATGCCACTCTTCAGAAATGGGAAAAGATATTAAATCCACTTGGAAGCATGAAAAATCCACATATGATCAAAGCAATGCCCAGCAAAGAGAATAATGCTGGGTAGATCACCGTAACTGACTGCAAGTTACATTATAGGGCCATAGTCACAAAGCAGCATGGTACTGACACATGCACAAAATGATGTATAGACTAGTGGAATAGAATAAACAACCTGGCTATACAATAGCACAGCTACAGTCCTCTGGTTTTTGACAACGGTATCAAAAGCACATCTTGGAGAGAAGGCAGTTTGTTCAACACATGTTGCTGGGAAAATAGAATATTCGCATGTGGAAGACTGGAATTCTTATCTGCAACTCTCACTGGGCTCCAAATCAATCAAAACCATTAGTGTAAGACCTGACACTCTGAAACTGTTAGCAGATAAAGTCAGAAAACACTGTGTGATACAGGAATAGGCAAAGACTTTCTGAATAGAACTCCAGTCACTCAGGAAGTAATCCCCAGAATTGAAAAATGGGATTGCATGAAATTCAAAACCTCCCACACAGTGGACAAAACAGTGAATCCAGTAAAGGAGGCAGAGTGAAGAATGGTAGAAAATCTTTGCCATCTAACCATCTGACTGAGGGTTAATATTCAAAATATGGAAGAACTCAAGATACTGAGCAGCAAGGAATCAAACATGCCAATCAATAAGTAAGATAAAGAAATGAGCGGGTAGTTCTCAAAAGCCGAAATAAAAATGGCCAGTAAACACAGAAAAAAAAAGTCAGCCTTAGTGCCATTGGAGACACACAAAGTGCAAACACACTTGGTCTCACCCTAGCTATCAACAAATGATAGATGTGGACAGAAGGGACCACACACATCCACAGCTGGTGAGAAGGCTTTTCATCCTCACCACAGTGTTTACAAGCCTTTCAGCCATAGAATGTTTTTACACTACTAAAAGCTGTAGCTTATAGAGAATTTTGTTTATGTGGCATATGTGTGTGTATTTATATATCAGTTATAGAAAATTCTGAAATGAGAATTTTTTATAACATCTTTATTGACTATTTGAGAGTTTCATATCTTGCACCCCAATTCCGTTCACCTCTCGGTTCCCCCATCCTCCCCTCATCCCTGCCACGCCCTCTCCCACAAATTAAAGTAAGCAATCAAGAATTCTCAAAAAAAAAAACTATACAAATCAAGCAAACAAACCAAAAAGACCACAACAAAAACAAAACAAAATCCACAGCAGAAAAATCTCTTTGCTTCTCCTTGTTTCCTGCTTCTCCAGCACCTCTTCATTCAAGCCGGTGGCAATGGATGCTTCATTGTATCATATAGAATACCTTCATTGTATCATATAGAATACCCACTGTCCCGTAAGTCTTAGTGTTAAATGTTCATTGCTATGAGTCACAGGTCTGGTTCAAGTTCTCTGGTTTCTGGTACACCATCATTGCTGGATCTTAACCGGAACTCCTTTAAATGAGAAAGTTTTAAAGTATCAATTTACATTATCTTAAGACAACAAAACCAAATCCTATTCCATATTCTTTTTTTTTGTAAAGAAAATAATTTGCAGGGTTGGGAATAAGCTCTGATGCTACGTGGAGACAGCATGCATGAAGTCCTGGATTCAGCCTACAGCACTACACAGCCCCAAAGGAACTTCTTTATGAAGATTTTCATCAGTGAAAAACTGAAAAACTGCTAATTCTTTAAGTGATATCCCATCTGGGTTGCCAAATGCTAGATTTTCTCTTTTTTGAGGCATTTCACAATTTTGTGAATTACAGATGACCAATAAACATTTAAATTGTCTTACCCGGTTCAGATTATTCTAGAAACCTATTTGCCTTCATTTACATTTTATTTTTATTCACCTTCCTCCTGTTTAAGTTAGAATTGATCTCAGTTTTGAACTGTTCGTGTATCTGCCTGATCCCTTTACTGATCAGCAGGCAGAATAATATGTCTAACCCATATTTATTTTCATATCCATGTGTTAGTTTACTTTTTAATTATTTTTAACGGGCCATAATTTCTAAAACAAAAAATAATTCATGAGAAGACTAGAGCTAACTTGCACTTGGTGAATCAGTTCCATGTCTGCTATAAAACAGCCGTGCTCTGTGTCTGATGCAGCAGTCAATCTGCCGTGACTATGCTGCCTTAGTTGGTGTATATGAAGAAAATCTGGTCACACACATACATATTTGGAACAAAGAAATCTAGTTTAATAGCCTGTTGAGATAATTGCTGATTTCCTTCTTTAATAAATCCATCAAAATTTGCCAAGATTTGGCTTCTTTAAAAGTTAGCCTGTTCAGGCGTCTGCAACTACTGTAATGAACTTTCGTATTCTACTACAACAAAATTCACGGCTCTATTTTCAATTTAAGGATCTCTTGTCCATGAATCGGACATTAGAAAGAAATCTTGGTCCACCGAGCTTCCAAACACTGACAAATTTCATTACGTAGGTCCAAAACGTTGTTAATATCACCACCGATCTCATATTAAAGCCTCAGATATTAGCAAGTTGTCAAATTTACAGGGGTTATACTTCCCAGATTCCAATTTTTTACTTGAGAGCTTAAATGTTATCACTGACAACCTAAGTGACTTTTGCTTGTTCATCAATCTTCCCTTTTAAAGTAAAGTTGGCTTTTCCCAAAAAGAAAGCTAATCCTGTTTACAACTTTAAAAATTGCAGAAGCACTTTTCTTTAGAGACAAACACTTGCTCTGTGACTTAATCATTTGCTGTGTGACTTCTCCTGGGGTGGTATTAACAAATGCCTTTTCATCCCAGCCTGGGCTCCCAGCACAGCCTTAACTAGTTCAGGAATTCAGTGGGTTTCCAGCAGCTACCCCAGGAGCATCGATGGGGTGTGCCAACAGGATCAGAGTGACTGGATAGCTATATAAAGAGCCCATACAGTCCACAGCTCCCCAAAAGCACATCTCAGGGAAGCCCTGGCCAATTTGCAGGCAGCCCTCTCCTACCCTATGGATTACTTACTACTAATATAACTCTAGGGAGGGCCTACTGAGCTTCATGACTTTCTGAGTCCCCCAAGTCTGAGTTTCTGAACCCTGAGTTTCATTAGCTTCCTGAATCTTACAATGCTCCCTCATCTCCAACAGAGACAGTCTCTGCACACTGTATTTCTCTTTTTGCCACATAGACTATTAAAGTCGAGCATTCAAGGACTGATATTTTAAATTAATTACTTTTTACTGCTTTACCAAGGACATTCTCGAGCGAAACTGGCATTTATTTCACTGTGAGTGGGTGGCAGCGAAGGCTCCAGAGACTGGTTTAATGCTTCGGCTCTGGATCATTTTAAGATGCCAAGAAATTTTATCCGGTATTACTTTTGCATCATCAGTACAAATGTCAGCAAGGTTGAAAGCCAAGTGATGCTTTAATATTTTTATGAAAATAGTTTTGTTACTATGGACCCCAGAGAACACCTCAGAGATCAACAAAGGTAAATAAACTACCTTTTCAGGACCATGACCTTTCCATATTCTTTTGTCTCGTGATTACTTGAAAATATGTACCTGAGGAGAGGTAGCTCTGCCTCTGTGTGGGCTGCTTTCATCTCCTTTTATCGGGTGCCTTATATAGAGAAAGTTATCAATGAAAGATTTCTTAAGAGATGTTCCACATCAAGAAAGGTTTATCCAAGATGGCATTTAAAAAGAAAGATGACATTAAAATGAGCTCCTAAGGGAGAAAAGTTTGACAGGTGGAATTTGAAAGAAGAGCATTGTGGGTAGAAGGCAACACATTCAAGCCTTTTGCCATTTGACTTGATTGGCTATATAAATGATTGCCATCCTTTGCTTGAGTGAGGCTATATGAGGAATATGTTTAAGGATGTAAGGGCAAGGGGGAGAGTGTTAATGACTCTTCATTTGTAAATGGAAAGTAAGAACCGAAGAGCAATATGTTTTAGAAAAGCATTTTTATAAGATAAGAGATCTGTGCACATCTGTAACCCCTAGGTAAGGAACAATAGGAAAAAGAGCAAGTGATGTCAGTGAGGAGAGAATTGCCAAGAATGACCCTTCACAAGGAAGGATCCAAACCGTGAAACTAGTTAGACTCAGGTTGAAAAAAAATGAAGCCTCCTCTCTCAAACAATGGCTAAGCATGGAGGGAGATAATTCAGTTTTTATCTGTGGTATGAGAAAGGTGAACATTTTCACACCTGGTTGCATTTGCTATTTCTAAAAAAAGGAAGTTGTCTTTTTTTTGTTCAAGAAAACTTACTGAAAGATAGCAATATTCTATTCTGGATTATTCTGCAAATAGCCTATGGCAAGAAAGTTGATTTCTAGTACTTTCTGTGTGTGTGTGTTTCTATAATTGTGTGTGACATAATTCCAAGGAAGCGAGAGATGGTGAAAAAGGAAAGGAGATGGAGAAGGAGCAGAAGCGGAACTTATGAAGAGGGGCATTTCTGTGGTGATTGCTGTCTTGTTGTGTGAGGTCCATCTGTGGGGAACCTGTGAAGTACTGCAGAAGACTCAGGGGGCACAATGGAGAGACAAGAATTTCCCTTATCACGCTTCCTTCCACTGGTTAAAGTTTTGTCCTAGAGATTGTCAACTACCTTGTGTTAATAATTTTGTAATGTCCCACTTACCCAAAGTTCCCAGGAGAGTCCTAGATGTGCGACTGAACATTGTATCTATGTGAGGATAAGGGTGAAACCAAGAGGCAGGTGCTGCATGAGCAAGACATGTGACACCAAGGAGAGATCACAGGAAAAGAAAGTCCACAGGTTCTGGCATAATCTGTGACAGGTGTTTGCAATAGGAAGTTGACTTGAAAATAAATAAAATTCGAAGGTCAGGTGTTAATTTTGAGAATGAATAAAAATTTTGAATGGCATTGACAGCTCATTGGATTCTACACATCTATTGTGACTATTATTTCCAAGACTGATATTTTCTCCAGAAACACGCATGGTCCCCAGAATAAGGTTTTCTGGAATAGCATTAGAAAAGGATGAAGGGAAGCAGGTAAGGCTGAGGATGAGAAAAGAACTAATGTGACCAACCGTGGGCTTTAGAATGAGAAAAGTGTTATCTCATAAAGTCAGCAAGATGAATTAGAGGTCCTGATAGATTTTGAATCTGGTTCACTGGGAATGAAACAAAAGCGACCCTGAAGGGTGGAAATAGGAAATCATGGGTGGAAGATACTAAGTTGGGAGGAAACACTTGGTAATGAGAATAACCATTCTTGGGTCATGAGGATGAATGTATGATGGAAGATCATTATGAGCTTCCCATTTGAGTTCTCTGTCAAAGGTGCTGCTTGTTTTGAGCCAATGGAGTTACAGTGTGATGCTAAGAGAGGAAAAGTGGGAGAAGTGAGATGTTACAGTTGCTGGGGATGTAGGGAAGGGGGCTGCAGGTTGGTAGGCACAGTGACAAGAAGGCACTGAAGTGCCATTAAGTATCTCTACTGCCTGTGAGCACAGTAAAACAGCAGGATGCTGAGCCAGGGACCAGATGTTGGAAAGACACAAATGAGTCTTCACAGTCGAGCTGACAAATAGCGAAGAGAGCATACACTGTGGAAAGGCATATGATGCTCTGTGTACTAGTCTAGGAATTCACAGTCTCTGATGTTGAAGCAGAAACCTGACCACTGGTTAGACTTTTACAAGGGGAGCAGGAAGAAACAGGGATTCAAAGCAAAGAGGAGTAAGTAGTCAGCCACCGAGATGCAGAAGAGAGCGGCTGAGAAATATTGATGAACTCGGCTAGTTTAATGACTTTAAAAATATATTTATTATGTTCTTGAGTGTTATTTAGAAATTCTTCCAAGTTATTATATTTTTGTTGCAATGTACAAATTTATATGTGAATATATAATTTAATTATAAGAGTAATTCACACCTCCATTGTGTTTACTTACTTGGCAGGCTCATGCCTCAACTCTCTGGAGCTTTGCAGGATTAAGGAAGTCCGTCAGTACAGAATCATCTATCGTGCCCTGAGCTCTGGTGGTACATGAGACCACAGGTCTCCTGAAGACCAGGATCGGACATTCATCACCAGGACAGTAATGTCCTCATGCCCACTCTTAGTCTTGAAGCCTAGAAAAATAATCTATAAATGAAAGTCTGGGTCCACTTTGGGACTGCCTGCATTTTTAAAGGTGGCACATTGCTATTTCGCCTTTTTTTTTTTTTTTTGCTATTTCTGGAGGAAGATTAACTAATTTTATTTCTATGGCCTTGGATGCACTTCCAATTTTTAGAGTGCAACGAAAGGGAAACAGATTCACAGGTTATCATTAGCAGTCTTTAAAAAGGGATTCTGTGATGGTCAAGCGGCAAGGGCTTTCCAGACCTTCCCTGACCAGCAGTGGACATGTGCTTCCATCCTATTGGAGAATAGTCCAGGGTGATTGATAGCATGTGACAGATCAGGACCTAGGTGCCATGGTGACAGGCGAACAGCTGATTGACATAATTGATTACTGGCTGTGTAACTAATGCAGGAACTAGCTCAATCAGATTATTTTTTCTCTCAGTAGTTCAACTTTCTTGCCTGGGCATAGGCCTTACAGAGACACATCGGTCTTATGTGTCTCCGATATCACAAAACTTGAGTCAGCAGGGTGGCTGCAAACAGCCTTGAATATCCTGGAGCTGTACTGGGCTCTTCATGATCTGCCCAAGCCATTCCCTGACTAGGGCTTACTGATCTTGTTTCTTCTCGCTCAGCTGTTTGTATGGCCCCAAAACTTCGCTGTCATGAGCTCCAAAAGCAGATTCTCAGAGATCTGTGATCTAGAAAAGGTTGGGAGACAGACTCATCATTCTGGTTTTTCCATATTAGAGAGACCAGTTTCCTCATGAAAAGCATGGAACTAGGCAGCCGAGAAACAAGTCTATCTGATGCATTCATGTAACACTTCCATGTTTGTGTACAATAGGCAACAACCAGATCAGAGCACCTAGTGTGTCCACCACCTCAGACATGTACTGGACTTTGTATTGGAAATATCTAGCATTCTTTCTTACTGTTGTCAACTACAAAATCCTATGGCAATACAGATCATTAAAAGTTGTTTCTCCTCTTTACTCTCTCTTGACTCTGTACCTGCTGACTGCCCATTCTCCATCCACCCTTCTCCTATACCCTCCCAAAGTCTGCTGACTGTTATCCCACACCCTACTTTTATAAGGTCAGTTGTTGAACTTCCGAACTTCCATATGTAAGTGAGGGTGTCCAGCACTGATCTGTATACTTGACTTAATCTCTTAACACTGTGTTTTCCATTACATTTAAGCTGCCTAAATGTTAATGTCTTTCTTTTGGACTTGTATTCTATTATATACATTATATACATACAAATAATAGATCCTTTATCCATTGATATGTCAACGGACAACTAGATTCAATTTGCTTCTTATTATCATTGATGTCACTGTGATGGAAGCGCCAGTGCTGTGTGCTGATTTCACTTCCCTTGGATATATACCCATTAGTGGGGTTGCTAGACCCTACGGCAGCTCTCTTTCTAGTTCTTTGAGAAACCATCATACTGTTTTTCACCATGACTATATTAATTTGCATTCTTACCTGCTTCTTACCTGCTTCTTCCCTCCATCTTCCCCAGCATTTGCTATTGTATGTCTTTTTCTGAACAGGCATTCTGGATTGAGAGGATACGTCATTGCAGCTTTATTGTGTAGTTGTTGGTCATTGTGTATATTATTTTGAGAAATGTCTATTGAAGTCAGGAAGTACACCATTGTCAAGAATATTATGGAGCTGTTTTGTTATTAATAATTAGTTTTTTAGTGAATTTTTCTGAGTTTAAGGTAATGCCTGATAATAACTTCCCATAACAAGGAAGAAAATTCCAGGGCCATCATACATTGCATCACCTGTTATTAGTTCATAGATTGAAAATAAGAAGTGTTTCCTGATGTTTCCTCAGAATTCTGTCTCTTGTCACAGAGGGGTGGAGAGAAACTAAGTTACTCAAAGGAATGAATGTCTCCAAGAAACATAAGTTCCAAATATTTCAGCAATGTTTCGGTTCAAGTCAGGCATTCGCATTCTTTGTACCTTACTCCCCTCACTTCAGAAACAAAGAGTTTGAAACAAATTAGTGCTTTCCAAAGTGTGGCCACAGAAATGCACCGCTCAACTGCACTTGCTAAACCAATGGCAAACTGCAGAGAAATGCCAGGAACACTCTACTAGGCAAGAGACTTGAACAGAAAAGCCGCAATATTTTATTTTGTTTTGTTTTGCTTTTGAGACAGGGTTTCTCTGTAGCTTTGGTGCCTGTCCTGGAGCTAGCTCTTGTAGACCAGGCTGGCCTCGAATTTACAGAGATCCACCTGCCTCTGCTTCCTTAGTGCTGGGATTAAAGGTGTGCGCCACCACCACCTGGCCTATGGTTTTGTTTTTATGAAGTTCTACAGAAGGCAAAATTATCGAGTCAGAAGGTAGATAAGTAGTAGATCCTGAGGTCTATAGATGAGGGTGAGGGAAAGACACAGACTACAAAGGAACATGAAAATGTCCTGGATGATGCATTGCTTTATATCTTAGAGACACAGCACATGGCATGGTCTTTATAGCTAAGCAAAACTCGCTGGTCTGTAGCCCTCTATGAGAGGATTTATCATGTGGTGCTTGCACAACATACCTAGCAATCAATGTGTACATTTTGTGTATTTCTAAACTGTAGTAGGAGCTGTGGGCCTCTTCCCACAGCCTGGCTCCTGGCCGCCTGGCTAGCTTATACCCCAAAATAACAACACACAAACTGTATTCATTTAAACACTGCCTGGCCCATTTATATTAATGTGTGTAGCACTGAGGCGCGCTTACTGGGAAGATTCTAGCCTACGTCCATCCTAGGTCGGAGCTTCATCGCGTCTGCCCCAGAGAAGAGAGGTATTGAGTCTCAGCTCACTTGCTCTTCCTCCCAGCATTCTATTCTGTTTACTCCGCCTACCTAATTTTCTGTCCTATCAGGGCCAAGGCAGTTTCTTTATTTAACCAATGACCTTCCTCCATCACTAAACCTCATCAGTATCTGAACTCTTAACAAGTTCTCTCTGTAGATGTATTAGTGGAATTTTGGGAACTACTGGGTTTAATAATTTATTCATCTCTTTATTTAGGATTCCATGAAACAACAATTTGGGTGACTGCAGCAAAGAGAGATGTCAGAGATGGATCATCAGGTGTATTTTTAGCTCTCATGTAGACTATGAAATACATCTGAAAACTCTAGAAGTTAAAAGAAAATAAAGCTTGGCAAACCTCTATTTAGAGAACAGATTTAGGAGAATTAAAGAAGCAGATAGTGTGTGAATGGGGGTGGCGTAGTCTAGTAGGGTCCATGCCTAAGCACAGGTTACATCAGTCCATTTTGCCAAATCAGAAAAATCCAGGGTTCAAGACCAAAATGAGCTAGACACAGACCAAGCTGGGTTTTATTTTGTTTTGTTTCTTTCTTTCTGTGCCTATGGTGGTTGTCATTCTGATTAATCTGAGTCTTAAATAATTTTAACAAGCAAATAAATGCCTTTCCAAACCTCCCAGGCTACCATGCTATTTGAGAAACATTAAACAATAGCCTGCCCAAAGGCTCTGGCAACACTGTTCTTCACCTTCAGAATAGCTGTGCATGGAGAGGCCTGCAGTTGGACTGTGACGTTTTAATTTACCCTTTCATTGGGGAATGGGTATTATTCATGATTTTCTTCTTCTTTCTTTTTAATAAAATTTTTTTAAAAGCCCTCACCCTCTAGAGCAGTGCCCAGTGTCTGAGATCACACTTGATGACTAGCTTTTGTCAACTATCATGGAGGGACAGGGACAGCCAGCTCATGCATGAAAGGGGCTTCAAAGATCCAAAACCCCATGTCTATTTGAACATTTTGGGTGGAATAAATGAACAGTTTTTCAACAAACACATAGAGCAGAAAGCAAGGGACAAAGGAACAGAGAAAGAGAAAGAGAGGGAAGGAGAGAAGGAGGAAAAGGAAAGGGTAGATAATGTCAAGTGAGGAATACTGGACTAGGGATGGCCAGCCTAAGCAGTGGAAATCTGGCTCCCGTGGTCACCCTCTCCCATCTTCCAAGGCTATCTCACTGTTTGTCCCCACGCTCAGCCCCACCTCACCCCACCTCCACCCCAACTCCACTCCCACCCCCATCCCAACCCCCACTCACACTCCCACACCTATCCCCACCACTACTCCCACCCCCACCCACACCCCCATCCCCAACCCCACATACTTTCTTTGCTTCTTTTCCTCCTTATTCTGAGTCAACACTTAAATGAACAATGTTGACCAAAGGTCAAAGGTGACTTCTCATCTATATTGTTGCTCTCTTGATTTTTGTTTATGTATGTATTTGTATGAAAATAGTAGGCTTTGCCTTTTGTGTTGAAAGTTAGGTGAACAAATGTGATTATATGTCACTTTGACATCACGTTATATGTCTCTGAAGCATTACTAGAAGGGATCAGAGCATAAACAACTTCCAACTTCACCCCCAGCTTCCTCTCCATGCACATGCATGTGCACATGTATGCGTACACACATCCTCCACATACATGTTTCCATCCTGTTACCAAAAAACAGGTTTCAGTTCCAGCCTGAGGCTATCTCAGGTTTATAAAGAGTCTTGTCTCAGGAGAACGTGGAAGGCAAGACATGAAAGACTGATGTTTTTCATCCCTTTATTTGGAAGATGTGTAATGAGGCAGTGACTCTTTGCCTGCTTTCCGTCTCTCTTGGCATCTTGATTTTGTCAAGTTCAGCATCACACAAGGAGCCATCTGCCTGTTGTGTTTGCTTTGAAGAAGAAAACATGAATCTCTGATTCTGCTACTGATTGTACCAGAGTCTAGTGGGTTCCTCAGGACAGGATGGGAGTGGGCCCATGACACAAAATTCTGTGGCCTCTGCCAGAGTCTGCTGTTCGTGGAATTAAAACACTTTGCCTTCTTCCTCATGAAGATTCCTTATAATCAATGGCTGCTGTTGGAACACAATCAACACTAACGGTGAGAAGCCTCTGTAGCAGTTGGCATAAGATAAACTGAAATACTATTCCGTCCTAGGTGGAATTTCACAAAACCCAACTGCTAAAAGCAGCTCCTCTGAGACAAAGGTCAAAGGTAACATAGCGATAGCTACTCTGTTTATTTGAGTTGATTTGTTTATGATTGCAAGCATGATAGTCTGAGGAGGTGACTCCAGTAGGAAACTTCAGTGTGAGTACCTCAGACAACACCTAGGTTCATGAAACGAGAAAGATGTCAAACACATCTTCCAGCAAGCTCATGGAATTAGCAAAAATCTCATCATGTCGACTCATGAAATATCCATACTTAAAAGGCCCCTAAAGGCACCATCCTTCAGGGAACAACACATGGGAGGTAGTACGTAAGGAAAACTTCAAGTTTATATGAACTACATTAGCCAGATAGCTAAAGAGTCTTAGAGTTTCTTTTCTTTTCTTTTTTTTTTCTTTTTTTTTTTTTTTTTTTTTTGGTTTTTCGAGGCAGGGTTTCTCCGTAGCTTTTGGTTCCTGTCCTGGAACTAGCTCTTGTAGACCAGGCTGGCCTCTAACTCACAGAGATCCGCCTGCCTCTGCCTCCCAAGTGCTGGGATTAAAGGCGTGCGCCACCACCGCCCGGCTAGTCTTAGAGTTTCTTATATTGTTATTTTCTCAGATATATATCTGGCCTCATCTTGGGGAAAAGACCAGCTACCACACTATGCCACATCAATGTCAGAAGAGTTCTCATCCACAAACACTCAATAATGACTTTGGAAAGTGGTCATGATTAGTTCATTTCTCGATGCAGCACACAATACAGTAATAATCCAAATTGCCTGTGACTTATGAGTATATTTGGCAACAAGCACTAGTTCCCACTGTAGTGTGAAATTAACACCACAGACTGTAGCTGTGGCATTTATTGAGCACAAGGGAGCTGATTATAGCTTCATAAATTCAAAGGCAACCTCTGCTATTACTTAATTAGAATCAGTATCTATGCATAAATTAGAGTAGCAACAACCAGTCCAGTTAGAGTTAAAGATCTGCAGCTTCTTTATTATACAATAACCCCTATTTTTCTACACAACCTGTAATTTTAAGTTGTCTGTAAAAATTGTTCAAGGGGGAAACTGGTGCATGATGTCTTGGAGGCCAGTAGTGATTTGCTTCTAAGTAAACTTTTAAGATATTAATCTTGGGCTCTGCTCTTTTCCCTCAGGAGTACAGCCACTAAATCCCCAATCCACCCTAGTGATAAATTGTTTTGGCTGCATATGCATGTTTTTGGAGCATAAAACTTTATCTTAAAACAAGTATTGTGCTAACAGATTTTCTTCTAGGATCTTTTTTACTTCTTAAATTATGGTAAACCAGACTTTATCCATATCCCTCATGCATACACTCTTAAGGAATATTACAGTACTATCCTCACAGTTCATCTTTACTCTTTCTTTAATATGAATGCAATATTTCTATGTACTTGAAAACAATGGGCACATTGTCCTTAGGGTCCAACTTTGAAAAGTTTTTTGGCTTTACATAGATGGGCTCAACATTCCGCCAAACTAATCCACTGATATATTTCAGAACAGTAAAATCATCAGAGTCAAATGATATCTTTGCATGCTGCAAATAGATATTCTAGATGAAAAGTAATTTTTAGCCACAGGAAGAGCCAAATATGATTGGTCATCAGGGAAATAATTGATCAGCATTGTGGAATGAGGCCACAAGATAAAAATGAATCCATTAAAAATTTGGCACTATACTGTGTTTTTAAATATCACTTGACTAAATTAACAATTTTTGAACTGGATGTTTTTCTACTGTGTAGATGCTACCTAATTCATCTACAGAATTAGAGCCACATCGTTACAAAATGAGAAATTGGATGTAAAGGCCCTGGATAGCTTGCTTATGATTTCAATTATGATCACTGATCCCCTTTTTCTCCAGATGAATACCGTCTGACCTTCAACAATAAAATATTTTTAAATAACACATTTGTCTTTCTACAGTTATTTTCAAACACAACAGCTAATCATTTGAGATACTGAATATACTGCTAATATCAAATTATCACTATTGTTGTTGCTGTTATTATCCACCCTGGAAAAAAAATGTGTTGCTTGCCTGCTTTTCCTTGATTTGCTTTTTCTTGATTTTGTTGCGGTCTTGACTGTTTTATTGACAAGAGTCTAAGTGAGCAAACATTTTCTGCACACCTAGAAATAATTTTCATTTATTTGCGTAAGTGAAAAAGTAACAGTTATTGTCAGATCTGACCCTGACTGTCATCAGGCGTGGACAGGGTAAGGCTTTCTTTAAAATAATACTTCAGTCAGAGTCTTCACGAAGAACTCTAACTAGTAATACCGTTCTCCACCTGTTTCTCCTAGGCCTGCTTACCTGACCCCGTTCCCAAACGTAAAACCAGGCGGGGCCACCCACAGGTCATGCAGATGACCAACAGCGTGAGGTGGCTTCTGGACACTGTTCTACTGCGTATTGATGTCTGGACTTGTGACTTCAGCTGCCTAACTGACAGAATTGGGCTGGCTCTGTTTAATCCCATAAAAGACTTGTAAGCTGCTCTGATGGGGAGTCAGGGAAATAGAGCCAGCAGTTGTAGTTGGAATAAGTGTGTGGTGTAGAAATATACAGGAATTGCTGCACATAGCTTATTTTATCCAGAGGGATTTAGAAAATAAAATTTGGCTTATAAGGAATAATTTCTGGGCTTTTTCTATGACTCTGAACACTAAAAATAAGGAAAAGAGCTTCCTTTATATTTTATGTGAGAGACCATCCCAGAAGACACTGAAGAACAATACAATTATAAACAATACTGTGAAGGGCACATCTTTAGTAATCCAGGCTGTCTGTTTGGGAACCAAAATTAGAAAAGGTTTAATTTAATTCTACCTCCTTGTTGATAAACTATTTAATTTGGTGATGTTGTGGCCAGTAGAAGTCTGCTTTCATAATATTTCATTACATCATTTTTTCAAGCACTGAAGCTCAAACCCAGGACCTTATTCATGCTAGGCCTGTATGTGGGCTAACATCTCAAATAGAAGACCACAATGGGGAAACCCACAGAAACAGCTGACCTCAGCAAGTGGGAACTCACTGACTCCCAACTGACAGCTGAGGAGCCAGCATAAGACCAAACTAGGCCCTCTGAATGTAGGTGACAGTTGTGTGGCTTGGGCAGTTTGTGGGACCACTAGCAGTGAAACCAGTATTTATACCTAGTGCATAAACTGGCTCTTTGAATCCCATTCCCTATGGAGGGATTTCCTTGCTCAGCCTAGGAACAAGGAGGCTAAGGCAGGTGGTGTGGATGGGAGGGGGGGTGGGGTACAAATATCTGAAGGACGTGGCCTTTAGCACCACCCGAACATGACCCTAATTCTTGCCACACTAAAGTAGTCCTTTTTAAAGAATTATGTTGAATGGAATATGAATTTTTTTCATAATATAATCAACATTGGTAAGAGGAGTAGCATGCTAATCTTAAATGATAAAAGCTGCATGCACAAAATTTGGGAGAATAAAAATGTATTTCTTCACAAGTAGCTTAACAGTTCATCACAAAAAGCAATCTGAGGTGCAATGACTTGCTGATTTATATAAGATGAGAATTTATATGTCCATAGGAATTCTGCAATGTCCTTTGTGAGTCTGTCTGAGTAACGCTTGCATTTATTGAGTCCCCAAGCTTAGAAGCAACTAGAAGGATTGGTTGCTATGTCAAATTCTATGCACTGTCCTAGCAACTTTATTTTGCCCTTATTTTTTTTAAATGAACTCATTATATAATAAAGACCAACAAATATTATTGCAGAAAGCAGATAACTAGAGATGTATTCTATATGCTTTCTTTTTATTGTTTTTATTGAGATATACATATTTTGTAATCTGCTCCCCTCCCTTCACGCCCCTCCCCATTTACCTTCTCCCATGATCCTTTCCCAATTTGCTCAGAAGATTTTGTCTTTTTCTACTTCCCATGTAGATTAGATGTATGTCTCTCGTAGGATCCTCTTTGTTGTCTAGGTTCTCAGGGGTTGTGAATTGTAGGCTGGTTTTCTTTGCTTTATGTCTAAAAGCCATGTTTGAGTGAGTACATATATTTCTCTTTCTGAGTCTGGGTTACCTTGCTCAATATGTTGTTTTCTAGGCCATTTGCCCACAAATTTTAAGGTGTCATTTTTCTGCTGTGTAGCACTCCATTGTGTAAATGTACTACATCTTCTTTATTTATTCTGTGGGCAAGGAGCATTTAGATTGTTTCCAGGTTCTGGATATGACATACAAACCAGGCAATCTACCATTAAGGAACTCCTTAGTTCTCCCTCTGCTGTTAAATGTCCCTGTGGCCGGAAACCCACCTGAGAGTCAATCGAAGTTGGTTGTCTGTTTTCCCTGAGAGAAATAATGATGGTATAGTAGTGAACAGTAATGTGAGGAGGAGGGTGTTGATGACATCACCAGCAGATACTATCTTGGTCTGCTCAGAAACCCTTCTCAGCCTTTCTTTGACAAATGTTCCCTCGGAAACTGCTGCTTCTTTCCAGATTTTAGTTTAGGTGTCAGTCACAGTGAGCATACACTCAAACGCCAGCAGAAATATTTTTTCCTCATTTCTTTTATTGAAAATAGATTCTTTTCTCATAGAATATATCCTGGTTATTGTTTCCACTCAATCTACACCACCCCCAGGATCCACTCTCTTTCTGACTCTCATTAGAAAATAATAGGACCTAACAGAAAATAATAAGACCTAACAACCAAATATGACAAAATAAAATATAATAAGATAAAGCAAATCTATCAAATTGAAGTTGGACAGAGCAATTCAACAGGAGGAGAGTCCCAAAAGCAGGCACAAGACTCAGATATTCACTAATTCTCACACTCTGGAGCTCCCTAAAAATACTGACCTAGGGCTGGAGAGATGGCTCAGAGGTTAAGAGCTATTACCTGCTCTTCCAAAGGTCCTGAGTTCAATTCCCAGCAACCACATGGTGGTTCACAAACATCTATAATGGGGTCTGGTGCCCTCTTCTGGCCTGCAGGCATACACACAGACAGAGTATTGTATACATAATAATTAAATATAAAAATATTGTATTTTAAAAAAATACTGAGCTAATACCTATAATATATACACAGAGGACCTGGCGTGTGTTGTAGGAGGCTGCTTGTTCATTTCCTGGCCACCAAGACTCCCTAAATAACCACATTTAATAACTGTATTAATTAAATCACTACTTGGCCAATTACTTAAGCATATTGCTCACTAGCTCTTACATCTAGAATTAACCCATCTCCATTATTTTATATTTTACCATGAGGCTCATGGCCTACTGGCAAGGTTTCAGTATGTCTGTCTCTGGCAGTGGCTCCATGGCTTCTTTCTGACCCTTTCTCCCTGCCTACCTCTATTCACTAATCTATGAAAATAGTAGAATAACATTAGGAGTCATTTTATTGATATTTATTTTTTCAGACCAGTAGTCTTTAGTTTCTCAGTCTCTGGCCTTATCTAGTCTCTGATTCTTTGTTATTCAAGCAGTATCAGGCATGGGTTCCAGGTACTAAGGAGTGGGCCTTAAGTCAAATCAGATATTGAGCAGCTACTCCTACAACTTCTGTGCTACCTTTACCCTGGAATATTTTTCATGCAGGACAGATTGTGGGTCACAGGTTTTGTGACTGGGTTGGCGTCCATGTTTCTCTTTTGTTAGCTGCACACCTTCCAGCACATAAGGGACTGGAATATAGGGGTGAAGGTTCCATGTAAGTACCAGCTCTACTTTTCCTTTTTGAATGAGTTGTGTGTATGTTGCCTATGGCAAAGGGCACCACTGTGGATTTGTGGAGAACAAGCCATTGTCTTAGCTACAACCTAGGTTGTTTGGGAATTTCCATGGGACTCACTTGGCTAACAACTCAATACAACCCAGTCCTACCACTGAAAGCCTTGCATGGTCATAGGAGATGGCCAGTTGAGACTCTGTATCTCCCATTGCTAAGAGTCCCCATTGGAATCACCTTCACACATCCCAGGATTTTCCACTACGCTCAGTTCCATACCAACTCCAAAAGCCCCCCGAAGTCCAACTGTTTTTCTTGGCATTCTCTTCTCTACCCCATTTCTTCACCAACCTGATCTCCCTGCTCCTGTCCCCACCCACCCCCAATCAGACCATAAAATCTATCCTATTTACCTCTCCTAGGAAAATGCATTCAGCTCCCCTAATCTCCTCTTCTTTATCTAACCTCTCTAGGTCTATGGACTGTAGCTTAGTTATCATTTATGTAACAGTTAATATCTACTTACAAACAAATATGTACCAAATTTACCTTTCTGGGTCTGATTACCTCATTCAGGATAATTTTGTTCTGGTGTCATCCATTTGCCAGCAAATTTTGTGATATCATTTTTAAAAATATCTGAGTAAAACTTCAGTGTAAATATACCACATTTTCTTTATCTCTTTTTCTGTTGAAGGCCATCTAGGTTGTTTCCAGTTTCTGGCTATTGTGAAAGCTTTGATGAACATGGTTGAACAAGTGTCCTTGTGGTAGGATGATATATTCTTTGGGTATATGCCCAAGAATAGTATAGTTGTGTTTTGAGGTAGATGGATTCCCAGTTTTCTGAGAAACTACCTTACTGATTTTCAGAATAGCTATGCAAATCTTTTTACTCCCACCAGCAGTAGAGGAGTGTTCTTGCTCTACATCCTCACCAGCATGAACTGGCCCTTGTTTTATTGATCTTAGCCATTCTGGTATAAAGATAGAATTTCAAGGTCATTTTTGATTTGCATTTCCTTGATGACTAAGGATATTTAACATTTCTTGAAGTTTTTCTTAGCAACTTGAGTTTGCTCAACTGAGATTTTCTGTTTTGATTTGCACCCCGTTTTTAAAATTGGATTGTTTCTTGAGTGAGTTCTTTATATCTTTTGGATATTATTCATCTATTAGATGTGGAGTTGGTAAAAAAATTTCTTGCCTAATCTGTAAACTGTCATTTTGTGCAATTGACAGTGTTCTTTGCCTTACAGAAGCTTTTCAGTTTCATGATGTACCATTTATTGTTGATCTTAGTGTTGGTGCTGTCAATGTTCTGTTTAGAAAGCCATCTCCTCTGCCAATGCCTTCAAGGCTAACCCTCACTTTCTCTTCTATCAGCTTTAGTTTATTTGATTTTATGTTGAGCTTTTTGACCCCCAACTTGAGTTTTGTGCAGGGTGATGAGTGTGGATCTATTTGCATTCTTCGACATGCAGACATTTTCTACATCAGAATCATTTGTTAAAAATGCTAACTTTTCCAGTATGTATTTCTGGCTCATTTCTTGAATCAAAAATCGTATTTATGTGAATTTATGTCTGTGTCTTCAACTTTATTCCACTGATGAACATGTCCATGTTTATGTCAATACCATGTTATATTTACTGCAATGGCCTGGTAGTACAGCTCAACTTCACATGGAAAAACAAAACAAATTCATTATGGGAATGATGAGACTCCAGCAGTTCTTTCATTGTTAAGGGTTGTCTTAGCTATTCTAATTTTTTGTTTTGTTTTGTTTTTCCATATGAAGTTGAAAACTGTCCTTTCAATCGTGTTTGTATTGATAGGGATTGCACTGAATCTGTCAATTGCTTCTGGTAAGATGATCATTTTACTATGTTAATCCTACTGAACCATGAGCATGGGAGATCTTTTCAACTTCTGGTATTTTCTTCAATTCCTTTCTTCAAAGACTTGAAGTTTTTTTATAACACAAGTCTTTGACTTGCTAGGTTAGTTACTCAAAGGTATTTTATATGATCTGAGGCTATTGTGCGAGATATTGATTCACTGCTTTGCTTTTCAGTCTGTTTGTCATTTGTATACAGGAGGGCTACTGACTTTTTGTGAGTTAATTTTTTTTTTATTCAGCTAGTTTGCTGAAAGTATTTATCAACCGTAAGAGCTCCCTGGTGGAATTTTTAATATCACTTATGTATAGTATCATCATTTGCAAATAATGGTACTTTGACTTCTTTTTCCCCAATTTGTATCCATTTGAACATCTTTGGCTGTCTCGGCTGCTCTACCTAAAACTTAGAGTATTATATTGAACAGATATGGAGAAAGTGGACAAAACTGTCTTGCCTCTACTTTAGTGGAAATGCTTTGAGCTTCTCTCCATCAATTAATTTGATGTTGGCTATTGGTTTGTTGTAAATTGCCTTTATTATTTTTATGTATATCCAGTTTATCCCTAAAATTTGGGGGACATTTATAATAAAGAGGTGTTGGATTTTATTAAAGGCCTTTTCTGAAACTAATGAGATGACCATGTGGCTTTTTTCTTTTAGTTTGTTTATATGATGGATTGCATTTATTGTTTTTTTTATATATATGGAACCATCCCTGCATATCTGGAATGAAACCTACTTGATCATAGTGGATGATCTTTTTGATGTGTTCTTGGATTCAATTTGCAAGTATTTTATTGAGTATTTTCTCATCTATGTTATAAAGGAAATTGTTCAGTAATTTTCTTTCTTTGTTGAGTCTTTATGTGGTTTGGTCATCAGAATAACCATGGTCTTATAAAATGTACTAAACAATTTTCCTTCTATTTATATTTTGTGGAATAATTTGAGGAATATTGGCATTAACTCTTCTTTGAAAGTCTGGTCGAATTCTAGGCTAGAACCATTTGACTTTAGTCTTTTTGTTGGGAGATACTTTTAATGACTGGTTCTGTTTCACTAGAGATTATAAGCCTATTTAAATTGTTTATCTGATCTTGATCTAACTTTGCTAAATGATTTATATCAAAGAGAATTTCTGTTTCTTTTAAATTTTCCAATTTGGTGAAGTACAGGTTTTAAAAGTATTTCCTTAGGATTACCTGGATTTCCTTGGTGTCTGTTGTTATGTCCCCATCTTCATTTATGATTTTGTTAATTTGTATATTCTTTCTCTATTGGATAAAGGTTCGTCTATATTGTTTATTTTCTAAAAAAAAACAACTTTTTGTTTCATTGATTCTTTGAATTATTCTCTTTGTTTCTATTTCACTGATTTCAAACTTTAGTTTGATTATTTCTTTCCCTTTATTCCTCTTGGGTGTGCTCACTTCTTTTTATACTAGAATGTTTAGGGTTGTTGCTAAATTGCTAATATGAAATCTCTCCATTTATTTTATATAGGCACTTAGTGCTATGAACTTTACTCTTAACACCACTTTCATTGTGTGCCATAAATTTAGGTATGCTGTGTATTCATTTTCATTGAATTCTAGAAAGTCTTTAATTTCTTTCTTTTTTCTGTTTTGTCATTTTTCATTCAGTAGAGAGTTGTTTGGTTTTCATGAATTATAAGCCTTCTGTTGTGTCTGTTGCTATCTAGCTTTAGTCTGTTGTTGGTTCAGGAAGTTATTTCTGTTTTCTTGCATTTTTAGAGACTTGCTTTGTATATGAGTATGTAGTCAGTTTTGGAGAAGGTTCTGTGAGTTTCTGAGATGAAGGTAAATTCTTCTGTGTTTGGGTGAAATATTCTATAAATATTTGTTAGGTCTGGTTGGTTTATCACATCTGTTGGCTCCAGTTTTTCTCTGTTTAGTTTTTGTCTGAATGACCTGCCTATTGGTGAGAGTAGGTTATTGAATTCTCTCATTATCACTGTGTGAGTGTCAATATGTGATTTAAGCTGTATTAGTGTTTTTGTTTTTCTCACAAAAGCGAGTGTCCTTGTGTTTGGGGCATGTTAAAAATTGAATGCCATCTTGGGGGATTTATCCTTTGATGAATATAAAGTATCTCTTCCATCTCTTTTGATTAGTTTTGGTTTGAATTCTATTTTGTTAGATATTAAAATATCTACACCACTTGCTTCTGAAGTCCATTTGCTTGGAATACCTTTTTCCAAACTTTCACCCAGAAGAAATGTCTATCCTTGATGTTGAAGTGTGTTTCTTAGATGTAGCAGGAGAATGGATTCTGTTAATGCATCCATTCTGTTAGTCTGTGTCTTTTTATTGGGGAATTGAGACCACTGATATTGAGCTTTATCAATGACCAATGATGGTTGGTTCCTGTTATTTTGTTATTTGTTTTTGTTGTCGTTGTTGTTGTTGGTGGTGGTGTGTGTGTGTTTCTATTCTCTTGATTTTTCTGGTATGAGAATATTTATTTCCTGCTTCTTCATGGGTAAGGTTAACCTCTTTGGGTTGTTTTCATTCTAGTATGTTCTGTAGGTCTGGATTTATAAGTAGATAGTATTTAGATTTAACTTTTTTATGAAATATCTTATTTTTTCCATCTCCGGTGATTGAAAATTTTGCTGGGGGTATTAGTCCAGATTGGTATCTGTGACTTTTCAGAGTCTGCAGGGCATATGTCCAGGCCCTTCTGGCTTTTAGCATTCCATTGAGAAGTCAGGTGCAATTCAAGTAAGTCTGCCTTTATATGTTTCTTTGTCTTTTTCCCTTGCAGCTTTTAATATTATTTTTTATTTCCACATGTTGTTAAAAACATAAAAGAAAGAAAGAAGACATTCTTCTATGATTTTTGTCAAAAATATTTCCTGGTACTTTGAGTTAGAATTTTCCTTCCTTTATTCCTCTATTCTTAGGTTTGGTCTTTACATACTGTCCATTCTGCCCCAGATTTCCTGAATATTTTGTGTAAGGAATTTTTTAGATTTAACATTTTATTTGACCCATGTATCTATTTCTTTTACCATATCTTCAATGCCTGAGATTCTGTCTTCCATCTTTTGTATTCTGTTGGTGAAGCTTGCCTCTGTAGTTCCTGTTCAAATTCCTAAATTCATTTCCACAATTTTCTCCATTCATGTTTTTTTATTGGTTCTATTTCCATTTTCAGGTCTTGAACTGTTTCATTCATTTCTCTCTACTGTTTGTCTGTGTTTTATTGAATTTCTTTAAGGGTCTTATTTATTCCCTCTTAAGGACCTCTGTTGAAGGAGCTGCGGGTTGCATTCCATCACCCAGCTCCCGCCACCGGCTAGCTTTACCCGAAATAACAACACACAAATTGTATTCTTTTAAACACTGCTTGGCCCATTAGCTCTAGCCTCTTACGGGCTGATTCTGATATCCCGATCAACCCATCTCTAATAAACTGTGTAGCACTGGTCTTACTGGGAAAGATTCAGCATGTCTGACCTGGTGGCTTGCTTCATCACATCTGCCCCAGAGAGGAGAAGAAATGGCATCTGAGCTCACTTCCTCTTCCTCCCAGCATTCTGTTCTGTTTATTCTACCCACCTATGTTCTAACCTATGAGGGCCAAGCAGTTTCTTTATTTTTTAACCAATGACTTTCCTCCATCATTTCCCCTTTTTCTGTTTAAACAAAAAAAGGAAGGTTTTAACTTTAACATAGCAAAATTACAAATAACAAAACAGTTATCAAGTAAAAATTATAATATTTACATCTATTTTATCTTTATCATAACTAAGGAAAACTATAACTATAACTAACTATTCTTCAACTCCATCAAAGACTCCAGAAGGATATAATATTACCTAAGCAAACAAGAAATCCAAAACTCTAAAAATGACAGAGACATCTTGCTGCCTGGACAGTCAGCCAAAGTTCTTTTGTACCGTTGGGGCATCCATCTTCGGCCTACAGGCCCATAGTATCCAGAGACATTTCCATGAAGCAGGAAATTTCAAAGTCAGTTCAGTCACTATCTGCTGTGTCCTGCAGAATGTCTCGCAGACTCCTTCATGAATCAGGAACCCCGAAAGATCATCTCACCTTTAGACAAGTTCAGCAGTCCTCTTTCTGCGGGTTCTTCGTGTCCAGTTTATGCAATAGTCCAGGCAAGAGCAGTTTTTTACCCACATGGCTATCAAACTCCATAAGGATCCTCTTCAATGCCAATCTTCCTTTTGAAGTATATTGGTGCTGCCAGGAGCAGAGTTTCTCATTGTCATAAAAAGTCCTAAATTATTAAAACATTTAGAAATGCCATATTCTGTAGTCTTTGAAAGATATGAAAAATGTCTATCTAAAATATATCTATGTACATCTAGAAAATCTAACATAACTACAAGCTTGACTATTATTGATGATTATCCATTAACAACCTATATACATTTTTAAGTGAACTACACAATCACAATACCTTAATCAAGATCAGAAATTTATATACTTATAACAAAATTGACCTAAAATTTCTATTAATAAGGCAAAATCTATACTAATGAAAATTATTCATATCTATATCATATCCTCCCCTTTAAATGTAAAAGAACATTTATAAACAATATTTGGGAATATGGGCGCAGTTTTTTCTCTCCAAACTGCTTCGTGCTGAATGGGGGCACTGTTATTTAGGTCTTTCATGGTATAACCTGTGTGCCAGGTTCATCTCAGTCAGCAGTTGAGTGAAGTAATTTTCTGAAGGTGTTCACAGCAACCTTTCAGGAGGGTGTGGTCTATCATACCATACTGGGAAAGAAGCAATCCACAGGGTTTCATCCTCTGTGAAAACAAAAGAAGAATCTCTTTTCCAAAGAATCATATCCTTAGATCCAAATTCTGACGTCATGGTATTTTCAAAATATCTATGTTGGATTAGTTCAGCAACATTTATAAACAAATATCTTTTCACAGCTGTTGCTCTTTCCTCAGCATTCAAACAATTCAAACAGAGCATAATATCATACAGTATCAAAATTCTCTGTGTATTTTCCATCTTTGTGCACTTTATTTTAACCTCTATTTTGTTTATTTTTACTTTTATTTTTTGCTTTTTGAGACAGGTTCTCCATATATCTTTGACCTGGAATAATTTTGTAGACCAGGCTGTCCTTGAACTCTCAGAGATCCACCTGTCTCTGCCTCCCAGGCATTGGGATTAAAGGTGTATGTTACTACACCTTGAACTCACAGACAACTGTTCATCTCTGCCTTTTAGGCACTGGGATTAAAGGCGTGTGCTACCACACCTTGAAGTCACAGAGGTCAATCTCTCTCTGCCTCCCAAGTGTTGGGATTAAAGGTGTGTACTACCACACCCAACTACTCTCTTTCTTCCTTTTTTTACTTTTAAGAACTTTAACTTTTAGCCTGAATATATTTTTAACACACTGTAAACCATTTAGAAATTTTCTTTGTTTATTTTGTAAATTTATTTTGTTTGTGATCTAACAAATAAAGCTTGCCTGAAGATCAGAGTGCAGAGTTAAGTCACTAGTTATCCATAGAGGCCAGACAGTGATGGCACACATCTTTAATCTCAGCACTCAGGAGACAGGGACGATAGATCTTTATGAGTTCAAGGTCACCCCAGTCTGCACGAGATTGCATCTGTGTAAAAGAGAAACAAGAGCTCACACAAAGATGATCCCAGCACTTGGGATCACACACCTTTAATCCCAGCCCTAGGGAGGTGGAGACAGAAGAGATACTGCTGGGCAGAGAGAGGAATATAAGGCAGCAGGAGAAAGGAGAATATATGCAGTCTGAGGATTCAGTCTGAGATGCCATCTGAGGTTTTAGAGAAACAGCATTTGGTATGAGGATCTGTGGATTACCCCTTTGGTCTGAGCACTGGTAGAGGAAAGAACTCTCTAGTGGTTGGCTGTTCTGCTTCTCTGATCTTTCAGCATTAAGCCCTATGTCATGACTCTGGGTTTTTATTATTAAGATCAATTAGAATTCATGCTACAAACCCCTATTATCTTCATTTGCAGGTCCTATTCTTGTGCTTTTGCTATGTTGAATACTCAGGTAGAATAGCTGGGCTCTAGCAGAGACATATTGTCCTGGCTGCTATTGATTGTTTTCATACGGGTGTCTAAGCATATGGGCTGGGTTAGTTATAGGTCAAGGTGCTGATTTCTAGGCTTCGCTATGTTCAGAGGGTCTTTTGTCCCTTGTTTTCTGTTTCTGCTCTGGATTTTCAGAGAATATGATAGCTGGGTGTTGCCTGTTCTCCAGGCCTGCTCATCTGGCGTGTTCACAGGGAACACCTGCTGGTGTTGCAGGCTGGGACACTGGGATGAGTTGTGGAGAGGAAGGTTGTGAGAAGTCTTTGCCATTTGTTGGTGTGGAGTCCAAAGGAAACAGATAGTGCTGCAATATTCCTGAAACCAAGAGGGGGACACGTCTGGAAGAATTGGAGTAAAAAGCAGTAGAAGTGTGGGTCTGCCTTCAGCCTACTAATTGGTTGCACTGTAAAAAGGGATCCCTGTTTTAGCAGGGGGTGCCTGCTGGGGTTGAGGGCTGGGATAAGGCAACCAAGTTCAGGGAAATTGGTTGAGAGTGGAAGGACACTGGGATCCATAAGTAATGTGGCCAGGGCGAAGGAAGGCTGCAGCTGGTGTTCTGTTGTAGCACTGGGGATGAGACTGGGGTATTGGATTTGGAGTGGAGGGTGAGTAATGAGGATTTTCAGTTAGCTTACCTGTTTCCCTGTTCTGCTTAGCTGATGTGTTACCAGTGAATGCCTGCTGGTTTTGGAGCCAGGCGATTGGGATGAACTAGGGGAAGGAAAGGTGGAGGGAAAAGATTTGTGTTATTTGTTGGGAATGGGGTCAGAGAGGAAAGGACAGATATGTTTTAGAGGTGGGCTCAGCAATGATCACCTGTCTCTCATTAGACCACAATGAGTTTAGGAAATTGTGCTTTAGGGATTTGTTTTCACAGACTTAAAGACACCTCTCAAAAAGTCAAATAAACAATCAACAAAAACAAAAAAAAAAAAAACAAAAGCCCAAAACCAAAACAACAACAACAAAAATGGAAAATTTTATTTGAAAGCCATGTCACAAGAATAGTGTTTCCTAAAATGGTCATAAGAAGTTATTTCCTTTACTTTGGGCTCCCAAGGGAACCTAAACACTATATTACTATGACAGACAGTTAACAGTGATCAGTGAGGAGTATCTTTTATAACATTTAACATGGTACCAAGCCCAGAACTAATTCGTCAGAATGTCAGACTTTTAGTAGGGGAAGGATGACAGAAACCACTAGTGGTGGTCAAAGCAGCATGCCAAAAAAGGTTGATAGGAGAGATGGGAAGTGGCTCTTTATCACTGGCAAGGCAATAATACATTTGTCCTTGTTATCTGGAATATCTGTGAAGAGCCAAATCTGTGGATGCTCAAATATCTTACGTTAGAAGTGTATCATTTGCACATACCTTCACATATCCCCTTGTATACACATTGTTTCTGGGTAACCATGATACCCATTACATTCTAAGTGCTTTGTAGATAGCTGTGTACATTGTTAAGTGTGTTGGTTAGTCAACTTGACATAGAGTCATCTAGCTTATCTAGATAAAGAAGGAACCTTAGTTGAGAAGATACTCCCCGTTAGACTGGCTTGTAGAAAAATTTGTGGAGATGCTTCTTGATTAATGACTGATTGGAGGGCCCAGCCCAGTGGGTGGTGCCACCTCTGGGCAGATGGTCCTGGGTGGTATGAGAAATCCATCGAGAGCAAGTCAGTGAGCAACATGCCTCTATGGTCTCTGTTCCAGTTCTTGTCTTCTATTTCCTGCCTTGAGTTTCTACCCTGATTGTTTTTCATCGTGGACTACGATTAGACATGTAAGCTAAATACATCCTTTCCTCTCTGAGTTTCTTTTGGTCATGGTGTTTTATCACAGCAACAGAATGTCCAGTATGACATCAGAGATTGACAAGACATAGTCTTACATATTTAGTACAGGTACAACTTAAAAATAAATATTTTCTGTTTGTAGTTCTTCAAATCTATTGAAATGGAACCCACAAATACTGATGACTCACTGCTTTTCAGAGTTGTGGAATATTTGTACACCGTGTGAAGATATGTTGCCGTGAGTCGTGTAATAAAAAGCTGAATGGCCAATAGGTAGGCAGGAGAGATAGGCAGAGAGAAAGGAAGAGGAAGACAGGATTGAGGTGCACAGAAGAAGCCAGGAGGCAGAGCAAGCTGGACGTGCAGGAGGAGAGGTAACAGCCACGAGCCACTCATTTGAACATAGATTAATATAAATGGTTAATTTAAGTTATAAGAGCTAGTTAGCAACAAGCCTAAGCTATACACTGAACTTTCATAATTAGTAAGAAGTCTCTGTGTTATATTTGGGAGCTGGTAGGACAGAGAAAGACTTGTTGCATTTTAGGACTTTAGATGCCACTAAGCCATTCTGGATAGTTATCTGATTAACAGACCTTTTGGCTTCACCTTTTGCTCCTCACAGTGGGGGGTAAAAACAGTCAGTTTTCACTAGACATTCCACGCTCATGTCCTTCACCAACCTGCTATTGCTAGACCATTTAGAACTGTGGTTGAATGCAGGTAGAACAGAAAGAATTTGGTTAGAATCCAGACACCCCACTATTCAAATGGAGTCCAAGTAGGTTCTTAATATTTTCTAGGCATGATGTCATTTCTATGATGCTATTCTTGTTAATCTTGTTCTCTTTCTCTCTCATCTCCCCATATTTCACGAGGACCTGAGGGAGAACAAAAAGCTCATGCCAGACGTTCATGCATATCTCAGCAAGTATATGTGAAGGGAAACCTTTGGAGAGGACCTGGACCATGTCAGGCTAAGCTGTGGGAGGAGAAAATGAGACATGAAAGAATGAAGTAAAGTGTAATGTAGAGAGGAGTACAGGAGAAGAGCTACCACAAAAGCTAGGATAAAAAGGGGACAGTTAGAATTGGGCCCCAAAGATCAATCCATACTGCACATTAGCTCAGATATATAGAAAGAGAAGAAACCAAGACTCGGGAAAGGCTAGAAATCGGATCCATAAGACCATGGTGGAAAGAAAAAGCAGTGACATTCTACAAAAGTCAAGATATTTGATAAGATGAGCTGCAGCCAACAGGTATGTCAGCCCCAAAGCACTGAAGCTTTTTATTTTTATATAAGTCTCCCCCAAAGAAAGGTGGATGAGGCTGAGTCGGATTGGATTGGATTAGATTGGATTGGATTGGAATGTGCTGAATTGAATCAAATCAATCTCTAGCGGCTGAATCTAGTCTGGCTGAGGAGACAGTCAATTCTCAATAACCACAAATAGAGATTCAGAGAAGAAAAATCATATAACTTTCCACATTTTGAGAACAGGTTGGAAGGGGGAAAGAAAATATTTGATTTCCTAATCACAAGCTTTGGCCCCAAACATCGTATGTTTGAATATTTGAATGTCTGAAAACAGTGTCTGGTCTGCCAACTTTCTGTTTTGCACAACTGCCCAAATGGGTTACAGCTGTTCAATTCAAAAGTCTCTGATTTTAAGGCAACTACATGTCTTGGTCCAGTGACCTGTGTTCCATTGGGAGATTTACCTATTTTTTTTAGGGAGTTTTCCATCCTCCTTTCAAGAAATGAACTCCATAGTGAGCCAGAGTTGTTTATATCCCCAAATCCAATCTATGACCACCTAGGTAAGATGAGCTACAGCCGTCTTATAGGAATTTCACCTCTATGTTTGGGGGTACATTTACCTCAGGACCTCAGAATATGTTTATCTTAGTGTGGTAGGAATAGGATAAGTTTTCATAATCAGAAAAATAAATAATATAGTGGAAAAATCTCTCTAGTTTGGTCATGATTTCTTATATATATTTAGTTGCTCCTATACATTGAGATCTTCAAGATCTCACAAGCCTTTTGGTGCTACTATGACCATGCAATAAATCTATACCCCATGGATAATGTTAGAGCTCACATAGACATAGGACATGAAGTTTCATACTGTAGGCAAGAAAGAAGACTAGAATGGGGAACTTTATGAACTCTAGTTTTAGATCCAGAGAATAAAAGATTGCTGTTGTGCAGATCTCAGTAGAATGGAGGAGGAATCTGTTCTAGAAGTCTTTCTAATAGATAAAAGTCTATTCCAGTAGCCTGGTGGGGGAAAGAACTAATGAGTCATGGACTAGTTGGATAATTAGAAAAGTCCGTGCATGCAGCATCATTCAGCACCCCCAGCTAGCTCTACACACATTCAGAACCCTGTGAACTTCTTAAGCAAAGAATTGGCTCTTCATAGAAAGCCAAATGTCACATAGTCACTGGGCTCTAATGAAATGTAGCATTATAAACCCAAAGGGGGGAACCTAAAAAAAATAAGAACTAATATTTAAGGGTAATTGTTGACGCTTAACCTAAGAATAAATAGACAAAGATTTCCAACATTTGGTTATCTAAGGACACTAGATACTATGTATGATGCTGGTAAGGTTCAGCTCTCCTAGGGCAGAGTCAAGCACATTCACAGGCAGGATCAAGAATGGAACTGGGCTGTTATTCTGAGGAATGATGCATTAAGTCAGAATGGTTGGTGAAGTCAAAGGTCATGGGCCAAGGTGGGTACATGTGTATGAACCTTTCTGCTATAGCACAAAATCACAGAAGAAGGGATCATTTAAAAAGTTGTGAGCTTCAGAATTTAATAGCTTATGTATTCTCTCAATCCGTAATTCTCTGGTTTAGTATATACAGGAATCACCTAAATTTCAAGTCTGATTCAGTGGGTTTAAAAAGGTCTTGAAGTTATGTGATATTTTAACTATAATCCAAGGAAATACTATTGCTATTCAATTTTGAACCACACTGTGAAAAGTAAGGATATAGAGAAGTGGTCCTCAATTCTGACTGAGTATTAACTTTGAGTTATGTTGATTTCCACCCAGATCTCTCTCACAGAGGAAATATTGATTGATTTTGGAATTTAAAAGCTTCACTAGCTTGTATATGATTTGGGCACCTGTCTGTGACTACTTCTGTCAGCCCTCAAGTAGGTTTCAAAAGAATTTTGTTCAATTCTTTCTTCTAATTTTGGTTCTCTCAATGAATCTTCTACTGATAGTTCTTGAGTTTACAAAATTTCAGAATACTAAACTTTCTGATCTTGCATTCAACCAAATAACATTGCAGGAAAGTAAATATTGTCTGTTCTTCTGTTTGTAGTTGGATTTGAAAATGCTAACATTGTGAGTCCCATATTTTCTTATTTTCTTTTTAGCATTTAAAAGTTACTATAAAAATTCTTCTAAAATATGTTGTCACCATGAGAGTTTAGAAATTTCTACTCTCTTGTTGCTTTTCAAAAATCCTTCTTGTTGGCAACAGTTTTCCCTCAGACCATGTCTATTGCGTTCTTACTTGTGTTGCTTGGCGTGTGCCCTAATGACCTATCTGTTCTCTCATTACCTTCCTAGACCGGAGTCAACCCCAGCTGAACTTTCTTAGGAAGTTGATGTCTTGTTTAACTCCACATACTTGTCTTCTTGGAGAGAGAAGGGCAAACGAGGATAGCTATCGGGTGCGGGATGGGCAGAGCACACAGATAATCCATCACCCTACTGGGACAACCATGTGTGAAGAGGCTCCAACAACAGCCTTTCCACTTACATCATCCATTCTCCTAAGTCTGGATCCTTCCCAATGCCTCGTCTCTTCCACTCCCATTTCACCCCTCTCTTCTATCATCTCAGAACAAAAGGTTTGCATCAATTAAAAATCTGGCTTATGAGGACTTTGACTCTAAGGCTGATTTCTCCTACCCCCCACTCCCTAGTTATTACCATTCTGTATCATTCCAGACAATTTAATCCTAGGCACTGTGCCTACAGATAGAGTAGGAGGCACCAAAAGGATTTTAGTTACTTAGTGGAGTGTGAATGGCTTGATGTCTCCTAAGCAGAGATGAGGTAAATATATGTTCTTTAATTCAGGAGTGTTTAGAAGCAAAATTTTAACACAAAAGTGCCATTTCTCAAAGTGCATTGGAGAGGTATTTTTCAGACTGGAGACCACTGATCACTAGTGAGTGGGAATTCTTGTGCTGCACTGGGGTGCCTTGTTTTTCTCATTAGATGAGTTTTCCCTTTAATTGAAAATAGATTTCTTTTACATAATATATCCTGGTTATGGTTTTCCCTTCCCTTTGCTCCTCCACATTTTCCCCACCTCCCCTCCCATCCAGATCCACTCCCTTTCTGTCTCTCATTAGAAAACAAGCAGGCTTCTAGAGGAAAATAATTAAATAAAATAAAACAAAAAAATGAACACAATAGAATTGGACAAAACAAACAAACATAAAAGAAAACACGTCCAAGAGAAGGCAAGAGACTCACCCATTTGCACACTCATACATCCCTCAAAAACACTAAACTGGAAGTCATAATATGTGCACAAAGGACCTGGTAGAGACTCTGTAACTGAAGGTTTCTGTCCCACTTGCCTGTTCCCAAATAACCAGTCTGAGGTTTAATATTAATAACAAACTGTTTGGCCAATTTTGGGGGGAGGCTGCTAGTTCATTTCCTTACTGCCCTGACTTGAAATAATCACACAGAAACTATATTACTTAAATCACTGCTTGGCCAATCACTTAAGCTTATTGCTAGCAAGTTCTTATATCTTAAATTAACCCATTTCCATTCATCTGTGTATCACCATGTGGCTTTGGATTACCAGGTAAAGTTTTGCCCAGCATCCGGCACCTGTCTCCAGTGGGCTATATGGCTTCTTCCTGACTCTGCCTTCTCTCTCTCTCTCTCTCTCTCTCTCTCTCTCTCTCTCTCTCTCTCTGTTTGGGTTTCCCACTGGCTTTATTCTGTTAAGCCATTGGCTGAAAGCAGCTTTTTTTATTACCCAATGACAATAAAACATATTTACAGCATACATCACCTTACTGGCTAGCCCTCACAACTTAAATGAACCCATTTCTATTAGTCTACAGTTTACCTTGAGGTTTGTGGCTTGTTACCTCACACCTTGCTTCCTTAGTGGCTGCTGACGTCTCCTTCGACTCTGCCTTTTTTCTCTTTGTATTCAGTTTGATTTTTTGGCCTACCTATATTTTGACTTGTAATAGAACAAAGCAGCTTCTTTATTAGCCAATGGTAATAAAACACATTCATAACATACAGAGGGCCATCCCACATGAAATCTCACGTGGGTCTTGTGTAAGCTGCCTTAGTCTGTGTGAGTTTATACTGTGTGATGTCCTACAAGCTTTGATCATTTTGATTTAGAGGGCTTTGATTTCTTGGTGTTCTCCTTCCTCTCTGGCACTTAGACTCTTTCTGTCTCCTGTTCCATACAGTTTCTGAGTCCTACCTGATACAAGGGAGTTGATGGAGCCATACTATTTCAGGCTAAGTGTTCCATGGTCTCACACTCTCTGCATGTTGTCTGACTGGGGATTCCTGCATTTGTTCCCATCTTCTGCCAGAGAAAGCATCTCTGATGATAGTTGAACCAGGCACTGCTCTATGAAGACAGTAGAACGTCACTAGGAGTCATTTTATTGCTTTTCTGGCTTTGTTTGTTGTTTTGTTTTTAGAACAGTGATGCTTGGATTTACTGTAGGTCCCTGTGTTATCTAATCTCAGGTTCTTGATCACTCAAGCACGGTGATCAAGGTACAGTTTCCATCTCATAGAGGCTGTGTTACTTTAGTGCATGTATGAAACAGAGATGCAAGAAGAGAATGCATAAGAGTGCATCCCACATTTTAAGCAAAATATCTTCTTAAAATGTATCTCCTGTTTCTGAGTACAGATACAAGTTCCAGTTTTGCTATGAGCCAAGTTTTATTTACAAAGATTGGAAGCTACCTTGTGAAGACCATCATCAATCAGCCCAATTTTACTCAAAATAACCCCCAATTTATTATAACTTCATGATCTTTATTTGTTTATTATTATTTTATGATCCTCAGCTAAGAAGTTATCCTACTCTTACAACCAGTTTTGCTTTTCCTTTGTGACTTTAGTGGAGTGAATCCTCAAGTTCCCGTTTCTCATCTGTGGTGTTTTAATGAGAATGGCCTTCATAGCCTCATAGATTTGAATGCTTAGTCACTAGGTGTGGCACTGTTTGAAAGGGTTAAGAGGTGTGGCCTTGAGGGAGGAAGTGTGTCATTAGGGGTGAGCTTTGAGGTTTCAAAAATCCATGCCAAGCCCAGAGTCTCTACCTGCCTATGGATCAGCATGTAACTCTCAACCAACATGCTCCCCACCATGACGATAATGGGCTAAACCTCTGAAACTGTAAGCAAGCCCCAGTTAAATGTTTTCTTATGTGAGAGTTGCTATGGTCATGATGTCTCTTTAAAGCAACAGAACCCTGATTAAGATGTCACCAGATCTGAAAATTAATTTTACCTGGTTGCCTCTTATCTAGTCTCTTAACACTAAATCATGCTGGATGCAGCCTGGGTTAGTCACAGTTGACAGGCTGTCAATTGTCTGGTGTAGTCACTATTAACACTGTAAAGAGAAAGATACAAAGTCAACTCTACATTGACTTAATCAGCATGTATTTCCCAGACAGAAATTGCTAACTGTGGGGCATTTGGTATCATAACACTGTAATTAATAATTTGTGAAAATTAGAAATTCTCTTTTGGGGAATAGATGGCCCATCAACTAGTAAATGAAATGGGAAAAAACAGCACACATATTAAAATACAAATGTGTTTACTGTTCAGGTCTTGCCCTGGGCAATTCAGTTCTTGTACTGAGTACATATATTTATTGTGTTCTCCTGTAGAACCTTTGAAATGATGGCAAAGCAATACATAAGGACATTTTTCTACCAGACAATGAAGGAGCATGAGGTGGTGATACATACTTTAGTCCCAACCCTGGGAAGCAAAAGTTGGTGGATCTCTATGTGTTCAAGGCCAGTCTGGTCTACATAGTGAGTTCCAGACCAGCCAGGGATACATAGTGAGACTGTCTCAAACAAAACAAAAATAGTCATGCAAAAATGGTCCTGGAAGCATAGGAAGAGGTGAGTTTTCAAAACTCCTAGAGAAAGGTATAGCTTCACAAGAAAGGAATTAAATCAGGCACAGTCCCAAAGAAATATGGATTCTAGAGCAAAAAACAATAATACTGTATCTGACTAATGGATGACTGTCTCATTGCTTTTCTCTGGATGAAAGGAAATACAATGTATTTGTTTCTAATCTTAGTATTTTCTTATTATTTATTAACATTACAGTAAACTTTATGGATGATTCATCTGAGTTCTGTTTTAGCTTGTTGACATTTGTTCTACGAATGAGGTAATGGGAGAGCTCTATTCCTAAAGAATAGGATTTGCTACCCAGAAGGCTTAAATTCAGGGTTTATAGTTAAAGAGTCAACATGATTATTGAACATCTTTGATTTGGGGGAAAGGAGACTTTAGCTGTTAGATGTTAATAGCTGTATTTGGAAGGTAAACTGATGGAGACTACAAGCAACATAGAAAAAAAGAAATAAGAGTATTTAAAATATAATAGAAAAGAATTACAATGAGGATTTCTTAGGGGATCCAGTCTGTGACTGATGGACGTTCTCAAAAGACAAATTAGAGAAGATGGAAGGAGAAACTTCAAAAAACGAGCCAAATTTCTAGAACAAAGAACACGGATCTCTGACTGAATTGGTCCCTCAAGACTCAGCCAAATGAGTAGAAATGATACCAGCAACAAGAGCAGCCTCCACCATTTCATCCACAGCTACCTGCAGAAAACTAGATGATGCTGTGGAAGTCCTGCACAGACCATCCTGCCAACCCATCAGTCTGCATGAAGACACAATAGAAGGTACTTAAAGAGGGAGAGGATAGAGAATTCTTACTTCCCACCACACGTTTTAGGAAGTAATTTGAGGAGATACCCTAGAAAATAAGAGTTCATTTTTTTCCCACTATATAAAGAATCTGAGGTAATCAGACTAAAAAGAGGAAAGGTCTTTCAGGTCCTCCTTTGGTTCTTTCATGAATAGTTACCAAATTTTTCTTATCCATTCATCATTTGGTGGACATCTATCTGAATCCATTTTCCAGCTATTGTGAGTAAAGCAGCAATAAAAGTGGATGGGCAACTATCTCTGTGGTATTTTTTGTGTACATACTCCAAAGTGGTATAGCTGTGTCACAGGGTTCTAGTTTTAGGGCTTTATTTCTTTATTATTTTAAGAAGCCTTTAAGCTGGTTTCCACATTGGCTGTACCAGTTCACAGGAATATCAGCAGCCAATCAATGTTTTCCTTTCCTCACATTCTCACCGCAGTTTTGGCTTATGTTTTCTTTCATATTTTTAAATTTCCTTATTTTATTTTATATGTGTGGGTGTTTATATATTTACATATATGAGTGCATACACTTCTGTGTGTCATGCCCGATGCCTGCAGAGGTCAGAAGAGAGCATTAGATCCCCTGGAACTGCAGATACAGATCATTTTGAGCTGCGGGGTGGTGCTAAGGGTTGAACCTCGGTCCTCTACGAGAGCCACAAAGGTTCAAATTGGCTGAACCATCTCTCCAGCCCCACCCCTTGTTTTCTTAGTAGTTGTGACTCATAGGATGGAATCTCAGACTAATTTTAATTGCCCTTTCCACTTCGGAAAGAGCACTTTTGGAGCTTTGGTTCTAATCAGTGACTCCAATCCTTTTGGGGATGTTCTGAGGGAGCTCACGAGACAGAGGCACCCAGTGCATGATCACCACATGTCCAAAAACAAGGAAGGGGAAGAAATCACTTCTTTCCTTCAAAATTGAAAACTCTGAGTTTTGTTCCTGGACTGATAATAACTCATAGACAACAAGAGGCTGAGTGAACTGACACCCACAGAAAGGCAGGATGTGGAAGAATCTGGGTCCTGGGTGGTATCCTTGAGTTCTCAATTAAACAAGCAAATCTGAGTATGTCTATATGTGAAACAGTTTTTCCTTTTAGTTACAGTTGGAAGGGTTCTTATTTGTTCTTAAAGCATAATAACAGAAAATAGATTCTCGTAGGTTTTTGATACCAGGGTTTAATGATGTTAATTTAGATGTAAACTAAAATATTGAAAGCTACACATCCTATTTGGATTGCAGAGTGGCCTTAAAAATCTGTATTTACATTGTTGTACCCTTGAGATTTTAGTGACCTTGTTCCGAGGGCCAGCAATCCTTTCCTGTGCAGCTGCTGCTGCTTCTCCAAAACAAAGTTCAAATTCTCATTCTCTCCAATTTAATAAGCTCAGAAATTCAGTCATGTCGACTCTAGCTGAGAGGAGACTCCTCCAAAACAAAGGAAGGAAGATTACATGGCTACATTTGCCTATTTCAATTTCTAGTTTCTCATCTAAATGTGATAGAAAAATCGACACATGAGAAATGATGGAAGAAAACGAGTATAAGGAACAAAGAGGAATGTGGGGACATGTATAAAAGACCCCTTTCAAGCACAAAGAGGAATGCTGACATAAAGGTGAGCTACACGGGCTATTATCTAATATTTTACAATTTCACTTGGAGGCTAAGAACTGAGTGACCTCAATGAGTTCTAAAATATATCCCAGATGATCTCCTAATAGATCAGCCCCAGCGTCTCAGTGGGTGGGTGCCCCCCTTGCGGTCTTGACTTCCTTGCTCATGTTCTCCCTCCTTCTGTTCCTCATTTGGACCTTGGGAGCTCAGTCCATTGCTCCAATGTGGGTCTCTGTCTCTATCTCCATCCATCGGCAGATGAAGGCTCTATGGTGATATGCAAGATATTCTTTAGTATGGCTATAGGATCGGGCCATTTCAGGCTCTCTCTCCTCAGTCGCCCAAGGACCTAGTTGGGTACATCTCTCTGAACCCCTGGGAACCCCTCTAGAGTCAAGGCTCTTGCCAACCTTAAAATGGCTCTCTTAATTAAGATATATACTTCCCTGCTCCCATATCCAACCTTCCATTATCCCAACCATCCCATTCCCCCAAGTTCTCCCTATCCTCCGCTTCTCACTTTTCTCTCCCCATCTCCCCTTTCCCCCTTCCCACCCCACCCCCAAGTTCCCAAATTTTTGCCCAGCAATCTTGACTACTTCCAATATCCAGGGGGATAACTATATGTTTTTCTTTGGGTTCACCTGCTTATTTAGCTTCTCTAGGATGGCGAATTATAGGCTCACTGTCCTATATTTGTGGCTAAAAACCAAATATGAGTGAGTACATCCCATGTTCATCTTTTTGGGTCTGGGTTATCTCACTCAGGATAATGTTTTCTATTTCTATCCATTTGCATACAAAATTCAAGAAGTCATTGTTTTTTACTGCTGAGTAGTACTCTAATGTCTATATATTCCACACTTTCTTCATCCATTCTTCCATGGAAGGGCATCTAGGTTGTTTCCAGGTTCTGGCTATTACAAATAATGCTGCTATGAACATAGTTGAAAAAATACTTTTGTGGTATGATAGGGCATATCTTGGGTATATTCCCAAGAGTGGTATTGCTGGGTCCTGGGGTAGGTTGATCCCAAATTTCCTGAGAAACCGCCACAAGTTTGCATTCCCACCAGCAATGAATGAGTGTACCCCTTACTCCACATCCTCTCCAGCAAAGGCTATCGTTGGTGTTTTTGATTTTAGCCATTCTGACAGGTGTAAGATGGTATCTCAAATTTGTTTTGATTTGCATTTTCCTGATCGCTAAGAAGGTTGAACACGACCTTAAGTGTCTTTTGGCCATTTGAACTTCTTCTGTTGAGAATTCTCTGTTCAGTTCATTGCCCCACTTTTTAATTGGGTTAATTAGCATTTTAATGTCTAGTTTCTTGAGTGAACAATGAGGGCTGCTGAGATGCCAAGGACAATGGCACTGAGTCTTGACCCTACTGCGTGTACTGGCTTTGTGGGAGCCTAGCCAATTTGGATGCTCACCTTCCTAGACCTGGGTGGAAGGGGGAGGACCTTGGACTGCCCACAGGGCAGGGAACCCTGACTGCTCTTTGGACTGGAGAGGGAGGGGGAGGGGAGTGGGGAGTGGAGTGAGGGGGAGAGAAAAGGGAGGAGGGGAGGAGGCAGAAATTTTTAATTAAAAAAAATTAATAAAAAAATGTATTCCAGAGTGACCCAGAACTTACTATGTAGTCAAAGTCTTGAATTTGTGGAAATCCTCCTGCCTGGGCCTGGGATTATTGATTTGCACCCCTTTCCACATGACAGGCCTACAAGCAATCCATGAAAAGGTCATACCAGAATATGACTGCTTCCATACTGTGCATAAGGACTGAGAATTTGTGGAGGATGAATATTTGGAAAGGAACTTATAAAAACATAGTCGAGTGCTATCTGATTCACTCAGTTGCCATCTAAAGATAGTAGAAAGTAGTAGGGTCCCAGGAGATACATTGGGAAGGGAGGCTGGCCAAATACAAACAACAACATAACCCTCCCTGATGGGTATATACCTTTCTAGGACTTCCTCTACTTTCTATCATATTCATGAATATAGGTCATCCAACAATCAAAAATTATAAAGAACAAAAATAAATTAATTTGCTATAAAGATATTCTCTTCCTAGATGGATGACTCATCACATTTTTGACATTTTTAAAAAAAAATAATATTTCTTAGAATTTTGCAGCCCTGCACCTGAATCACCCATATCTATTTACAAATTGCAGCATCCATGCTTACACCACAGCACTAGTGATTCAGACTTGTTGTAGAAAAAGAGAAATAGGATTACACAATTTAAATAGACTTTTAGTGTGTTCTTACACATAGGAGAAATTGAAAGCAGTCTTTAGGAGTTAAGATATATCAGGAACAAAAGCAAGAATTTAAAATGTAGACTTAAAAAATTAAATACATACTTGAATTTAAGGTTTGTTAAATCAAGGCATTTGAACCAGTTGCTTCTTGGATCAATGATATAAACTCATCTCAACAGGATTTATTAATTGTCCATCCTTACAAACAAATTTCAAAGAAATGCTCTCTGTAACCAATATGCTAACCAGAAGAAATCTGGGGTCTGGTTAATCTAAAATAAAAAAAAGTCCTCAGCTATTACTTTTATTTTTGCATTCAAACTTTGCACCTTAAATATGTTATATCAAGTGAGAGACAAGGGTGCACTATAAAAAGAATTCAAGTGCATCTAAGGACACATCTTTTCCATGGATAACTCACAAACTACCCACCTTGTGTCCTTGGCCCCTCAGTTTCTCCTCTGTAGCCTTCCTTTTCTTTTCATAGCCTTTGATCTGACTGTGAAATTATGACTATATTCCACCTTTCTGTGGCTTTGGGTTCTACTAGAACATCTTTCTTTCTTAAAGTCTTCCATTGAGTCTCTAATATATACAAAACCTATTCTACTTGTTTCAAATAGAATATTACTAACTTCTTGAAATCCATTTTCTATTCTCATAAATATTTGTTTTTAAAGACTTTTTAGCTGCATTTGTTCTCCGTGGAATTTGAACAAAATTGAATCAACTATTGAGTGACTACTTAAAGTTTACTTTTTAGACATTTTTTTTGTTCTTCTCTCAGCCTAATTACAGTTCTCCCTCCCTTCACCCCTCCCATTGCCTCCTCTAACTCCCCTCTCTCCCTCCTCCATTTCCCTTTGAAGAAGAAGAGGAAGAAGAAGAGGAAGAGAAAGAAGAAGAGAGGAACGAGAAGAAAATGAGGAAGAGGAGGAGGAAGAAGAGGAAGGAGAGATTAATTAATTAATATAATAAATAATTATAGTAAATTAATTTTAAAAGTAGACCTTCCAGGAATCAGAATGTTCCAATTCCATCCATTGACTTATTAGAGAGAACATTTAGGCTCTTTATATTTCTGTCCAGATAATTCCCAAAAAATTGCTGAGAGTTAGCTATGAATATTTGAAAAATAAAAAGAGCTCTGCCAACTTATGTTGGAAAGGATGTGGGATAAAGGGAATACTCCCCCATTGCTGGTGGGAGTCCAAACTGATACGGTCCCTTTGGATTTCAGTATGGCGATTTCTCAGTAAATTTAGAAACAACCTACCTCAAGTCCCAGCAATACCACTTTGGGGTATATTATATACCCAAAAGATGCTCAATTGTACCACAAGGACATGCGCTCAACTATGTTCATAGCAGCATTATTTGTAATAGCCAGAACCTGGAAACAACTTAAATGCCCCTTATCTGAAGAATGGATATGGAAAATGTGGTACATTTATATTTACACAATGGAGTACTACACAACATAAAAAAAATGACATCTTGAAATCTGTGGGCAAATATATGGAGCTAGAAAACATCAGACACAGAAAGACAAATATGTACTCACTCATAAGTGGCTTTTAGACATAAAGCAAAAAAAGCAGCCTACAATTCACAATCCCAGAGAACCTAGACAACAATGAGGACCCTAATAGAGACATACATGGATCTAATCTACGTAAGAAGTAGAAAAAGACAAGATCTCCTGAGTAAATTGGGAGCATGGGGACCAAGGGAGAGGGTAGGAAGGGAGGGGAGAGAAAGGGAGGAGAGTGGAGAAAAACATATAGCTCAATAAAAAACAATTTTAGAAAAAGAATGGAAGGGCAGAAGAGATTATATTTAGAAATATGGGAGGGAACTACACCCAATAAAGTTTTCTTGAAAAAAAAAAAAGCTCTGTATGGCCTACTGGTTTAAGCTTATGTTTCTGGTGCTTGGGAGGTTGGGCCAGGAAACCAGCCTGCATTGCTGAGATTAGGGAGATCTTTTCTCAAACAATATAGAACAAAGCCCAAAGATTCAAGACTATCTATGAAATCTAAGACAACTCTAGATCAACATGTGAATGTGTACACATGTGTACAAACATGTGAGACAGTATGTGTACAGAGAAAGAATACAGTGCCAAGAGAAAAGGAACATCAATTTTGCGTGAAGCACAATGATGGAATATATATATATATATATATTCCATCAAAACCTTTGCTGTCAGGTGTTTCAGGTATATGGAGGTAGATGTTTGCGCACACTAAAAGAGAGATGTAGATGGAGGCCCGAGCTGATCTGCTGAGTGAAGGCCAAAGAGCAGCTGCCTGGCACATGCAAAGAGACAAGGTGGCAAGCAGATCTGAATCCCAACTCAGCCCCACTGAGATGCCAGTCAAGAGGCTGCCATTTGCTAACCCTCAATTTCTGTGCCTCTGCAGGCTAGCAGGGACTAGCTTCGAGTGCTTCATGGAGGAGTAGAGAGAAAGTAGACAATGAGTCTGACGCGTGGTAGAGGGAAGTAGTAACCATGGAAATGTCCAGGCATTGTAGGTTTTTACACCGAGCCCTGTCCTGTGCTTGGAATGCAAAATCAACATTCCCTTCATCCACCTGAAAGCTGTTATTTATTCTAAGAAACTGGCTTCAAGTCGGGAGGGCTTAGGGCAAGGGTCAGTTTTCACTGCTGTTTAAGCAGCATGGGCCTTGTCAGAAGCTCCAAGGTCAGCAATGTCTAGGGAAACAAGGCCAACTCAACACTCTATATTCAAAATCAGTTAGTCTAAAACACTACAATAATTTTCCATGTTCGTAAAGGTCTTGACCTCCATATCCAGAAAACACTGTACTTTTGAAAGCTTGCTATGTGCAGTCATAACTGAATAGCAATGTCAGGGTGATGTAGAAAAAAATCATAATGAACACCTTAAGGTTTCATTTCACAAGTCCCTTCCCTTGGGCTCTGATAACAGAAATGTGTGTATTCCAGAGACAAACTCTCCCCTTTGTCAAGGTGTCCTGTCCAGTGAGCTTTTGCACTAGCAAGGCAATCTCATGCTTCTCTGTGAATCTGGAACCAAAATGATGTTTTCAAAAGCATAAGAAAGGACAGAGTTGCTGCCTACCTATGAGAGTTTGAAAGAGACTCACCAAGTTTCAACCAGACAACACACAGAACCACTTTGATTCCTGTCCTTTTCGTAACCTTGGCTTCAAGTCATCCATAAGGAAGGTGTGTCTTAACTTTTTCACAATAAATTATCCTTTCATTTAGGTCACCTGTGGTAGATCTTTTGATTTCCACACAGTTAAAATTTCTTCATCATGTTTTATTTTTGTATGTAGAAAGCCCTAATAAATTGAAATGATAAAGCTCAGGGGAGATAAATCCAGTTTGAAAACTAGTATCATTTTTTTTTACTGGAAAGACAGATGCACTTTATAGCTAAATGTCTCAAGCCACCTGAGAAAAGAGGGGACAGCCACCAGGAAGGGAGGCGGGACCAGAATGGGAAGTTCTAAGGTATTGGTTACCACACCATGTAAATTGGGCTATTTGTGTAATCCCCAGTCATTGCCCCCACAGCTGCCATCTGGTCCCAATTCAACCTACTGTGAATCTGTTGTGTTCTCAGGAGGATGGGAAAGAAAAAGACATACCTAGACTCTGAAAATAGGGTCAGTACCATTTGAACAGCAATTACAGGATTCTAGGTGACTGAGCATGGTCTTGATAGCAGATGGGGAGCTACTTCTTGATTGGCTCCAGGCACTCTGTATCCTATAACAAGAAAAGCATCCAGACAAGTGTGATAGAAAAGCTATCTGAAGCACAGTTTGTTTGTTTATTTATTTATTTTTTGCTTGGGTCAAAACACAACATTGCTTAAGCTGTCTCATTTGTTTTCTTCCCAAGAAGAATCCTGAAATGTGTGTGGCTCACCAGCCTCAGATGCACCGGCTTGCTGTAAGCCTAGGATAAATATGTTTATTTGGCTTTCAGTTCTCACCTGATGGGCCCTTGGACAAATGTTATTTCTGGACTTGCAAAGCATTGCAATTCTATTTTCCAAGGACTAAGCAGGCTAATCAGCTACCACCAGGGAAGGAAAACAGAAAGAGATTCTTCTTTCTGGCTGCTATTCCCAACCTAGAATCTAAAGCATAATAAGGTCATATTCAAAGACAAAAGACCATATGTTTCCACATATTTCTTATAGTAACTACCATCTTCAGGCCAAGCTTGTTTTGGATTTTTTTTTTTAATCAGAGCCACAAAGAAATAGCATTGCCTAGGTTGAGCCCAAGCAGGTGTCTCCTTCATTTCCAGGGTGCTGTCCCTGTTCCTTTGCTTAATTTATCCTCCCACCTCAATCACCAAGTTTATGTGACTTTCAAGGATCTGTTTGGGTTTTGTTGTTGTTGTTGTGTGTGTGGCAGAGTTTCACTTTGTTGTTCTAGCTGGCCTGGAATCCACAGAGATCTGACTGGCTCTGCTGCCTGCATACTGGTTTTAAGGGCACATGCCACCACACCTGGCAATATTTACTTTTCATTATTATTTTTCTTCTTTCTCAATATTTACTGACCTCCCAGTGGCTCATTATTTCCTGCATAGTTCACTGGCCTAGAGACACCCACACACCAGCTAGCAAAGTAAAATCACACAAGAGTTCATTGAGACAAAATTCTCACACCTTTTCCTGATCCTCTCAAGTCAGAGAAGCAGAGATAAGAAGCTTTCAATTCTTGCTTGCTTGGAGGCACTTTCCCAATAACTGCTTCTTTGATCCCCACTATAGGAAGCTTAAAGTCACTTTATATTGCTATAGACCATAATATTGTTTTAAATGGTCCTATATCCAAATTAGGAACCAATGTTTCTTTACCAATAAAATCTAACTACTCCCACTTGGCCTCATCATAACCTCTTGTCTACTAATCCTTTCATGCTAAGACTCAGTATAGTCTGTTTTTTCTTTGCTTTTCTCCTTATTTAAATCGCATGTCAGAATCCTTGATGTAAACATTTCTTCAGGAAACTTCTCATTCCTCCTTCTCTGATTCCTGATATATCATGATGTGAAAGACTCTTCTGTGATTCTCCCACCACATTGGGCTGAACTATAAGAAAAATATCTTTCTTCCTTAAAAAATAGACAAACAAAAAAAAACCACTCTTATCAACATTCTAAACTTCTATAAACCTTTGTATTTTATCACACTCAACCTGGGCCCACACTTGCTATTGTGATTTATCTCTGATAATATTTAAGCATATTAAAAGTGTTGAATAAAAACAGCAGAGAAACATTTTACCTAAACAAATTCATAATCAATGGAACCCCAAGTTTGCATTTGTGTAAAATAAAATTAACCTTGGATCAGGAGACTCCTTTAGCAGCTAGTTGACAGAAAGTAATCATAGAGTTTAAGAGAGCATCCAGGAGAGATAGAGACACAGGAAGTAGTAGAGTATAGTTTGGAGAGGTACAGCTCTTCCTAGTTTGGTAAAGCAATAGCACAAGTCTTTCAGGGACACCATCAAGGAGGGAAGGTTAGATAACTACAACTCACCCTCTCTGAGCTAGCAGATTTTTACCCCAGCCTTTGAATCTGGTGTCTTATTCGTAAAGAGAAGGACAGAGATTTAGTTAAAGCTACCTTTAGAGGAAGCAATAGGGCTGTTGCCTGAGAGAACAGAATTCCTGCCAGGCTGTGGCCTGAGTGGCCAGATTGCTGCTAAAGAAGCAAGCCAGTAACTGTGGAATTGCAATTTTTGGCTGCAGTAGCAGTAGATTAAGTTAAAATAACATTTGGTACTTCAACACATGGCACAACCACACAGGCAGAGAAGTTATGCCAGTTATCTCTGTCACAGTTGCCCTCTGGGTTCTTCAAGCAAGTATTCACAGTCGGTGGTCGCCACTTTCCAGGACTCTAGAATGCAATCTCCCACTTGGAAATTTGTTAGGGACTTGAGTTCGCTGCTACACTACTGAGAAGTCAGTGGATTTGATGAGATACCTGGAAGTCCTTTAGTAGAAAAAGATCTTTCACATGTTAGAAATGGGGAACAACACAATGCAGGTTTCTAGGACTCTGTCTGGTGTTACTGTGGATTGTTTGAAAATGAAAATTTTAAATGAGGGGATAGGCCACTGGGATTGACATAATGTCAAATGTAATTGCTATCCATTTGATAATTAATATGTTATTCTTAAAAATGTGGTTTGAGAACTGTGTCATAAGTGACAATTTGACTGATAAGATATAAATTTTAGAAAGACTCACTACTATAAGGTACAAGCTTTTGAAAGATATACTAATGGAAGTAAGAATAATTCTCAGACATAAAAGGAATTTAGAGCAGAACCTACCACACCATTGCATTATAAAACTGAAGTCATAAAGTTATTATAACACCAACCTTAATTTATCCAGTTACCATACAAGAATAATCACCAGATGATAGGCACTCCCAAGGGTATGCAGAAGTTAATTGGAATAATTTAGAAATGCTAGTTTTGAAGAAACTTAAGGAAGTAACAGTTTCATACAGTATGCGTTCACCCTTTTTGAAATGGATATTACATTCATGGGGCACTAGGAACAAAATTATTCAAAAAGACTGGGAAGATTTAGTTACACCAGTATTGGACATTAGTCCTTAGTTACAATGGGGAACATGATGGAGAGAGGAAGCTAGGGTCATAGAACAATGAAGTAGTGCTAGAGGACATGAGATTTCTTAAGGTCAGCGTTAGTGAGGGCTAGCATGCTAATTAGCAAAAACAGTCTATATTTGATGATATCATCTTGATTCTATGCTGCATAGCAGCTTTGGATGCTTGGAACAGGGCTGAAGAATAAGTAAAGAGGACTGAGCTATTTACTAAAATTATATAAGTCCCAAAAGAAGCTTTCACTGATTATTTTTACAAAGATTGACCTCAGTTGTATTTAGAATGATATCAGATTCAGATGATAGACAAATATTAATTAAATCCTTGGCTCTTGAAAATGTTAATTCAGAATGCGAAGGGGTGATTGGGTTTTTAAAGCAAGATCTTCACCCATTGATGAAAGGATCAAAAATACAACTGATATTGGATCTCACACTCATCATATTTAAATAGGAGAGGTGATTTCTAAAACTTAAGAAAAATCAAAAGGTCAGATTTTGTTTTAATTGTGGCAATCTAGGTTATCTGAAAAGGTATTGTAGGTAAGTTGCTCCTAGAAAAATGTTTTTTTTTTCCCTAGGGGTAATCCAAACAGAAGGTATCAGCCTTATGAAGTGTGCAGAAGGTGTGGCAAAGGCCAGCATTAGACTGATGAATGCAGACCAACAAGGGACAGGCAAGGCAACCCTTTGCCATTTGGAAATGTTTTAGGGGGCCTCTCACAAGATTCATTGCCAAATTTAATTCTCTATCAGCACTGGAGGAACCCCCCCCACACACACACAGAGAATAATGAAAAGACTTACTGACTATTGTTAAAACACCACACTGCTCTGGATGACAGAAGAGTACTAGTATATAAAACAAAATTTTCAGACGACACCATAAAAGTATTTGGCAAACTTCTATAAATGATAAAAGACCAAACAAAGCTAAAATTACAAATAAGTGATGTTAAATTTGATGGTTTAGTAGACATAGGTGCAGATGTAACAACACTTAAAAAAATCTAGACATTCAGATTGACCTCTTCAGGAGATAAATATTAAGCCTCTAAAGATTGGTGCCTTATCTCAGGGGAAAAATGTGCAAAATGGGCTGAGTGTATAGGGCCAGAAAGACAGATAGGAAAATTAAAACTATATGTGGCTAATGTAGCAATGAATTTATTGCGGCAATGGAAAAAAAACAAATTAACATCCTGGCACTATTAAAAATAAACTGAAAATTAACATAAGCTTCTGTGAAAAATATTAAAGGGAATTATCAAGGATGGTCACTAACTGTTTAGGTTGTATGTAAGCAGAGTATAATAGCTGCTGAACTTTCAAAGGTATCAACTGTCCTGCCTTAAAATGGTTAATTGGAAACCTATCTGGGTGAAACCATGACCTTTGTCATTAGAAAAATTACAGGCATTATAATAGCTGGCACAGGAGCAGTTAAATATTCAACATATTGAAGAATTGACCAGTCCTTGGAAATCTCCTAAATTTTTCATTAAAAAAACCTGAAAAATGGAGAATGTTAACAGATTTAAGAGCCATAAATAAAGTGATTCAGTTAATTTGTTCTTTATAGCCTGGAATTCCCTTGTCTTCTTAATTATAGAATGCTGTGGGATAATGCTTTTGTACAATGTAAAAATTTATCACTCATATTGTTTTAATAAAACACTGATTGGCCTGTAACCAGAGAGGAATTATAGGTGGAACAAGCAGATTAGGAGAATTCTGGGAAGAAGAAGGCAGATACATAGTTATCAACCAGACACAGAGGAAGCAAGATGAGAATGCTTCTCTGAGAAAAGGCACCAAGCTACGTGGCTAAACATAAACAAGAACTTTGTGTTAATTTAAATTGTAAGAGCTAGTTAATAATAAGCTTAAGCTAATAGGCCAGTTTATAATTAATATGAGCTTCTGTATGTTTCGTTGGGACTGAATGGCTGTAGGATTGGGTGGGACAGAAACTTCTCTCTACAAGCTAAGGAATGATCTATTATAGTGACTGATTTAAATGACTGCTTTTTCACTTGTTCTTTTTATAATCAAACTCTATCACCTGCAGGATGTAACCCAAAAGTCACTTAAAGAAATGAACTTTGGTAAATGGATGTGTTTCATTTTGCAGAGCTTGGAAAAGTAAAATATGTGCACAATATCATAGATGCATATTCAGGATTTCAATGGGCAATTGCTTTGATTTCTGAAAAGGCTAATTCTGTAATCACACAGTTATTAGAAGTTATGGCTATTTTTGGGATACCTGTTCAAATTAAGACAGGCAATGCTTCAGCATATGTCTCTAGTAAAACTGGAACAGGTTTTTTGCATAGTACAACATAAAGCATATTACAGTTATACCACACATTCCCACAGGACAAGCAATTATAGAAAGATATAATCATACTTTAAAAAATATGCTTAAGGGCTGGAGAGATGGCTCAGCCGTTAAAGGCTAGGCTCACAACCAAAAAATATGCTTAATAAACTGAAAAGGTAATAAAGACTCCAAGAGATAGATACACAGTGATTTATTAACTTTAAATGCTGATGAATGAGGAGCAATGGTTGCAGAGAGACATTTGATAATAGAAAAAAAGACTGCTGAATTAAATCAGTCTACATATTTTAAAGATGTGTTGACCTCAAAATGAAAATAAAGTTAAGTTTTATGTTGGGAATGAGGTTTTGCTTTTTTTTCCACAGGAGAAGAAACAAGATAGATACCATCAAGATTGATAAAGATTACATTCAAACAGGAAAAGCCTCTAGGTTAGGAGAGGTAGTAGTTCATCAAGCCACTTGGCCATTCGATCCAAACTAACTGCTCTGCTGAGACTAATAAATGCCTTTCATTTGATCAGTTCAGAAAAAAATAATAAAATAATTTTCATTATTAAAAGATAACACATTTTTGTTGCTTAAAAATATTTTGTCTTAACAAAGGTATAATTGGACTTCCCTAAGTTAGGATTGGGAAAGGGTTTTGTTTGTGTATTTCTAAGAAAATAAAAGCATCCAACTATGGAATCTGAAGACCACTGGACAAATGAGACATCTGAATAAGAAGGACAAATCACTCAAATAAAAATGTCCCAAGAAAAAGACTAAGTTTGGCCTAATGGTATAACCCTTTTCCAATAGGATAAAATTTTATAAATCTTCCCAAATAATTGTTTCTGCTAATAATTGTTTACACAAGCATAAAAGACAAATGGTTTTCTTGTGGTTCCAATACCATTAAAAATCAAAGCTGGTTTTGAAGTTGAAGCATGGCTCTCTCTTTCTCTAAGATTAATAATCTTGTTAAAGGAAAATCCAAAATCTCTGTTTCATGCAGAAGAGTCACCTGGTATGGTACAGAAGAAAACCAAAATTAAGAGACTATTATATTGTCACTAAGGTTTAAATATTATCTCTAAATGTATAAGGCTACTGTATATATTATTTATATAAAGTATTTATGTAATTATATATGCATATATTTAAATTATCTGTCATGATATTAATGGTCATATAGAGTACTAAACAATTCTAGAAATAGACTTCATATATCTTCCTGTACTTGGTTATGTACTTGAGTCTGAATCAGGTAACTAGGAATTAAGTTTATGTACTACAGATATACTTAATAGATTGTGGTCTTTTAACCTCTCTGAGATCTACTGCATAAGACATTTAAAACATTTAAGTTTTATGTAGTGAACTGTGACTGTTCCTAAAAGTGACCTTTGAAGTCTCCAAAAGGATGATGGAACCCCCCAATACCAATTCTACCTGGATGGTTATAACACGATTAAGGTGACAAACACTACTTAAAGATCAGCTTTGGACTATGCACTGCTCAGAACAATTTCAAAGTGGTTAGCTAAGATGATCCAGTCTCATAGTCTATTCAGCCAATACTGCAGACAAGCTCTACACTGTCCCATCACATAGAGATTAAAGAAAAAAATTACAGCTAGCTCTTTCAGGATTTGATCATTATTGCAATATTCTCAGGGTCCCCTAAAAATGCTATCAATCCCAGACAACAGGAAATAAGTTTAAGAACATGATACCCACATTCCCAAGAGGTGGTATTGGTGGTTTTTGGTCATTCAGTGGGTTATGAATGTTTGTCATTGCTTTTGGGGGTTGGTTGTAAAATGTTACTGGTCATGATAAGGAAGGAAACTAAGCAAGGGAGGTTGGATTTCAGGATTTCTTAATGAAAAAAAAAATTAGAGGGAGGATAAGGAAAGAATAGGATCAAAGAGGAGATTACTAAATCTATTTTAAACTAAAAAGAACTATTAATCTCAAATATTCTACATTGATAGGAATTTTTGTATATTGATACAAATTTAAGATTATTTTGTTAGAACATACTCTATATATGTTACTACTCTTGTTTAAGATATTTTGCATATTTAAGATACAAAATTAAGGTTAATATAATCTTTCCCTTCTTGTTTAAGGCGTTGTACCTATGCAGCTCATTTAAAAGTGTAATATATAATTAATAAATATAGGTCTATAGTTAGTTATATATTATAAATAAACTTGTAGTTATGTTTAGTTATGTTAGTAATGTCTTCAATGTTAAACTAAGCAGAGATATATGTTAGATAGATAGGTGGCCTTCAAACTATTCAGAGACTTATAGGATATGGCATTTAAGATATTTCAATAACATAGCTTTTCATGAAAGTGAGACATGTCTGCTCCTGGTATCACCAATTTACTTTAAAAATGGAAGTTGTGAAAAAGGAACCTCTTTTTGGAGTTTGCTTTTCTGTGGCAAAGTTAGCCACTGGACAAGAAACTGCCTTTCCTGACAGTATGCTGTCCAAACTGGACAAGCAGGAAGCAAAGTAAAGCAATTGCTGAGCTGTCCTTCAAAGTACCTGCTTCACAGAAATGTATTTGGGGCCTGTAAGCTGAAGATGGACATGCAGTGTTGCAGAGAATCCTTGGGTGACTATCCAGGCAGCTAGCTGCCTCTATCATTCTGTAGTTTTGAAAGTTATTTGCTCTGCAATTCCTGTCTACTCATGTAATGTTATATCCTTCTCAGGTTTCTGATGGAGTTGAAAATGAGATGTGTATAGTTACAGTCTTCCTTGTTACAAATTCAGAAAAGAAACTCACAAAAGAGGTATAAAATGTATAAGGTTGAGAGACATAAAAGTTTAAATTGTTTTTCTAAGAAAATGTTTTGAGATCAAGAAGAGAGCTTTGAGTTGGTAACACAAGATAGAATAGAAAGTGAATTAGGTATAAGACTTTGGGCTCACCAAGATAGGATAGATAAATGTAGTGATATTTGATTTGTGTTTTAACAAATAAAGCTTGCCTGAAGATCAGAGTGCAGAGCTAAGTCACTAGAGGCCAGGGAGTGATGGCACACACCTTTAATCTCAGGACTCGGAGGACAGAGAGATCTAGATCTCTATTAGTTCAAGGTCACCCTAGGCTACGTGAAATTGATCTAATCCAAAAGAAAAACAGAACTCACACAAGAAACAGAGATCACATGCCTTTAATCACAGCCCTAGAGAGGTAGAGGCAGGAGTGATATGGCTGGGCAGAGAGAGGAAATAAGACAGAAAAAGATAGAAGCTCAATTCAGTCTGAGGAGCTGTGAGGTCTCAGGCAGTAGTCAGTCTAAGGACAGGCTTGCCCCTTTGGTCTGAGCATTGGTAGCGGTGAGAACTCTCTAGTGGCTGCTGCTCTGCTTCTCTGATCCTTCTGCTTTTACCCCCTGAGATTAAAAATTACCACCTCAGGATGTCCTTACACAGCCTCAACTTGGATATTTTTAATATTGGAAAACCTGCTTATGGCTGGCTAGGAATACAAGACTCATTTTAAACTAAGTTAAAGCTTCTCCTTCTGGGACAGACCTGCAGATCCAAAACTTCAGGGTCTCCAGAACACAGGGCAGCAATAGAACATCTAAGAGAAGTCCCAGTACCCAGGATATAGCAGAAGCCAGTAGTCTCGAATCAGACCAATGATTCATTGCAATGAACACTTACAAGTAAAGATGTATGGACTAGAGCATAGTATGACTGACTCACTGGGCCACGCTACAGCTTCCACACCAAGACATTGTTTGTTTGTTTTTGTTTTTCTTTTACATTTTATTTTATTTTGTGGGGGAAGATGCAAGGGCATAAGGAAGCTATGAAGAAATGGGGATATGGATGAATTGGGATGCATGATATGAAATCCACAAAGAATCAATAAAACATTTTTTTTTAAAAAATCTCCCCTTCTAACTTCTCTACTTCAACTCTACTAGAAATATCAGTCTGGTTCCTCTAAAATGATATTTCCCTCCAATATTTGGATGCTTTTAGCATGTGTCTTCTATGATTTTCTTCTCCAACAACAATAAACAGTTATTTCAGCACTTGCTGATTGGAGACAACCCTCAGACTTGGTTATCTCTCCCCAGTTTGAGAACACTTTTATCAGAACAGATATAGGAGAGAAACAAAGAACCATGAAACACTTGTGCCTTCAGAATTACTTTAAGAACGAGTCTGTTCAGTTCCCTCAACAGTTAAGAGTTTAAATTACAAAGTCATTGAACCACCAGGCTGCAATATCTCTGAGAAGGATCACACCTACAAGGCAATGAATCTACAGGACACTGGGGATTTATTGCAAGTCCTTTTATTGGAGCAATTTGTTGACAAATGCTCAAGGAAGAGTTCCAAGCAATCAGTGACAATAAAAACCTCATGAAGATAATTTCCCCTAATACTGTCCAGGAGAAAAACAGAGACACAATCCTTAGCCAAAGGTAGGCTTTCTGCACCTTCTACTGATTGTTTTATTTATCATCTCTGGAGGAATTTTAGATGTTTCAAATCTAAAGCTACATCAAATCTGGGCTATATAAAAATAGCAAAAGTGTTATATTTATCTCCATTCACTAACCCTAGCCAAAAGCTAAAAAGAATTGGAGTTTAAATCCTATTACACTCCCCTACAGTTTCAACCCCTCAGGTCACAATGCCAAGTGATACAATTGCTTTTGGGATAAGGAAGGGGACTGTCACATAGACCATCTGTGGCCCGAGCTCAGGAAGAAGGAGCACATTGGTCTTCTAGATTAAGAGAAGTATATATCACTTTAATGAGTGGAAGTCTTTCCAAAGACTACTCTCTCTTAGGCTTCCTCAAAATGAGAGGCAGAAGAACTATGGAATTCCCTGGCTGAGGCCCAGAAGGCCCCATGCCTCCTAAGAGAGGGCACTGGGAGCTTCTTACCTTGTTTTAAGTGACTCTGTGAACTTTAAGTAAAATAGGGCAATAGTGACATCTTGGACTTTGCCAAGTTGCTCATTGGACCAGAATCTAGGACTTAGATGTTAAGAAACAGAGGGACAGACTTGGGGCACTGGCTGTCATGTTAGAGAGGGAGAGCTCAGAAGACAGCCACAACAGGGCTGACATGCTACCATCCTTTTTCGCTCTGCTAACGTTCTTTAATGTCTGCATTCCTTTCATGGTCTGGCTAAACGCTGAAGAAAGCAGAAAGAATAGAGGGAGCCGGACCCCAAACCCCCAAATGTGGGTGTGCTCTTATGTGTTCTCCTTCTTTTCAGACCAAGCTAGCTTCTGGAGACTTCTTTCTCAGACTGTCCTTCGTTTTGTCTTTGTGTAGTTGGACCTCTGGCCTTTTTGTACATCCAAAATTCTATCTAGAATTAGAAATCGACACTAAATGTTTCCCTTTGCCCAGTGTGTTTCCCAGTCTTCTCAGCTGAAAGCAAGCTCTCTTTTGAACTCTTCTTGCCTTTGTTGTGGCATACATATACCTATTTGCATATTTAATTTCCTGGGTTTTTTTTTTTTTTTTTTTTGGTTTTTCGAGACAGGGTTTCTCTGTGGTTTTGGAGCCTGTCCTGGAACTAGCTCTTGTAGACCAGGCTGGTCTCGAACTCACAGAGATCCGCCTGCCTCTGCCTCCCGAGTGCTGGGATTAAAGGTGTGCGCCACCACCGCCCGGCCCTACTTTCCTGGTTTGTCAGCTAAGTTTATAAATGTGGTCTGTTTCAGTTTGACCTTCGATGTCTCCATGTAAGTAGATAAGGAGAGAGAAACAATCTAAGTATGCGGGGCAATAAATAAACAGTAATCAGGAAGAAAATACCAGCCTGTGTGCATGGAAACAGCAGCAAACGCAGGGTCCCCAAATCAAGCATTGGCTTTCTGCAACTACGTGCCAGACTAATCTGCATCCTCTATGACACAGTAAAAACTCCCAGCCCTTCAGTATCCTCATACAAATAAATCACCTTCTCTCCTAGTGGCCATAGAGGAAAGAATTGATAATTTTAAGTGACTAAAATCTTTTAATATATATAAATAATACAGGTAAAATCAAGGACAAATTATAAAAATGGAATAAATACCTATTGATACACTTATTGAGAATAGAGATCTACTTAAACGTAGAAGATGAATAAAAATTGATATGGATTGGTATAAATGCCCCAATTGAAGAATAGACATATTTTAAGAGTTTAAATTAACTAGCCATCTTGGAGGAAAATTTGGACATGCCTATCAGGATGTTTAATCGCTTGTTCTTGCACAGATCTGCCACACAGAACACTGTGAGTAAAGATGCTACTTAACCGACATGGGATACAGCTCCTGCTGCAGCCTGTCAGGTGGCTGAGAGTGAGCGACCCACTCACACTCGCGTGATTGATGAGTTCTAACCTGATCGGGTCCTGAACCGTATGAAAGGGGGAAGATGAGATATGCACAAGTGTTCACTTTCCCGTGCTTCCTTCCTGAAGATACGTCAAGACTACCGCCGTGGTCTCCCTAGCATGACAAACGGGACCCTAGAACTGTCATCCCAAGTTAACCCTTCCGAACCAAGTTGCTTTCTTTTCAGGTTATTATGCCACAGCAACAAGATCAGTGACTAAGACACTCATCCAGGAAAGACAAATTGACCTAATTTCAGGTTGGTGTAGCTATGCTATGAGCCTGTTTTGTGGTTATGTTTATCTGAGATGGCTGGTTCTCAATTTCAAGGTGCTATGCTTTGAATATGAAATGTCCCACAGAGTTTGATGTTTTGAAGCCTAGGTTCCTTCACAGCCTTTAACAATATCCAGAGGTAGCAGAACCTTTAGAAGGTAAGGCAGGGTGGGAAAATGTTAGTTCATTAGGGACGTGTCCTCAAAGAAAATATTGGGACATTAGAAGTTTCTCCTCTTCTTCGTTTCCTGGCCAAAGCTAAGCGAGTCTCCTCTCCACTATACAAAGACTCTGTAGCAATGCATTGTATTGCCACAGGCCAGTGCAACATGGCCAAGAAACTGTGGACTGGAACTTCTGAAGTCTTTATCTCATGACTTTGTTACAGTAACAAAAGAAAATCAGAAAGGTCTTCCTCACTGCTCCCCATTCTGTTCAAACTGTGTCTAAAACACTTTGGGAATATTCCACGATTCACTCAATTAGTCTGCTGCTAAGGCATTTATGATGTTTCTTACGTTTCATTTACACAGATAATGCTGCAGTTAGGAGTCTTGGCAAGTGCGTCTCTTTCTTCTTTTCACATGGTTTCTCCTGGGGAAAATCCCCAGAGGAAACTTTCAGAAAAGCTAAGTATAACAATTTTTATTAGGCATTGGCAAGTATCTTTTGTAGACTTGTTACACTTTTTACTCAGAAGAGATGGTTGTGTGTGTGTGTGTGTGTGCAGGTGTGTGTGTGTGTGCAGGTGTGTGTGTGTACACGTGTGTGTGTGTGTACGTGCATGAGTGCGTGCGTGTGTGTGTAAGAATAGAACGTCAAAGGAAGAAGATTCTTTTTAATTTCTTGGCAAGCATCTTTGCTCTAAGTTAACTCTACAGTAGGTCTATTGTCAGCACTGTCTCCTCTTCAAGATCAGCATTGATTTACATTCTCTGCCCATTGATAATTCCATCTGAAAAAATTAGCGACTCCATATTTGGTCTACAATTCTAGAAATCATCCCTCCAACTTCAGCCTCTCCCAGGGTAGGCCAATATATTTAAGGAAACGCTCTCCAGGACTGTCTCCATCTTTGATGCTCCCTTTACTGGTATAGAGGAGGCAACATGTTACCTTTCTCCTCTCTGCTTTGTTTTTAAAGACTCGGCCTTCTGCCTTAACTATTTAGACAATCAACAGGAGGAAAAAAAATCACGAGTTTATTTAATTCAACCTTTCCATAGCATAAGAGTTTTATTTGGAAATTAAGAACAGGTGAATAACGGCAATGTGACCGGCAAAAGGGCTGGGGGTGGGTACTTATTTGGATGAAGTAGTGAGGTATTAGGAATATAAATATAACAAGGTTTTTCTTGACTAGCTTTTCCTCGGTCTTGCTTCCTTGCTTCTATGCCAGTATAAGAAGTCTTTGCGTTAGCATTTCTCTCCTGCTCTAGAAGGCAAAGAATGGCCAGCGTGCTCTTGCACCAGTTTTACCAAGCAGTCCCTGTGGTGGAGCAGCCTGCTGTAAGATGCTGTGTTCTGGGCTCCGGGCTGCAGCCGTCCTCAGCTTCTCTCTTGGTTCCCCCACTGTATGCTCTAAAACATCAGTTACTGTCTCCCCTCTGTTGCCCTGATTGACATCAACAGATGCTGTTGCATGACCTCCTATCTTTAAAAAGTTGCAAGTGAGGCTCTTCTTCCTGCTGTTCTTCCTAAGAGGTGAGCAGTTCTCTGCCCCTGCCCTGTCTCTCCCACTTCCATCCCCTTTACCCTTCTCTCAAACAACTCCACACTCAAAAAAAGAAGAAAAGAAAATTACAGGTAGACCTTCTTTGTGCTGCCTCATTCTCCCCCCTCTGTTCTTAGTCAAATTTTGCAAAGGCCTTGTTTTTACTTCCTTGTCTCCATTACATAAATGTTTCTGGGGATGTCTCTCCCCTATAAAATTTCGAGCAATAGTCAGTTGTTCAAAATCACTAGCAGAAAACACCATGGCATAGAGGTGCTTCCGGAATCCCCCTCATCCTTTGAATGCCGTACTCTCAGGCATTCTCCTTTGGTGCCTTTGAATATCCTAGTTAGTGTCTTTTATTCCTTCAATGATTCTTGTTAGTTTGCTTTGATTAGTCAAGATAGTTCCTGTGAGCTCAGAATTAAACTGTTGTTTCTGTCTGTTCTCTCCCTAGTGACTCTGTCTACTCCTTTAGCCTTGGATGATGACATCATATTTACTTTTCTCCAGCTAAGTGTTTTCCCCTGAGACTCAGATGCACAAAGCAAACTGGGGAGTTGGAGGCTTCCTTGGCTGCTTCGCCGTCTCAATTAGAACATGTCCAAGACCCCTCCCTCCGACTGTATGTCCCCAGCACTGGGGTCAGCCTAGGTTTTATCTTTTTTTTTTCTTGAATCTCTACACACAATGTGTATTTCTTTACTAAGGCTGCCTTAACAAAGCAAACATATTGGATTCCTTAAGCGGTAGTTTATTTTCCCACAACTTGAGAGGCTCTGAGTCTAACAAGGTGTTGGCCTTGATTTGAGGACATTCTGGATAGAAGATTTCCTTTCTTTGTGTTTTGTGAAAGTCATCCTCCTGTGCATGTCTGTGCCCTAATTTCTCAAGCACGATTAAGGTCACTCTGTGTCATCTTTGGATAGGGTCTAACCTGTGGCCACATGTAATTGCTTCTTCATAAAACCCACCTCCAAATACCATCACATGGTAAGGGGCTATGGGTTGAGAATTCAACCTACGAATTTTTCAAGGTTGAAAATTCAAGCTGAAACATGAGGAATATGTTGCAAGAGAGAATTCCTTGGCCAATTTGGTTATTTTAAAATCAGAATGTCCCCAGTCAACTACAGCTTCCCCCTTGGCCTGCTTGGACACCCCCTTAGAGTTCAGGATACTGGGAATTGTTATCTTCATTATTGCAACAAGCTGTTGGCTGTTTTTTTTTTTTACTTCACTCCTGCCCCTCCAATCAGTACTCCTTCAAAGAGCCAAAAAGATGCTCCAAGTGTGACTCAGATCCAGTCATTACTACTTCTACCAGGAAACCTCAGGATCTTCTGAACTCGGCACAGTCAAATCCTTGAGGACCTTGTATGTCTGCCTGGCTTTGGAATATTTCTCCTTGGTCATCTCCTGTTACTAACAGTCATACTGATTTTCTTATTTGCATGCACTTGGGCTCTTTTTCTCTGCATGATCAATTTCTTTTTGTGCTTTAAGATTCAGTGTAAATGTCATTTTCATAAGATCTTTATAAAGGACAAAACTCCTCCCTTTTTTTCTGTTTTATTCTTAATACTTAGTCCTGTTTGCTGCTTTTTTACTTGGCATTTTTGTTTGCCAGAAAGGCGTGTGTTTGTGTGTGTGTGTGTTTGTGTGTGTCTTGTGTGTGGTATCTTTCTCTTTGTGTGTGTGTATAGTGAAAGTGTGCATGTGTACATATATACACGTTTGACACTATGTCATAGCACACAGACTTCAAATGTTGATCTCTGCTACCATATGTGTCTTGAGGAAGGTAAGAAGGGGAAAGAGAAGAGATGTTTCCATTTCCTCTTCTCTGCTGCAAATTTCTCTTTCCTGTTACCATACCAACAAACAGGGAGCCAAGGAATTACCCTAATTGGTGACAAATTCTAACCAGCCAGCAGTTATTTCTAAACTCCTGCCCTGAGATAAGGGCCGTATAAGAAGGTAGAGAGCCAAACATGGAAAGGAAGAGTAGTATAATCTCTATGCCAGAAAAGACCTACAAACTACAGGAGACTGACAGAGAAAAAGAAAAAAGTCACTGGGAGTGGGTACATGAGCTCAAGAAAACCTAACCCCACCCAGAGTTGGCAGAGCCCATCTCTGGGGTCCCTCCTTGCCCCAGAACTCTGTTCCATGTGCAAATATTTTTCTTTTTGTTTTAGCTTGAATTTTATCTCTATCTTTTAATTATTTAATTGATGGAGTAGAATGATGTAAACCCTATACTCTTAACACCTAGGATCTAACCCAGGTCACCTGGCTTGGTGGCAGGTACCTTAACCCACTGAGCCATTTCACAGGCTCCAGAAATACGTCCTGATGTATCCTCAGCACCTACCACACTGCCTATCAGCGGCTAGTGTTTGCTAAACACTTTTTGGAACAGCAAGACAATGAACATGTAGATAGATAGACACTTTGCTCCATGACAGGAGAAATCTTGTGCACCCATGCTCCGTGGACCTCTCCAGACAGTAAATTTTGTATTAAGTTAACCAATTCCTACAGAGAAGAGAAACTGAGGCCTAGAGAATTTAAGTGAGCACTCTGTCTTTGAGCAGCAGAAACTTGGAGTTGGGTTTTTTAGTCTGCTGATTGACATCACCAGTCCTTGCATATTAGCAGCAGAAGGAACTCAAGGTGATCTCACCAATAAATAGGTTTTACAAATGAAGAAAATGAAACATGGATAGTAAAAATGACACACATAACATCTGTTTTTGCTGTCAGGGCTAGCTCTGTAACCAGCTAGCTGGGTAAGCCTGAAATACCTTCTGTGTCCTTCATGGACATGATTTACGCGTCCCCAAAATGAAACAGTCCTTTCTCAGTCAGTCCCTTCCTCCCGGCCCATCCTCTCACCACTTGTTTCCAGCTTAACATTAGAAGAATTGATAGGTATCCCATATGTTTTGTTCAGTACAGCAATGAATCAATTTTAAAAACAAAACATGAGGAAAAAAAAACCAACAACTCAGTTTCTTACTTTATCTGTACTTCTGAGGACTAGGTCTGTCTGCCATCCAATCTTCAAGGAATGGCATATCCTCAGCTCCTGGTCATATTTAAAAAGAGTATTTGTGTAATCATCATTTGAAAGAAGTACCATTATCAATCCCTGAAAAAAAGACAATTAACTGGAAAGAATAGCATAGTGCTGGTCACGGTAACTACATACGTAACTCCTTGTTGTGAGTGTGAGGATACAAGCTCTCTTATTCCTGTGGTTTTCACTCTGTTTTAACCACTGGTAATCAGTGACTTACACCACAAGAAAAGAAACCACTCTTATTTACACCCAAAATATCAAATTCCATTTGCACTTAAAATGCCATCACCTTGCGTAGTTCTCCTGACTTAACCTGTGAGCAAAGGAAAACTAAAGGCAGGTTATGAGGAGAGGCAGGATGCCAAGCCAGCCCCTTTCTCTGCAGCCTTCATCAAGTACCTTAATTTGCTGCAACCGTTCCAAGATGGAAATGTTTTGAATTCTAAAATAGCTTAGCACCAAATGTGTCATAATTAATCTGAAACTATATTTAGAATGATGAAATTTGCCATGAAATCTGAAATATGCTTCAAATGTCAGTCTTATTTTTAATTAATATGCCAGCCTACCTTTGCAGTAATCAAGTTTTAGAGTCTCCCACTGCTGGATAAGTTGGAGGCTGGTTTGTGAGGCGTGTGTGTGTGTGTGTGTGTGTGTGTGTGTGTGTGTGTGTGTTTCCTTTCTAATCTCACAACTATGGTAACACAGCTCCCTCACAAATCTGTTCTTCTCCCACCGATTGTCCAAGGAAATCTGATTTCAGCCCCGTGGCACACTTTGTCTGTTAAATAGTTTTACCTGGTCACATCTAGCATTCCCATGATTTGACATTTGCTGCAAGAGGGCAATATGTTACAGATCTTCAGTTAGGCTGCTTCTTTTGACCTAAATTCTTAGGGTAATGGGATGCGATGCTCCAGAGAGAGAGGAAATACACTTTATTACATCCACCCTTTCCTCCTCCCAGTCCCTCCCAGCTACCCTTCCTGGATCTCCCCCAACACCCCTGCTCTCAAGCTGACAGCCTCTTTCTCTTTCATTATATTTGTTACATTTAAACATGTGTGTATGCATATGTATGCACAAATATATATTTATATTCATACAAATACAACCTGCTGTGTCTGTTTTTGTTGTTTCTGTGTGTGTAGTTTTTAAAGCTGACCACTCTGCAGTAGATAGCTAGTAATGGGACTTATCCTTGGGAGAGTGGGTATGGACTTTTAAAATACTGATCAGTAATAAAATCTGTTGTTGCCTGTTTTATACTGGTTATATCCCCCCATATTTTCTGTTGAATTTTAAAAATAGCTAATAGTTGATAAAAGACCATCACATGGAGCCCCGAATTCTTTTCTTTTTAACTTTTATTGATTCTTTATGGATTTCACATTATGCATTTCTATCCCACTTATCTCCCCATTTCCCTGAATCTGCCCTCTTCCCTTGCAACCTGCCCCCCCAAATCAAAACCAAATTTAAAATAAAAACCAAACAATGAAACAAAATAAACAAACAAAAAAGAATCTTGTCGTGGGGGCTGTAGTTTGGCCCGTTGAGTCACGCAGTTTACCCTTTAGTCCGTCCATCTTTACTTGCAAGTGTTCGTCGCCACGAGTCATTGGTCTGATCTGAGGCCTCTTGCTACGCCACTGAGGTGGGCTCCCACTGGCGCTCCTCTTGGATATGTTGTTGTTGTCCTGTGTTGTGGAGATCCTGCTGTTTTGAATTTGTGGGTTCGTCCCCTTCACCTGCAACAACGATACTAGTTTCGGTGGATGCTATGGTGGGTCAGCTCAGCGATGGTTCTGGGCCTGGTGGTTTGGTCAGCCTGCCAGCTTTCCATCATTGCCGTTTCCTGGGCAAGCTCTCCAGCGCTGCCTCGGCTGTCTCACCCGGTGCATCCTGCAGCAAGAAGCGGGGCAGTTCTCCCGCTCTCAGATCCTCATTCGGGTCACCTGCACTCACAACACCAGGGTCGGTTTTTGTTTTTCGCGCAGGTGAGGCGCAGTGCCCTCTCTCCTGATTGCTGGAGGGGGGAATATGGGGGAAGGGGCAGGCTCAGCTCTCCGGCTCTCACAGAGAAACGAGCAGCTCTAGCATGCTGTCCAGGTAAGGTGCCGGGCCCGCTCCGCTGTGTGACGAACTGGTGAAGGACAAGACTAGCTCTCTCCCTCTCATGACCCCAGATCAGCTTTTTTGCCTGCTACAGGTAGCAAAGGGCAGAGGGCAGAGGGCATCTTTCCCTCACCAATGTGACTGTAAGGCAGATGTGGGGGAGGCAGGGTCAGCTTTGTTGCTCTCATACCCCAGTACTGACTCACCTACATGCCCAACAACGGGACCTGTTGGGACCAATTGAGTCCTGGCCTTCAGCTGCTCTTCCCTGTCTAGAGCCTTCTAATTGAAGTTACTAGAAGCTGTGCCTAGCCTAGAGGATCAAAGGATGGGATTTTCACCTGTTGGCCATTGACTGCAGGGTATTTAAGCCTCCATGGTGCTATTAAAGAAGGGCTTTTGGACCAGCAATTAGAGGTCCATGTGTTGGTCTGCCTCAACCTCCAGCCCCTGCCTGAAGCTCACGAACTGGGTTCTAGTGCATAGAGCACAGACGGGGGGCGCGGTGCGTGGCAAGGACCAGCTCTAGTGTGCTGCCCAGATGGAGTGCAGAGTCCACGCCCTTGTGTGCTACAGATGGTGAGGGTCAGGACTAGCTCTCCTACTCTTGTGACCTCAGGGCCAGCTCTCTCACCTGTCACAGGTGGTAATGAGTGATGGGGGAGGGCATCTTTCTGTCACCCATGTCACCACACAGCAGATGAACGGGTCACACAGAGATGGGATGCTCCTGCTCTTAAATCCTCTTAGTGGGCTCACCTTCTCGTCCCAGACCAGAGGGTCAACTCTAGTGTGCTGGCCAGGTGAGGTATATATCTGTGGTGAGGAATCGGACCATCTTTCCCCAGTGTGGAGGTCAACTCTCCCCTGAGGGTCTGGGCCAGCTCTCCTGCAGTATCCAATAGGAGACAGGGCCAGCTATCTCAGGACCAGCGAATGGCAGAGCTGGCTCAGCACAGGATGGTTTCAGTGATAACCCCCATGCCATGCTAATATGGGCCACAGTTAACATCTCAGACATAGCCCTCAGCAGCAGCTCAGGGGTAGATTTACCATGGCTGTGGTGGCAGTACAGGCCACTCAGATCAGTATGAATCAGTATGTCCCCAGTAGCAGCATCACCCTCAGGCATCTACATAGTCTCAAGTAGCTATGGCTGGAGCCTGGACACCTCCATTGCCCATGTGGCAGCACTGACCACCCAGACTGGTATGACTCCAGCAGCAGCATGGTCCTCAAACACCAACATGGTCTCAGGTGGCTAACCAGACCCCAGCCATATGTACGACCCTTGGTAACAGAATTCATGGACCTCAACTTAGAGTCTAGCTGCTACAGGGTTATGGACCTCTGCAGCAGCCCTGAACACCATTGCCTTCATATATCCTCATGGCCACAGGTTGGGTCCCAGACCCTGAAAGCCCAAAATTCTAATAACTATGTCAGCTGGGAAAATTGTACCCTATTTGTTGACCCTCATTTTCTTGTGTCTACTAGAGATGCCTGGTGGAGTGGAAAGATGATAATTTGTCCTAAGTTTAACAGACAGATGTATAACTGAGCTGATGCCTTGGGAAATCTTCAGTGCCATCACAAATAGTTAAGATGATCAGCTCCATATGAAGAATGACTCCCACGAGTCTCAGTTATTTTTCTTTTGCTGTCAGAAGACACTATGACCAAGGCAACTTACAAAAGAAAGAATGTATTTGGGGCTTATAGTTTCCAAGGGTTAGAGCTCATGACCATCATGGAGCAGGGGCATGACTGTAGCCAGGCAGGCATGGTGCTGGAGCAATAGCTGAAAGCTTATGTCTTAAGACAACAACCAACAGGCAGAAAGAATGCTAATTGGAATGGCGTAGGCTTTTGAAATCTCAAAGCCCACCAACAAGTGACACACCTCCTTCAACAAGGGCACATCTGCTAATCTTTCCCAAACAGTTCCACCAGCTGTGGGCCAAACACTCAAACCTATGAGCGTATGGAGGCTACTCTGAGTCAAGCTGCTACACCCTGAAATGCATGAAACAAACACAACATTAAGAGTGATTAAAAGTTGGTTTATTTGCTCAATTTGACAATAATTTTTACTTCACCTAATAACAAAAAAATACTTTAGTTTTGCATACTTTGTTTTGCTTGTATTTTTTTATTGTATATTTTTAAAATATCCTGGAAAAGACCAGAATTTAAAGCCTGATGCTTTCCAGTGATGCTTGGAAGGTCACAGTCACAGACTAATTCCTGAGTTTTTTTTATCACAGAGAGCCATCTTACCAGAGAAAAGCATTTAGGAACAGAACAGTCCTCGGATCATGCGAGAAGCACATGAAGAGCCTTGTCAGTCAGCAAGTGCCATTTAGGTCTTGCTTGGCGGGCCTGACCGGAACATGAAAACTGCACTGAGGACCTCACTAAGAACAGAAACTCTGAATAGCAAGTTCCTGAGAGTTTTCCAGAAGACACGGCTAGAGGCAGCTATGCCTCTGTGAAGCATAGCCTTCACTCCCTGTGTTGCTTCTGTATGACGGGCTACCCTTCCATCCCTTCAAGAGACAGAAGCACAATACACTTCTCAGACAAGTATTGAGGCATTTAAAAGCTCTGGTGGAAAGTTTATGCTTGTGTGTGCATTTATCAAAGCAATGTCCTATTCATATCAATATATGAAGATACAACACCACGTTGGGCAAGACTAGCCTCATGGAACCAGCAGTGCAGAAGCAAGCAACTGCACAAATAATAAGATGGAAACTATGGTAAATATTATACAAGAGTTATTGCTATGAGATGTTATCACTGGGGATCCCATAGCTTCAAAGCACTGAAGAAAACATACCCAGAGAATAACTCATTTACTTGAGATCCAAGGATAGCTGGGAGGGAAGTTGTGCAGAGCCATTGCAAAGCAGTCTCATCGCAGGAAAACCAATTTCCATGCTCTGCTGCAATACACGTTGTGTGTGCTCATTTCTCATTGGGGGAAAAACTGCTCTTCCATAGTTACATTTCTGACATTATTTCTTTTTAATTCCACAGACCCTTCATTATGAAAACCCTCTGAACTTATATCTGACTTTTCTGGGCAAGATCTTGACACCTATAACTGGGGGGTTTTCTCCCACCCACCAGTTCCTGAATAACCACCCAGAGGCTTAATATTAATTGCAAACTGTTTGGCCTATTAGCTCAGACTTATTATTAACTAGATTTTACAACTTAAATGAACCCATTTCTATTCATCTATGCATTGTCGTGTGGCCATAGCATTATGTCACATCTTGCTTCTTCAGCGACTGTTGGCATCTTCCCCTACTCTACCTTCTTTCTTCCCATATTAAGGTTGGCTTGTTTGTCTAGCTGTATTCTGTCCTGCCATAGACCAAAGTAGCTTCTGTATTAACCAATGCTAATAAAACATATTCATAGCATACAGAGGGGCATCGCATATCAGATGCCGCTAAAATATCCCCACTTTCCAGCAGTTCTTCCAAGCAAGCAGTAACATGAGTCAGACTCATAAAGTACAAAGTTTTGGGTCATATGCAACAATTACTCCTGGCCCAACCTTCAGTTACTGCTGGTTGAAAACCCTCCAGCAGGATTCAGACATGCTATGGCTTTCAGTCCACTTCCTTCCATTGCCCAAGGTCCTGTTCCATACTGACTGGTACAAAAGTAAGCTATGTAATCCAGTGTGGTCAGCCAAAGCAGCACCATTTCTTGATCCAGCATGGTAAGCTTGCTTCAAGAACTTCATTAACATAGTATGGAAAAAAATGAGAGATGAAGAGAGACAATTTTTAAGGACGACGTCTGTCCTCATCATCTACTCTCTTGAAGTAGACATAGATGCCTGGCCCTTTCATTAATAAGATATATCTCCCCCTTTTATCATGGTGAACTCAAGAGCTGGGATATATAGCCATGCATCTGATATGTGTGTGAGTACAAACTATGGAAGATACTGACCCGAATCCTAAAGTATCTCATAGAAAGTAGGATGATCTCATGGTAGGAACGGTGAGGTGGAAAATCCTGCAGTCAAAGGCGGCTCTGCCCATTTGAGAGCACATTAGCAAAGGAGGAGACAGGGATGATATGAATGTTCCAAGATAAACGGAGCAGAAAGAACAATGGTAACTTGGGGGAAGGTTGAAGGAAGTCTGCTCTCTCTAGATGGAAGCCTGTTAGCAAGAGAACTCAATTGGCCATCTCAATGGCTCATTTTATAGACAAGGCTAAGTAGAGAAGAGATACAGCTGTAATTGGAAAAGTGCCAACAACTTCTCTTATCAATCAAGAAAACAGAATGTTAATATTTGGAACCTTTGTGTTGCACATACATTTTCTTCTCTGTGCTTTGACACACCTACGAAGCTGTCCTTGGGCTGTTTTGGGGTGACTGTGATCTTGTCTGGCACTGGTTCCATGTGATTGTTCAAGTCTAGCGGGAAAACAACTGGGATCACTGTTTGAGCCAGCTAGCATCAGCCAGCACTGAGGCTCAACACTCAGTGCCTGACTAGGTCCTAGATGTCGGGCTGCTTGCTTCTCTCTCAGAAACTAAGTGACCAGAGTCCAGTGACAGCACCAGAACCCCTTTTGGCTTGAACTATCCAAGCACACAATGGTCAGGAAGCTCTTTGTTAGGAGGGACCTGAAGGCCTTGATAAACACCATTGTTTTTCTACATCTGAATAATGAAGTCAGAAAATCTTTTAACAGAGATTAAACACAACATCAGAATTCAGTTCCTGTTAGAAAGATAATGCATCAATAGCCACCTCTCTCAATTGGAAACAGACAAAACGTGGGGTCCTTCAGGGTGTTTGATAGTCCATCAATTTCCTATGGCAAATATGAAGAAGTGTCCTTCCTTACTCAGTGCGGCACCACTGAAAGCGTTCCAAACTTTTCTTTCCCATGGAAGGACTGCCGTAGTTCCTCTTAACGACTGTTTTCTCCACTTCCCTCAGAAGTGAAAACCAGGAGGAAAAGACAGAAAATTGGGCAGCTTTGGTTAAATTAACTAACCTGGAACCAAGAGAGCTTCAGCCTCCAGGAAACAGATTCAAGAATACTTTGGCAACAGAGAAGGCAGGAAATGTCTCGGGTCTGCACGCTGAAGTCTCCTCCCACACAGAAGAGGGCCTGGATGTTCTAGCCCAGACTGCAGAGTTTTTCCCTTGGTCTTCACTATCTTCATGGGCACCCACACTTTTCCCTATTGTTGTAGAACACACCATTGTTTTGCACTAATGTAAGTAATTCATTCCCTCAATAACAGCATCAGACCAACACATGCAGGAAGGTCTTGGGAGAATTTGATTAAAACAAAACAAACATACAAAATAATGGATTTCTTTATGATACTTTCATATATATAAATATAATATGTATATATATATAGGATTGTTGTTTTCTCATATTTATCCCCGTATCATCCACTTTCGTCCCCATTTCCAGTGGTCTCCAGTTCCCACTCTTCCCACTATAGTTAATAGACTTTTTTAGCCTTTCATATCATATATGTATACATATATGAAGAGAAACATAATGTTAGTACTTTCTTTAGATTCTACATATTTTTAAAGCAATGTTTTAATTTTTCTACTATTATCATATTTTGTTTTCCCTCCTCTTCCCTTTAAGCCCTTATGAGGAAGAGCATACAATATTTGTCTTTTAGAGTCTAGCCTTACTGCTTAGCATGGTGATCTCTGGTTCCCCTGATTTTTCCTGTAATTGACATAAAATTATTCTTCTTTAAAGATGAATAAAACTCGTGTGTGTGTGTGTGTGTGTGTATCACATTATTGGTATTTTTTGTGTACGATGTATGCATGCATATGTCTTACTGTGTATCGGTGCAGGTGCCCAGATCTTAGCAAACATATAGGGGTCAGAAGACAACACTGAGTCTCAGTCTTCACCTTCCACTTGGAGATAGGGTCTCTTGTTTCTCACCACTGTGTAGGTCAGGCTCCTGAGAGTCTAGAGATTTCTCCTCACTTTGTCTCTCATCCCTGTGTAGTAGCACTGGGATTACAGATGCAAGCCACTGAATACAACACTATGTGGGTTGTTGGGATCCGAACTCAGGTCCTCACACTTATGCAGCAAGTACTTTAACTACTGAACCACCTCCCCAGTCTTGTATTACATTTTCCTGATCCTCTTCTCTGTTAATGGGAATAAAGACTGGTTCCATATATTGGCTCTTATTGATAGTGCTGCAACAAACATGGATATGTAGGTATGTCTCTGGTTGTTGACTTAGCTGCTTCTGGGCATATGTCTAGAAGTGTTTTAACTGGTTCATATAATAGTTGTTTTTTAAGGTTTTTCTTCGATGGGGGTATTAATAGAGATTACTATAGCAGCTGCACAAGTTTACATCATCTGATTTCTAGCTAAAGATGCTACCCCTTTCATGCTACTTCTCTATTTCCTTCTCCAAGAACAAATGCCAGCTCTTTTTAATCACATTGATCCCTATTTGCCCCATACAGAAGGTGCAACAGTTAGACTCAATAATAATTACTTTAGTTATTAAAGGATCTATTCATACCATATGTGGTTATTTGAATGAGAATGCCCTCAATAGTATACTTTGTATACTTGGTCCCCAGTTGGTAGAACTGTTTGGGTAGGATTAGGAGGTGTGGCTTTCTTGGAAGGGATTTGCCATTGGGGGACAGGCTTTGAATGAGGGATGCGTAGGGGAGAGGTGTCTTCAAAGGGAGTCAGAGAAAAAGAAGGGAAACTACTGTTCTTCATCTCTTTCTCCACTACATAGTTTTGTTGGGACACACAGGCCCAGCACGTTTTTTAGCTCCACTGTGAGCCAAGGTTTAAGAGTAGGGTTAGTGATAGACCTAGGACTAGGGTTAGGATTAGCATTAGGTTTAGTCTTAGTGCTAGGGTTAGGATTAGTATTGGTGGTTAGCATTATGGGCTAGGATTTGGGCAAATAAAAAGGAAAACTTTTTGATGAAAAGACTTATCAGGTGTCCTCCAGATTTGATGACACATCCTTCATTAGTTTGATTTGTGAAATAGAGTATTTCCACGGTCTTTATGAAAACATCGACTCGTTAGCATGCTACCATTGAAATAAAAGCTACTTTTCAATGGTTCTCTGAAAGAGTGTGTTCCTGAAGTTTTGAGCAAGAAATGCTTATTGTATGATAAGAATGGTATGCTATTCTCATTCAATATTATCCTGTGTACTCCTCTGGCATTTTTAAGCGAACTGTTCTTATTTTCAGTAATGCTGATAAAATTTGATTCTGTGAAAGTCATACAAAAAAATCTATATTTTTCCCAAGTCAATGTTTTGCTCTGTCTATTCTAATTTTTAAGGCAAATTGAAGAGTCCCAAGCTGTAAAACAAGGAAAATCTCCCCTAGTGAAGACAGCCATGTCCTGAAGTATCTATTTTGAAGCACGAGAGCTTCCAACATAATGATATTTTGTGACTTTTCAGTAGGTAGGAAAAATATTATAAAAATTGCTTAATCTTTCCTCAAAAGTAACTTTTTTTATAGAAATCAAGATAAATTTGTATTATACAGCTCAAGAGACTCAACTGATATATACTACATGTGTGTATTTTTTCAGTCCATATTCTTTATTTTTATAGCAAATTACAGTATTTTATGGTAAGGGAAAGGGAAGAACTGTAGGCTGCTACAGTGAGGACCAGCTATGTAAATCAGTTTTGGTCTGCCCCGTGTTTCTGCCATTCATCCGCTGCTGAAGAAAATTCCCACCGGTATTGTACACTACGTCCACAGGTATCATAAATATCCTTTCATAGATCTCCACTGAGGGATAAAGCGTGGGGTCAATCCAAAGTCAATCTTAAATTTTTAAGGCAGGCAAGTATATCATTTGCATACAGATCAGCAATCTGTCCTTTACTTAAGGGAAAGATTTACAGGTACTTTAAAAACCAAGCCTAATCTATAAAACAAACAACCACAGAGCTATAGCAAAGGGAGAAAGAGGAAATGAGAGATGGGGGGGGGGGAGCAAGAGAGAGGCCAAAATGGAGAAATTGAATTCTAATCAGTTTAAATGCTTCTTGGAGAAGAAATCCTTGCTATAAATTGCTTTTGGTTAAGAGTACAGAAATTCTAGCATAAGCTAAATTGAGACTTGTGATCTGGAAATGCTCATGGGTTGGACTGGGGCACTAGGCATTATTATTTATTTATCTCTAAATTTATCTATCTAGGAATTATTTATCTATCTTTAAATGTGTCACCATGAAAAAGGAACTTTGGGCATGGGTTGGCTAGGTGGGAGAGAAGCAGAAGAGTTTGTCTAAGTCAAATCTTCTTTCCCGTTACATCTGGCTCAATCATTGCCTGGTAGCAATTCAGTTTGGTCAAACAGACATTACCTGTGAAGCTGTGTTTAAAAGACACTTGATTTTCTCTGTCCATCCAAGGGGGAAGCTTCAGTGCCCTCGGGATACTAGGGACATCGTTGGCTGGCTTCAGCTCACTTGATGATAGCCTGCTTGGCCAGAATTCAGAGGTTTGAAGGTAGAAAAAATGGAAGAGCAACAGAGAAGCAGAAGGAAGCTGCCTGACTCAGAGGTGAGCTCTCAGCTGGCCAGCTAACTGGAGGTCTGGGCACTATGTCGGCTTGTCGGCTTCTACCAAAGCAGAAAGTGGCTGTTGGTCCCCTGGAATGGCCTCTGTATCTTTTCACATCATGATGAGACTCACTCTTCTGCTAGTCTCTCGATGAGGCATGGCCTTTCAGACAAGTTCTGACTTATTTTAAGCCTGTTTTACTAAAAACACTTGGATTGTCACACTTCCTAAGGTATCAGGAATGAAATCATATCCTAAAGAGAAACTTCTAGAAAGAACACTGTAGCCTTTAACAGCTATAGAGAAATAAAAATAGACCAGTCATTATAAGAAATCACAAGGATTGGCAATTACTAAAAATTGCAGATTATATAATTATAAGAAAACCCAGAAGGGGAGTTTGGAGAACGTAGCAATTTGGTTTCATGTGGGTGATGGAGGTGTTCTAACATCCCAGAGAAGTCCAGAACAGGGCTTTTCAAATATGCTCTGAATAGATTCTGTTTTCCTTGCATCAAACACACAGGCAGTGAAGTCTAAGACTTTGCGGGGAAGTCACCGCATTTTTCCAGGCTGTCAATATGCTTGTGGAAATGAAACCTTCAAAATATAAATGGTAGGTCAGGGCAAAGGGCTTACTTAGCCTTAGTGTGCGGTATGTTTCCTTTATGGTCACATCAATAATCATGAGCAAATTAAACACAAGTACCCCTTTCAGAAGTCTCCCTGGGTTCCTTATGGCTTTACCATCCATGAGTTTCCTGTGGCTATTGTGGAATATTCGTTGAAGAAGTGTTACATTTGTTTATGCTGTGGAACATTAGTTGATGATGCAAAAGTGTGCTGTATTCTTTTATGTTGCATTTGCTTAACTCTGTGAAGCTGTAATTCTTTGCCTGTCTAAAATACCTGATAGGTTAATAAAGAGCTGAATGGCCAGTAGCAAGGCAGGAGAAAAGACACAAGGGAGTGCCAGGTAGAGAGAATGGAGAGGAGAAATATGGGAAGAAAAGATTGAGGAATGAGAAGAGGAGAGGGGTCAGCTCCCCCCCCCCCCAGCCACACAGCAACCTTCCTCCTGTAGTAATGAAGTTCAATGCATTTACAAAGCAATTAACACTCTTAGTAGTCAGGAAATCAATCATCAATTGGAGTGAACGGAGATATAATCAAATCACTTCCAGGTGTTACCCGGCCTATTCTCTCTACAAATACCAACCTCGATGTCCTCTCCCCTCCATGACATCCCAAGTCTAAGGTCAGGCCCTGCTTGAACACACTCTTGAAATTCTTACATATGAGACTTAAAGCACTGTGTTTCAGTTTCTTGCCCATCTGTCCCTTCCGCCAGACTGACAATATTATAGCGTGCTCATCTTTCCATTCCTAAAACTGACAAACGCCCTTCTACACAGACGAATATAGACATGCGGAGTCAGTGTGTGAATGAATGAAGCACACTGCAGAAGCAGCGGGGTACATGTTTGTCCTTCATGGGCAGTGAGCAGCCTGGCCCTTGTGTCTCTTCTCGGGCTGTTATGCCATACAATGGAACTGTGTCAGAGAAGCCCCTAGCGACACCCGGCAGAATACACACACTCTTCTGCTCCTGCTTGCTTCTAGGCAGGAGGAGAGATGATCTATTTTCTGACTTTGATGCTTTCTGCATTTTAATGAAAATAAAAATACCATTTCCTTTTCTCACATTAACACGGAGAGGAGGCCCCCGGATAGGCAGAGTTGCCAAATTTTCTTTCCTTCCTTTTTCTTTCTTCTCATACCTCATTTAGATTCCATTGTTTGTTACATCAGAATAAATCATCCAGCCTGCCCAAGCAGAAGCAGCTGTTGAGTTTTCCTTGGGTTTTCCTAGCGAGTGGACAGGTTCTGGAAAAGCACTTTGATCTGGGAAAGACTGCTTCGGTGTGAAATCTGAATGCTGACAGTGTGATTGTAACACAACATGAGATTCCCCCATTTGCTTCTTTAACAGGACTTAGGAAATGGGCGAACGGATGCTGTCTTCCAGAATGGCCTGGGTACCTGGGTTCATTTGGCGCACAAATAATTAGCAATCTAATTTGGCCTGTTCTGAAAGAGAATATGTTCTCTGCAAATCTCTGCAAAATCTCACTTGTAAGGCCTAAACCTTAAATAACTTCCTTGTTGTAGGACCTCATGACCTCATGTGGTTTAGTTGGGATCTATAGATAGTAATCTTTTTTTTATAACTGGGTAAGCATTCATTCTCTGAGATATAAATAAAACTGTTTATATATTTTTCTCATGTTGTCACCTGGATGCTCTCAGACTAAAGACTGGAAAAAGGCACCAGTCAAGGTTTTGAATGCATGTTTCAGGTTTATATCCTGATAATTCCCCAGGAGCAAAATATCCATTGATGGGTGTGATCAAGTCTGATGAAATGATCGCTCTTTCATATCAACACAGATCTCCATTTTAAAATTTAAAGAGGAAAACCAAATGCTTTGGTAGGGGAGCGAAGGACAGTGAAACAAAGAAATTACCCTCTCCCCACTGCTCTGGACAGTGGCCCAGAGCACAGCACATTCCAGGGGGCAATTTATAGCCCTGGAAGTCTGCAAGGAACAATACATTTCCTACTGCTGCGGGATCTGTAAAAGCTAGACTTAATTTAAAGTCAGACTTTGCTGGAAATCATTTCAACAGACTAGTTCCCATGATCGCAAGTGAAATTGACTCAGAAGTTGTAGAGAAAATGTTTTGTGATGGACTATATCATAATTAAACAGCTAATAAGCATGCAGTGTTGCCAACTACCTTCTGAGGCATAGATAAGAAAAGCAAGCTCACCCTGGTCATAGAAAATAATGCTTTGGGCCCTGTTCTTTTTTGTGGAGCTCTTTTCTGGGCACTATTGAAAACTGTAACTAGAATAAATAGAACCTGCATTTGCAGAAATAGATTTTCAAGTGCTTACTTAATCTTGGAATCAAGATAGGTAGGCTTAGGCCACTTAGATTTATTTATTTCTAAATTCTCTGCTAAATTTATGGGACTTGCTTTCTGCTTAGACAGGTGGTGCAATCTCTCAAGGTTTTCTCTGGGTCTAGAGATAAGACCACTTCAGTAGGATATTCCTGGACATCCTTAGCCTTTTCCTGATATTACCTTGATAATACAGATTTTCTATTATTCCAAGTGATTCCTCTGACTACAGAGAAGAGCAAATTGGAACAATGACCCCCCAGAGAAAGTTCTTTTCTTGAAGCATGATACTGGCCATTTTCACAGGCTAAGTATTTACTCATTAAAGGATTTATTTGGGGTAACAGAAAAAATAAATTGTCCACTATATTGACCATATTATTCTGAAAGTTCTCTTCTTGAAGCATGATACTGGCCACTTTCACAGGCTAAGTACACATATTTACTCATTAAAAGATTTATTTGGGGTAACAGAAAAAAAGAAATTGTCCACTATATTGACCATATTATTCTGAACACAAGAAGCAAAGCAATCCAGCTCCATTTGGGGGCACAAAGAGACTCAACTGTCTAAGCGCAGTGCTGAAGTCTGCATGTTCAAAGCATAGATTCCTTGTGAGAACTGAAAATCTCTGAAACAAGAAAACTCTTAACCAAACCCTAGTCATGGCTCACCAGCAATCAAGCCAAAAAAAAAAAAAAGTCAGATGAATTTTACTTCTGTCATCTGCAAGACACAGTCCCACCAATCTTACTTTGGCTGTGATCAGAGAGCCTTCATCTCGTGCATCGAACCAGTCCATCATACAGACAGACAACTCTCAGAAGGTTGCCAAAAAATAAAATAAATAAATAAATAAAATAACAGAGAGGTTTCTTTCAATATATCTCGTGTTGACAGGCTATGTGGAGGTAACTGTAGGACCTTGCTCTGTTATGCATTCTCAAGAGAGTTCTATGTGCCACGCACTGTAGGCTACTGTACAAACAGATGTACCTCCTGCCTTCAACAAGTCGACAGATCAGTAGAGAATACTGACAAGCAAGTGAATAATAGCAGCCCTCCACAGCAAATCACACAATAGATGCAGATTTAAACAGATGCTTAGAGAAAGAAGTTACATGTACTGTTTTTAAGGAAAAAAAAGAACAATGTCAATGTTTACCACAAGTTGTAACTCTCCAAACAGCATACATCATGTGTGACAAGGACCAAAAGCCTTCCTCTACAGAACGCGGTGCACAGACGAGCAGAATTGGCACCATCCAAGAATGCATTGAAGGGCAGAGCCTCAAGGCTCTCTCGGCCAGCCCAGATGCCCATTGGTTTTGAGGGACAAAGTTCTTGATCAGTGTTCTCAAAGTTCTGTTTTCATCATCACTGGAAGGGTTCAATTAAACACAGGTTGCTAATTGCCAACTCAGTTGCTGATATGCCAAGTCTGGATGGCACACTAGAGTTTGCCTGATAGCAAGTTTCCAGCTAATGCTAATGCTACTGGTCAGGGAACTCATTTTGAGAACCATATTGGGTTTTATCAAAGTTTTTTTTGGCATCTTTTGAGGTAATCATGATATGGTAATTTGAATAGGAGTCGCTCTGATAGACTCATGTGATATTGTTAGTAGGCATGGCCATGTTGAAGCAGGGGTGGCCCTATTGGAGGAAGTGTATCACTGTGGAGGCGGGCTTTGAGGTCTTATATGCTCAAACTAGACCTAGTATAGTAGTCTCCTTCTGTTGCCTGTGGATCAAGATATAGATTTCTCATCTCCTCCAACACCGTATCTTCCTGAATGCTGCCATGCTTCTTGTCATGATGATAATGGACTAAACTTTTGAAACTGTATGCCAGCCCCAATTAAATGTATTCCTTTATAAGAGTTGCTGCAGTTATTTTCACATCAATAAAACCTTAAGACACATGTATTTTTGGTCTTAAATATATTTATATGCTGTTACACTTATTGATTTGCATATGCTTAACCTTTCTTGCTGTCCTTAAAATAACCACTTTGATTATGGTATACAAAATCAGCTGGAAACTATTTCATTGAGGAACTTTGTATCTATGTTCAAAGGAAATTGGCTTGTTGTGTTCATTTTTTGCACAACCTTAAATCGTTTCAGTGCATGGGTAATATGGGATTTGTAGTAGCATTCCTACCTATTTTTATTATGCAACAGTTTAAGAAGAACTGGCATATTTTCATAAATATCTGAGAGGAGTTTTAGCAAGCACTTCATCTAGTCCGGGCTTTTCTCTTTGGAGAATGTCTTTATTATTCTTTCAGTCTCATTCCTCATTATATATTGATGGGGGATTCCCCTCTGTATGCTGTGAATATGTTTTATTACAGTTGGTTAATAAAAAACTGCTTTGGCCTATGACAGGGCAGAATAGAGATAGGCAGAAAAACTAAACTGAATACAGGGAGAAAGAAGGTGGAGTCAGACAGATGCCATGTAGTTGCCAAAGAAGAAAGACATCAAAACCCTACCAATAGGCCACAGCCTTGTGGTGATACTCAGATTAATAGAAATGGGTTAATTTAAGATGTAAAAGCTAGCTAGGAATGTGCCTAAGCTATTGGCCAAACAGTGTTGTAATTAATATAGTTTCTGTGTGATTATTTGGGTCTGGGCATCCAGGAATGAAAGCAGTCTCCATTATATATCTCTTTATATTGCCTGCATGTTTTGAATTTAGCTTTGATAATACACATTTATCTAGAAATTTATCAATTTCTTCTAAATCTTTTAATTCAATTCAATACAACTTTTCAAATATTTATTATTAAGTTCCTTTTATATATAATATTATTAATGGATTTTATATCTTTCTCATTATTTTCCCAAGGGTTTGTTAGTCTTCTTTATTTCTTGAAAGAACTCTGATTCATTGATTCTTTGCATTATCATTGTCTGTCCTGATTTTTATTATTTCTATCTATATGCTAATTTTATCCATGATTTTTCTTATTATTGGAAGAACTTTTGGTGCATCATTAGATTATTTATTTTATACCTCAGTAGATTTTTGCTCTAAGCACTCATACCTGTACATTTACCCCTTAATACTGCATTTACAGTTCAAACAAGCTATTTTTTCATTTTTATTCCATTCTTAAAATTTTTATATCCTGCTCTCAATTGTTCAATGACAATGGTCATTTGAAAGAGCGTCATTCATCTTCCAAGATCTGTATAATTTCCCCTACTATTGATTTATAATTGTATTGATATGATAATATTTGAGTTTATTTAGGTTTTTGATATTTGATAACAGTTGCTTTATGGCCTAAACTATCATATATTTTATATAAAGTTCCATGGACTGCTGAGGACGAATTGATAGTCTAAGCTCTTTCATGTAATGTTTTTATAGGGGTTTGTTAAGTCCATATGAGCTATTGGGCAATTTAACTCTGAAATTTCTCTGTTGATTTTTTTTTTTTTTTGGTCTGGATGATATAGGCACTGCTGAGGGTGTATTACTGAAGTCACCCATTGCTGTTATCGCTGGATTTATCTGTCCATTCATGCACAGTGCACCAGTATCTCATGCGTATACATTTACAAGAATTATATTTTATTGATAGATTATTTTTTATTACTATGTAGTGACCTTGATATCTGCATTGTAATGTAGTAATATTGCTACTCTTACTTGCTTCTGTATTCCATTTACTTGGTATATTGCTTCCATCCTTTTAATTTCAATTTATGTGATTTTTATAGGCAATCACTCAGACAGACGGCAGCTTTCAATTGGAGCTAAAACTATTTTTGCTTGCGGTTATAACTGAGAGGTATTTGCTACTTACTGTAATTTTCTTGGTTTATTTCCCTTTTTTTGGCACATTTTCTTTTTCTTTTATTCTTCTTGGGATTCTAATTGTTTATTGATTTGGACATATCCAGTCCTTTTTTATTCTTGCTTATTCATCTATTCTTCATGACCTTTATCTCTCCTATGGGCTCTTGTTTGTGACTGTTTTTCTTCTTCCTCTGTCCTTAAGATTCCCCTGTCTTCTTCCATCCTGGCTTAGTGAGCATGGATTACTTTAGTCTATGCTCATATAAGAAAGTGTTTATTTTTTCTTTAATTTCAAATGACTTTGTTAGAAATAAGAGTCTTGTTGGCAGTTGTTTACTTACATATCTTTAAACATATTATTCCATAATTTCCCAGCTTTTAGGATTTCAGCTGATACATTTGATAAAATCTCATTAAGATTGCTTTTCTAAATAAACTTGTGTTTCTTTTTCTTTAAATATCATATCTTTTCTATGTATTTTTAGGACAATAATTACTTGTGTGCATGGGTTCTTTTGTGGTCATGTATATTTGAAATTTAAATACCTCCTGTACTTGGAGGCTAGTACCTGGCCTCAGAGTTGGAAATTTTTCATTGACTATGTTTTCTGAGTCTTTAGTTTGCACTTCATCTTCTTTTTATCTCATGGGTCCTTAGGTTTCATTTCTTGATCCTCTCTGAGTCCTTGAAGTTGTACTTATGATTACTTTTAATCTTTTGTTGATGTCTAAATTAATATTTTTGGTCTTGCTTAAATATATAATATTCTGTCTCCCTGATTTAATATATTGGAGATGTTTTCTATTGTGTTTTTACTGGCTTTATTGAGCTTTTTCATTTTAAGCATTTCTTTTTTTTCCCCAGAAACTCATTGTGCTATTGAATTTTTCATCCATTCCTGACTTCTTCATGCAGGTTTTAAACTATCTTCCATGGTTTATTTATTTTATAATCCTCTTTGAGGTCATTGGCATTTTAAAAACTAGACTTTTGAATTTAGATATCTGTGGGTTTATTCTCTGATGAATTATGAACTTTTTAATCATATTAATTATTTAATTATTTGATTTTCATATTTTTTAAATTTTTTCCCTTTCCAATTTTGCATCTGTTAGAATGAACCTCTTTTTTTATTGGTGTCTTCTTAGTAGCTAGCTTTTTCTTAATCTTTTAACTATGTAGAGAATAAGAAATAGAAATAACTATTTTTTTTAAATACAGATATTTAAATACAGCTTTTTATAAAAACCCTAGAGACATCAACTAAACCCCCAATAAGATTAGATGAGAAAGGAACTAACGTGCTTCAGAACAATTAAAGTCACTATTCCTTGAAGAAGAAAAGGAAATGGAAATGATATATTTTTTTCTTCCACCTGTCTTTTGCTGTCTGCTGGAGGATGTGGGGGCTGCCAGTTATATCTCTGAAGTCCAAACAGTTTAGACTAGAAAGGCCTTTTTGCAGGCTGAGACCCTTCCTTGCCTTTCCCATTAGGATTTCTGCCAGTGGGGTTTTTTTTCCCAAGTGGATGCCTGCCAATGGGGAGGGATAGGAAGAGCAGGGGCTGCCCTCATGCTGTTCCTGCTGACTGAAAGGATAGACTCCTCCCTTTGCATGGCCATTGACACTAGTCAAGGGCCTGGCAGGGACATTTCCAAGCTGTGACTGCATTTCACCCAGTTTCTCAAGCATTCGGAGAGAGCCCAAAGCAGTCCCTGCTGGGAGGACAAGCCCCCAGGCACAGACTGACTCCAGTCACCCTTCCCAAGGAGTCACACACAGCTAGTCTCTCTCCTTTCACCAGAGTTCAATTTGTAGTTGCCCTGACAAATTTGCCCTTGACTTCCCTCTGTGACACAGCCAATACTTCCCACACAAGTAGGTACATGTCCACTCACCTGTGTCGAAGTCACACTAGTTTCCTAGATACACATGGATACTTGGCGTGATCACTTATTTGTCCAGTGAAGTAAGAGGCCTTTGAGGCCTAAAGAAATAGAGTAAGAAGCATCCTGTTCTCCAGCTCAACTATTTGACAGTAAGTTCTCCCCACAGATGATCCCCTTCTACAGCATCAGTGAGAGAGCTAGTAAGTTAAGAGTCCCTTCTCCAGTGCCTACCTGTTTTAGGAAACACAGATCTGCCTCGATACTCTATTTTTGTAGAGTACAAACTTCTCTTTCCATGGAGCACCCTCCAAAACACATATATACTCTGTTGATTTTATTCTAGGTCTACTCATTTGTGTGTGTATGTGTGTCTCTTTGTGAGTATGTTCTTGTGTGTGTGTATGTGTGTCTCTGTGTGAGTATGCTCTTGTGTGGGGGTTCCTACAGAGATAGGAACAGGACATCAGAAACCCTGGAGCTGCAATTACAAGATGATGTAGATTGCCCAGTATGGGTGATAGCTATTGAAACATCAATTTATTCCAAGCAGTTAAAGAGCATGGAAATAATAAAATGGTATCTGTATGCACACAAAAATATCTATCCTCCTAGGCAATGCATAGGTACACACACACACCACTCTTTCTTCTTCTTCTTCTTCTTCTTCTTCTTCTTCTTCTTCTTCTTCTTCTTCTTCTTCTTCTTCTTCTTCTTCTTCTTCTTCTTCTTTCTTCTTACGCAAGAAATAAACAGTTTTTTTTCTTTCTCAGCATATTTCTAGAGCTGTGAGTTATAGGACCAGGCGGGACCTGTGAACTTTGCTAATATATATCTATCTGAAGTAACTGGAAAATGTAAAGCACAGTTTTCATGTATCTTTTAACCCAGCAGGTCTTTATCAGCTATTTAAGTATATTCCATAAGTGAAGCATTTCTAATTCACTTACAAGTATATGTGGTGTTCTGGTAAATGGTACTTGACCTGTTGTATAGACAGCATTGATTAAAAATAAGTTCTAAAATTTGTTGTTGGATTTCTATTTTAACTTGATAGAATCAAAATCACAATTGTAAATCATGTAAAGATGTAAGAATCATATTATAATAAAGTCACTTTCAAAATGAGAAAATGCAGCCTTTCTCAGGTGATTGAAAATTCCAAAGTTTCTTTCATCTTGAATATGATGGGTACATAGGAAATAGTAGTAGTCGTTTTTAATACGATGGAACTGCTATAAAACATTAGAATGTGAGCATTAATTAGATGAACAATACGTTAAAGTCAGAATTTAGTAAATACATTTAAATCTGAAGACAACAGAAATGTCAGAATGGAAAGACTTATAACTGATCTCTAAGAGGTCAAGTCATATATCTTTCTTGGGAGACTTTTCTTTCTCTACTGCGTCAGATTTGTTTCCAGGTTCTTTTGGCTCAAAAACTGGCGGCAACACTGAAATTCCACTATAATTAAAAATCTCAGAACAGCTGAGCCTCTACCCTAAATCTTCTGTGGTGAAAGCATATGAGTTTCCTAGATCAGTAAATTCAACAACGTGATTTGTGTCTTCCCATCTTTTGAGACCTGCTAGTATGGGAAAGGTTTTGATGCATGCTCGCGTCACAGAGGGGAGGTGTCTTGCCCAAATACAGCTTCAGAAATCTGGCCTAAAAATGTACAATATTGCATTTTACTCCTGAATGAGGAGTCTCTGCAAAAATGGCCAACTTGCTTTCGTTTCTTCTTACCTCCTAAAACGTCTCTTGCTAGGAATTTCCCTGTACTCCTTGAGCCTTAAAATGTTACCCCAGCTTCTGCCGTGGAGCCTTGCCTGGTGTCTCACTTCTCTTTCCTCTGAGCTGTGGTTTATCTTCAGCATTTGGTCTAGTTCTGGGCTTTATAAGCCAAGTAACTTTCCACTGGTGTGATAGTCAGAAGAAACGGAACTTTCAGGATTTCTGAAAACACATCGACAGAGACGCCACCTTTTGTTTTAGAAAAACATACTTTGCTCTTAGCATGGGACTCTCAGGAATGGCTGAGCCGTGAGAGAACCAGTTGGTTTCAGCCTCACTGTAGCTATGGATGGCTAGTATTCATGAATCTTATCAATGCCCACAATTATTAATTCTCATATGTATGTGCATGTGTGTATGTTTGCATACTTCTACATATATATCTGCATATGCATATCACACATGTGCAAAGGAAAGCTTCAGAAGCAGCTTCTCCATTTTTTCCCCTAAAAGAAGACAACAGAGGCAAAAGGGGGAGCTTTATATTATCCTTATAATTACCTGACTTGGTCCCTTCCTTTTGCCTGGACAGAACAAGTTGTGCAAGACTAAAGGAGAAAAGCAGACCCTTAAAACTTTAATTAGCATCTTATTACCCGAATTTGCTGCTAGTTGTTAAATGTTACAGCGCCTTCCTTCTCCATGAACATTTTCTTCTCTCCCCCTACTAATTGCCTTCATAGGTTTTCTCTAATGATGCGCCTTCGTCCTTCACCTCACTAGCCCTGTGAAGAAGACAAGAAACTCACTGAAAACTGGTGAGAGCTTGCGTTTGGAGCTTTGATAATATATCATGAATTACTGCCATTTTAATGACCCTTGTGGTATATTTTATGCAAATAATTATGAATAAAAATATCTTGGATGGGTGCCTGAATTTCCTTTCCATATACATAGAAATGTTTTTTTCACCCTATGGTGAATTGAAGTGGATAAATAAAGGCAAAGGAAAACTTAACGTCTAAGAGATCACTTTATAATGATCTCATTGGCAATTTAACAACTAAATGTCTTAACTTGGATCAAAAAGACTATAGATTATGTTCAGTTCTCTTCTTTAGGTACAATATCAAAAGTATGCCCTTCCACCTTCCTTTTCTGGCTTATTTACTTATATATTATTTATATGTGTATATGTGTTATGAATGTATGCATGCTTGTATGTATGTATTGTATGTATGTATGTATTGTATGTATGTATGTATTGTATGTATGTGAGTACACATGCCCAGGAGCACCCAGCAGAAGAAGACATAGGTTGTCCTGTTCTGCCATTTGTCACATTATTTCCTTGATCTGTCACAGAACCTGGGCTGGCAGTCTGTAAATGAAAGCAATCTTTTGTCTCTGTCCCCACAGTGGTGGGGTTACAGGTTCTCTCACAATTATGGCCAGAATTACATGTTGTTGGAAATTTGAACTCATTCCTGTGTTATAGCCTCTCAGAACTTCTGAGCCACCTCCCCGTCCCTAGAATGCTCTTCCTGCACAAGTCTATGGATTTAAAAACCAGCAATGATCTTTTTAAAAAAAATCCAAAAAACCACTTCATCTCTAGAAATTTACTTATGAGTATTGTTATTGGCAATAGTATGAATTTGGCCATCTGTCTTCAGCCATGAAAAACAGTCACACAGTTTCCTGTCTCTAGCTATCTCATGGTGCTCAGCGTATGTGGCAGATAGGAGAAGGATTTAGAAGGGTTTATAGCTGTGTCCAAAAGAATACACTCACATTTTTGATAATTTATTTGCTCCGGGTCAAGAAATGACATGGAGAATGTAGAATACATTGGGGTGGTCAGTCCCAAACTCGGTCTTTAATTTTAAATCCCTCCTCATTCCCACGGTAACTACAAGGCTAAGAGCAATGGTGGGCAACTGTGACTCTCCAGTCCGTCTACTACCCACTAACTGATAGCTATTTCAGGGCTAATAGACCCCAACTCTATTTGTAGAAGGATATTAATCTTACCATCCTGGTGTATTGTAGGGTTCCCACTCCTTTGTAGGGTGACTGTCCTGGCCATGCGCTTTTGGTGCACTGAAGTAAACTTTCTTAATGCAAATATTCCCATGTTGCTCTGAGACTTTTCTCAGAGAAAATAAAAGTAGATCATAAATACATTGTGTTCAGTAGCAATAAAGCAAACCTTCAATAATGTCACCTTTTATTGATGTACCAGCTATTCTGGGCTAACTCTATTCTAAAAACTACAACCTTCAAACACAAGAATTTGTAGAGGGAAAAACTCACGGCTGATCCTAGCCTGCATATAATTTTCAGAATGTAAAATGACTATGGAAGTTTGAGGCTATGATTTATGGAACTCAAGAGCTCTCAACGCACTCAGGTTCCTGAGAATGCCCTCTGCGTCTTACACTTTACTTGGGAATTACCAAGACTCTGGCACTCCATGTCAAAATAACTGCCCTGGAGATGTCTTTATTTGATGCTACTGGCACATTTTGTTTGTCCATCTCTGCTCAGAAAATGTGGCCCCTGAGTGAGACTGTGGGTGTCCATTAGTATCCTTTACAAGGGAGTTTGAGAAATGGTATGTATGTGCTGTATAAAATGACAAACTTTTGCAAAAATTTCCAGTCTAGGATTACACCTAGAGACATTTTGCCTTGATGAATCAGTGTCTACTTGCCCCATGTGACATTGGGGGGGGGGCAGACTTGTTTAGAAAAACTAATGTTTGTATTTGCCAAGGGGGTGAGATGAATAAGTTATTAGAGCTGTTTGAGAAAATCCTCGCTCTCAGCAAAAACAGGGACAGTCTTAAAGGGTGGGATGTTTTTCATTCTGTCCTTTGGTGGCACAATCCAAAAACAAAGAAAAAAAGTGACAGCTTTTTATGGAGGAAGGTATAGCCTTCACTTTGGGGCCAGTATGGGGTGGTGTTTGCATGTGCTCTCACTAGATAAAGAATATCTATGTTCACCTTTCTACATGTTCTTACCAACTGCCTGCTTCCTTCTGCAGAGGGTATCTTGCAATGCCTGTTGAGATCCTGATGAGGAAAGCATGTAGGTCTTTAAGAGAGCACCTGGTCACCCCGGTCATAAAAATGTAACCAGAATATAAGAAAACTATTTCCTGTTTGGAACTGTGGTGGTTTGCAAAAGAATGGCCCCCACAGACTCAAATATTTGAATGCTTAATCACTAGGGAGCAGAGCTATTTGAAAGGATTAGGAGGCGTGGCCTTTTGGGAGGAAGGACTTTTGTGTCACTGGGAGTGGGCTTTGAAGTGTCAGAAGCCCCAGCCAGGCCCAGTGTCTCCTCTCTTCCTGCTGATCTGATGTAGAACTCTCAGCTCTTCCTCCAGCATTATGTCCACATGCGTGCTGTCATGCTCCCCACCATGACAACTATGGACTAAACCGTGGAAACTGTAAACAAGTGCCAATTAAATTCTTTCTATTATACAAGTTGCCATGGTAATGGTGTCTCTTCACAGCAATAGAACACGGACGAAGACAGGAACCTCATCAGAAACCCTAGGTAGGGCTCACTAAATACAATGGCAGCACATTTCTTTCAAATCAATCTCAGGACTTTAAAGACCTATGTTAGGTGTTTAGGTTCCAAGCAGAGGAAAATTTGAATGGTGAGGAGGAAGAATTAGCCATTTATTATTTACTCATTCTATTTCTAAGAATTGTACTTCTACATATTAGCAGAATAAAAACCAATAAATATGCACTCAGATAGCATTGTGGGCTACTGCATTAATCCATCTATTTAAAACTAGGTGTTCTGCTGCTGGTGAGATTGTGGCGGGGGAAATGGCATGCTCATTCATTGCCATGGCAGCAGTAACTGGTACTGACATACACACATTTTTATTCAACCCAGAAATTTATCCTATGGAAGCATTTCAAGTTGTAACATAAAACCATAAGCTTTAAAATATTTATGGATATATCACTTATGACTGCAGAATTTAAATGAGCGTATGAATCTAACAATAGAAGGTAGTTAAATCAATTTCGTAGGTTAACTGCATAGAATCTTATAAAGTCATTAAAAATAATTATGAATACTATGTAACAGCATGGAAAGTATTTATGATATACTATTAATGGAAAAAAAACCAGACCAAAAAGTTACTATGATTGTTGTAATTCCAGCAACATAAAATGTGTGTGTGTTCAGAGACTGGGAAAAGATACAGAAAAGTAATAAAAATATTTTATGGTTGTAAGATTAAAAGTAAAGTTTCCAACAGTATATTTGTTTGAGTATCTTTAAAAGCCCTGAAAACTTCTGAGTGTGAGGGAAAGCCCTGAGTCAGTTAAATGAAGATTGAAAGTTAACAGTTGCTTGATATGACTATAGCTATAGAGATATAGATACGTATAGATATTCTGTCTTTCTGTATCTGATATGAAGATATATTTGTTCATATATATGTATATATGTGTATTTTTTTTCTCTGTCTCTGCCTCTCTGTGACTGCATCTGTCTTTCTCTCTCTGTATTCCTCTCTCTGTGCCTCTCTGTCTCTCTCTCTGTCTCTCTGTGTGTATGTGTTTATGGTATGTGTATATGTGTCTATATGTCTGTTTGTCTCTCTGTCTCTCTCTCTCTGTCTCTCTGTGTGTGTGTTTATGGTATGTGTATGTGTGTTTATATGTCTGTTTGTCTCTCTGTCTCGGATTATCTCCCCACCGCCATCACCCCCAGTTCTAGTCTCTGGACCAAGATTTACCTGCATCCATTAGCCAGCCTCAGTTTCCCATCTTGAAGCAAGATGATAGCAGTGCTCATCCCCAGCCTCATAAAGTTGCTGGTACAATAAAAAGACATGATGAGCATCCTACTCATCCACTCAAAACAGGTTAACTTCTGTCATCATTTTAAAGGACAAGAGCTCCTCGGAAACTTGATACTAAGGATGCTGTAGGAAGTGTAGTGGGAGCTGCGGGCTGCGTTCCTGCCACCCAGCTCCCAGCCATCGGCTAGCTTTACCCGAGATAACAACACACAAACTGTATTCTTTTAAACACTGCTTGGCCCATTAACTCTAGCCCTTACAGGCTAATTCTCATATCCCGATCAACCCATCTCTAATAATCTGTGTAGCATCAGTCTTACCGGGAAAGATTCAGCATGTCTGACCTGGCAGCTTGCTTCATGGTGTCTGCACGGGAGAGGGGAGCATGGCCTCTACTCCAGAGAGCAGAGCTGTCGAGTCTGAGCTCACTTCCTCTTCCTCTCAGCATTCTGTTCTGCCTACTCCACCCACCTAAGGGATGGCCTATCAAAATGGGCCAAGGCAGTTTGTTTATTACCAATGACCTTCCTCCATCAAGGAAGTTGTTTAATTTAATCCTAAATTACCAAAATCCTTTAATTCCGAGTAGTGGGATGCAGAGGGAAGTGGAAGGTAATTAAGTGAAGAGTGTGAGCTGTAAAATACCAGCGGTTTCCTACACATTTGTAAACCAATAGAATGTTGACCAGAATAGTCGAGAAGACTCTCTGCAAGGCTAATTTAACCAAAAGCATGATTTATGACAAGAGAAACAAAAACAGAAATCTCTTTATACTCCATCTGGGAGCGGTTGTATAAAATTACAGATGCAAATGATGCTCACAGTCTGGAAATGCGTGGATGACTTCTGGTTGTCTCTCCTTCCTTTAAATCATGACAGTGCATGGCCTCCCCTAAGGGCATTGATAACCTGGCCTGGAAATGTATGGCTCATTGCTCAACAGACATTTATGGTGCAAGCAACTGGAAGGTGGCACGGGACAGAGCGCCAGCGGTGGCTTCCTCGGTGATGCACAGCTGGTGTTTCCTAAGGTTCCCACACCAGATGGTGGTTTATTTCTCCCTAGATTTGTAGGCCACAATGGTCCACAATGGTCAGGGCTGAGGATAATTTCACTATGTCAAGTTATTAATCCCCTTGCCTCCAAAGCACACTTCTCGTTTGTCCTGATGAAGCAGGACACCACATTGTCTTAGGTTAACAATCTAGTCTTAGAAGTCTTTACTGATCAGTATGCATATGTGTCGGAGCAGTGGAGAGCCGAGAAGATTGACATTGAGAAAGCCTAAAATATTTAATGATGCATTCTGTTAGCAAGTCTGTGGGGAGCTCTATGTACTTGCGTATTTCTGGAATGAATACAAATTGCTATGACTCAACATAAAGGCATGTCGGCAATAACCATAAAAACGACAGAAGCATATATCATTCCAGCAGCAGGTTAGTCCTGTTGGGTTGACCCTCTTCTGTCCATAGAGAATCAGACACCGACGGCTCAACACACTTAATGCAGCCTTCCCCTGGAGTTGGTATCTCTTCATGTCTATGTCCCACTCCAACTTCTTTCCAATTCCTGCAAGGGTTCCTGTCTATGTGCTTGCCAGAGGCCCCTCTCTCAGGAGCTCTGCAAGCAGGCAGCAGAAGCTGCTAGAGTCCTCTTTTGTGGGGGCCTCGGAGATAAATGAAGTGCAGAGAGGGTCTGATGAGATAACTCAGTGGGTGAAGATGCTGGCTGTGGAAGCCTGGTGATATTGTGGGATGCTGGGGCCTCCACTCTAGAATTCCAAGCTTGAAGGAACTCACTTCTGGCAGCAACAACTCAGTTTGAGCTCAGGATTTCAGAGCAGAGGCGCCAGCATCCCACAACATGGTGATCTGAATTTGATACCGGCAATTCATGTAAAGGTGGAAGAAGAGAGCTGTAAGTCATCCACACAGGACGTGGTCAGATATCTGTAGTTTGGGGAGCATGACCATTCTTCAGTTGGGTGAAGTATAAGGAAGGGGTTGTTTCTGTGGACACTTAAAAAAATTCTATCTTAAATTGCTTTAGGACATGCCCTCTGTCACAGAATATTCACCTGGTTAGTTGGTGCTATTCTATCAGCCTAAGGTGAGGGAGGCACCAAGGGACTGAAAATCTAACATTTTCCTTCATTTCTGGGCCTGGGTGGTAGCTGAGTTGGTCAGCTCGCTAGCTTTACCTCATTATCACTACCTGAATGACCTCTCCAGCACTGCCTCTGCTAGCTTACCTAATGCAGCCTACAGCAAGGAGTGAGGGCAATTCTCCTCTCATAGGCCCTCAGATCTTTAATAAATATGTTTATTAATTCTTTGAGAACTTTACACAATGTATTTTGATCATACCTGCTCCAATTCTTCCCTTTAACGCCTCCCAGGTCTACCCCACCTCCTTCATCCCCTAACTTCATGTTTGTTTCTATTTTAATTTAGCAACTTATTGACTCAAAATTATGCAGCCTATTTCTTTCTGGATGTAGGGCATCCCATCGAACATGTCTGACCCATCAGAAGTAGGTCACCTCTTACAGAAAACTGACTCCCTCCCCACAGAAGCTATGAGCTATTCATGGCTTCTCGGAGGAGGAGGCTCATGAACCCCTCTCACTCCATGCTAGGATTCTGACTGGCTTGATTTTATGCAGACAGGCACAGCTACTACAAGTTCATGAATATAGCTGTCTTGTCCTGTCTAGAAGGGACTATTACAATATGGGCCTCCCTCGCCTCTGGTTCTTAACATCTTCCTGCCTCCTCTTCCGTGGGTGGTTCATGAGATTTGGGGGTGGTGGTGATACTACTGGTTCATTTTGTGGCTGAACCCTCCACAGTCACTAATTCTCTGCACCTCGACCAGTTGTGAGCATCTGAGTTAACAATCTACTGCATGATAAATGTTTTCTGATGAGGTTTCCTCTATTTGCCACAGCTAAGACATGGAAATAGCCTTCATGTCCTCTGATGAATGGACAAGGAAAATATGGTGCCTCTATACAAAAGAGTTTTGCTCAGCTGGAAAGAAAAAAAAACAAACTTAGGGGATCTGTACGTAAATGGGTAGAGCTGAGGTAACCCAGCCCCAGAAAGACAAATGTTTTCAATCATATGTAAATCTTAGTACCACATCTTTACATTTGTGTGTTTATTTTGGGCTACCTGTGGAATCCAAGAAACTAGAAAAAGGATGTTGCTGGTGAAGAAGCTTCCTGATTGCTGGTTAGCTCTGAGAACAGTGGACTATGCAGGCAGGAGGGGAAACAATGGTCAGCATTCCTGCCCAGGGATGCAATAGAAACACGAATGCTATGGGAGTGACCAGTTAATTTCAGGCTGGATTAAAGCTGCTCCACATGAGGAAATGAACTGGAAACCGGGCCAAGAATCCATAGTTGGAGAGTTTATAGGGCCCACGAGTGAGCCATCTAGTATGATTTTGCTAAATGGACACAACATCAATCTTCCCTACTCATAGGTTAGTGCAGATGCCAGACTTCACCATTGGAGTTGCAAAGATTTCTTAGCCATTTGTTTCACTCAAGAACAAAAAGACACGCATGCTTTCCCAGGCTAATTGTTCATAGTTAACCATAATTCATGACTGGTCATGGAAGTGAAATGGGCTTTCTTTTATAAGTTGCCTTCATCATGATGTTTAGTCACGGCAATAGAAAAGTAACTAACACCCATAAGTTATACTTCCGCAAGGCCAGTTACAAAATAAAGTATTGAATTACAAGCACACAGCAATAAAAGACTGTGAAAACATTTTAAAATTGGAATTTTTTTCTGAACTTAGAGGCACCAAATCTGTGCACATGTGCTCATAAGCATTTTCCCTCACATGTCATTGACTTATACAATATTTAAATCAAGTGCTAACTACGTAAGTACAACTGGCACCGTGTTGTCTCAAATGACCTCCCTTGGTAAGTACAGCTGTCATCTAGAGTTTGAGCACCAACGGAATTGACTTAGGGAAGGGGCACAGCTACATTGGTGGGAGTAGAACTCTTTGGAATGGTGGGGATGAGCTGATTAGCCATGAGCTATCAACACTGCCTGGGTGCCTTTGCTTACACATAGAGTGCGTCAGATCAGCCTGTCTTACAGAAAAAAATTAAGTTCCATTTAATTTGGACATGTGTTGCAGAGGAAATTGGTTTCCAAATACTTCTTTCTATTTCAAAGGAACACCCTCAAGTGTTTCCTTTTTTCTTAAAGTCTTTATATAAACTCGAGGGACCCAAGAAAACCCATTTGTTCTCTTTTCTTTCAAATGTCACTGCTTCTCTGAAGCCTTCATTTCCACCCCATGGGCAGCTATCCATCCCTTCAATTCTGTTACATAATCTTACAAAGCGTTGATTATGGGTTGTTTGCCTTTCTGTCTCACTCCCTACTTAGAAGACATTCTGTAAATATTCCTGAATGTATTTGCTCTCACAATCTGTAGTTGTTCTGTGGGTTTCTCCCTTCTTATAATAGAGCCTTACTTTACATTGGGGGGAGAGGGGGAGACTGCTTGTTGGCTGGTTTATTGAAACAAATTTAAGGTCCATTTTGTTATACTGTGTATGTATATTTCTGCTCTTAATTGGGGTATTGTGTTTTGGCAACTCATTTAAAAATGTAATGTATAATTAAGAAATATAGGTTAATAGATAATCATCTATAATAGTTAAGCTTGTAGTCATGTTAGATTTTCTAGATGTACAGAGATGTATTTCAGATAGATAAGTATTCTTCAAACCTTTCAAAGGCTACAGAATATGGCATTTAAAATGTTTTAACAACTTAGGACTTTTCATGACAATGAGACACATCTGCTCCTGGCAGCACCAATTACTTCAAGAGGAAGATGGGCATCGAAGAGGCTCCTTATGTAGTTGGTTAGCCATTTGGGCAAGGAACTGATCTTGCCAGGACTGCTTAACTGGACATGCAGGACCCACAGAGAAATGACTGCTAATGAAAAAGCAAAACAATCCTTCAGGATTCTTGCTTCATAAAAGAGTCTGCTAGACATTCTGCAGGGCACAGAAGAAAGTGATTGACAAACTGCCAATATAGGCAGAACTGTCTTTGAAATTTCCTGCTCTATGGCAAAGTCTGCTAGATATTATGGGCCTATAGGCTGAAGATGGATGCCCCAGTGGTACAGAACATTGGGTGATGGTCCAGGCAGTGAGATGTCTCTATTAATTCTTGAGTTTGGAAAATTGTTTACAATGTACTTCCTGTTTGCTTAGGTAATATCATATCCTTCTGGAGTCTTTGATGGAGTTGAAGAATTGATAGTTATAGTTTTCCTTAGGTATGATAAAAGAAAATAGATATAAATATTGTAGCTATAATTTTTACTTGATACCTGTTTTCTTATATGTAATTTTACTATGGTAAAGTTAAAACCTTTCTTTTTATTTAAACAGAAAAGGGGAGGTGATGTAGGATTTCCCTCTGTGTATACGTGAATATCATTCATTAATAAAGGAACTGCTTTGGGCCTATAGCAGAGCTATAGGGGAACAGAGCTAGGCTGGGAAAACTGAACTGAATGCTGGAAGTAAGGAGGCAGAGTCAAAAAGAAGCCATGGAGCCTCCACTGGAGACAGACACGCTGAAATTTTGCTGGTAGGCCACGACCTCATGGTAATGCACAGATTAATGGAGATGGGTTAAATTAAGATATGAGTTAGCCAATAAGAAGCTAGAACTAATGGGCCAAGCAGTGATTTAAATAATATAGTTTTGGTGTAGTTATTTTGGTTCTGGGCAGCCAGGACAAACAAGCAACTTTATTGGATAATTTGGTTATATCTTATCAACTAAGCTATGCCCACTGCTTGGAGGGATGTTAGGCACATTGAAAATTTTTATTTATTTGTTGCTATCTTTTGACCTTAAATTTCTGTATAAATTTCCATTGTCAACTTTCCTTGTTTTTAGAGATTGACTGGGAAGCTTAAATTTACTCTTCCTATTATTTTAGGGCCACAGTTACCACTATTAACTTGTTACTATAGTAGTAATTGTAAGATTTTTGGTTAAAAGTGATCATCTAAATAATCATTTCTATGTGATATTTAAGTAATATTATCAATTAGAAACATTGAAATGAAGTATCATATTAAACTTATTAAAAATATTCAATGAGTTGAAATATGGTGCTGAAATAAAAAATCCAAGAGATCATTTCTTTTTATTATTAAGTTGTGAGTTGTGTGAACTCAGTATTTCCTTTAAGCAACATGGAGAATAGAAATCTTGAATTTTTTTATTTTAGCATCAATAGTATAAGAAAATCTAAAATGTAAGAGAATTATGCACCATACTAATTGCATTCCATGAGCAACTTCATCCTCATTCACATCTTGGTAGCACTTGGTATCAGCTTCTATCCCTCTAACAAATACCTGAAAGAGCAGCTACAGAGATGAAGTAGCCGGTGAAGCACCTTCCGTGAAAGCATGAGACCTGAGTTCAATTCCTAGGATCTATGAAAAGTGAAAAAGAAAGAAAAAATGAAATAAGCAAAGCCTGGGGTGGTAGCTTGCATATACAATTCAATAGCAGGAGCCTTGATGGTTAGCCTGCCTACCCAAATTCCAAGTTCAGTGAAACACCCTACTGTGGTGGTTTAAGTGCCACACCCCTGAGTAATATACTTGAACACTTAGTCATTGGGGAGTAGACTACTATTCCCTGAAGGGACTGGGAAGTATGGCCTTGTAGGAGGAAGTATGTCACTGAGGAAGGGCTTTGAGGTTCAAAAGGTCAAAGTCAGGCTCGGTGTTGCTCTCTTCCTGATGGCTGCAGATTCAAATGTAGAATTGAATCTGCAGCTACTTCTCAAGCACCATGTCTGCTGTGTACCAACTGTGCAACCAACCCTGCCATGATGATAATGGACTAAGTCCCTAAAACTGTAAACAGTTAACCGATTAAATGCTTTCCTTTACAAGAGGTGCTGTGGTCACCTACCTCAAAAATAAAATAAAATAAAATAAAATAAAATAAAATAAAATAAAATGGAGTCATTAAGAGGGACTTAGTATCTATTTCTAGATTTCCCATGTGGTATGTATAAGCACACACATAGACAAGTGCCCAAGTGCGTGTGCATGCACGTGCGCACATGCGCGCACGCACACACACACACACAAGAAAGCATGTACACATAATATTAAAATCCTGACATAATCAACTTATCCAGAACTTAGTTAGGCTCCAGTCTTTTAAAGTTTTGGCCCATAGTTAATTGGTCCCATTGCTTTTTGGGAATATGATATGAAGCTACATCATGGTGGGAATGCCTAGGAGATTAAAATTACTTCCTTCAGCAAGTAGAAATAAGGAAATGGAAGAGACTGGATACCCACTGAGGGCGTGTCCTCAACAACCCACACAGTTCCCACTAGGTACAACTTCTAACTGTAACATCCCAGGGACTAATATACGGGTCTTTGGAGGATGATCAAAAAACAGCATCATTCAGACACTAAACCATGAACTATATCCTCAAACTTCTTTGTAGTTGGCCTGAAATGATGAACTTTCTTAGCATTATTCTGATCTGTTAATTTCTTGATTTTGACCGTGTTCCAGGTTTCAATGCTGGCAGTATTTCCAAAACACCTCTTTCCTTATTTTCCACATGGATTCAGTGAATCCTAAAGTCTGCCAATCCTTATGAGGGTAAAACATATAGCATTGACTCAACCATCATGGCAAGGTTGGATGCCACTATTACACCAGCGGCCTTGTCTTGCCAGCCCACCTTTTGATGTAGTTCTTAAGGTTGAACTGGGTTATATTGGTGATTTCTTTTCTCCTATGGCAGCATGCATAATAATAGGTGAAGTTTCCAGGTGTATACTAGATTGATATATTTTTAAACAGTCATATGGAAACCTACTGAGAAGCTTCTTAAAATATGTACATATACATAATTTTAAAAAAGAATATAAATTAATTTTTCATCATGTATATTCATTATACATGGTACTGTTTTACATGAGGACTTTCCATACAAGTACATATTGCGCATTGAGCATATTTTTTCTATACCTTCCTCCCCTCACTTTTTTCATCTCTCCCTCCAATTAGTCTCCTTTGTTTCCCTAGAACATCTGCTCTCATGTCATATATGAGTATATATGATTTTATGTAGCTATAGAAAAATATATGAACCACATGAGAGAACGCATATAGCATGTTTCTATCTGAAACTGGCTTAATTCCCTTAATATGATTAATATAATTATTATTAGTTATATAAATTGTTCAGAAAACAATATAACTTCATTATTCTTTATGGCTAAAAGAAAAGTCTGTTCTTTTTATATGTCACACTTCTTTATCTAGTTCTCTGTTGCTGGGTACCATATGTTGGTACCATAATTTAATTATTGTGACTATTAATTCAGTACGCAATATCACTTAAGTGTCTCTGTGGTAAGTTGACTTCATCAACCATTTCTATCATATAGAAATCAAGGAGATAAATATATTTAATATGATTTAAAGAGTATATTTTATATACATGTATTTAAATGTGATGTAGTACCCATTAATTAGTATAAAATTTGTATTTCATGAATCAGTTGGAATATATGAAGAACATATATTCTGTAAATCATATGAATAGATGAATAACTAGAAAAGAGAGGGATTTTTTAGTAGCCATTTTAGATGATTCTTGATAGTCTTCTCATATACTATACTAAATAAATGATAACTTCTTAAAAATTAACTATAGTGTAGGACCTGCATCCATGTGGCAGAGAAAGCTTATTTACCTGATAAAAAAGGCAAAGACTGGGGTAGACCAAGTTTCCACAATTCCTTTAGAAGGACATTCATACATGACTCATAACCTCTTATAAATTTTCATATCCTAAAGGCTTGAGTTTGAGGATTCAACTACTTACTAATGGATGAAACTGGGGAGTAAGTTTTTAACATAGTTTTCAAGATATCCCTAATCCATCCTCTTCAGAGAGGTATACCCAAATTTGACGTGGGATTCCCCTCTGAATGCTGTGACTATATTTTACTACCATTAGTTAAAAAAGAAACTATTTAAAAAAAAAATGGGCGGTGGTGGCGCATGCCTTTAATCCCAGCACTTGGGAGGCAGAGGCAGGCGGATCTCTGGGAGTTCGAGGCCAACCTGGTCTACAAGAGCTAGTTCCTGGACAGGCACCAAAAGCTACAGAGAAACCCTGTCTCGAAAAAAAAAAACCAAAAAACAAAAAGGAAACTATTTTGACCTATGGCAGGGCAGAGTAGAACTAGGCATGAAAACTAAACTGAATGCTGGGAGAAAGAAGGAAGAGTCAGGCAGACATCATGTAGCTGCTTAAGGAGACAGATGCCTAGACCTTACGGGTAGGCCACTAACTTCTGGTGATATATGTGTGTGTGTGTGTGTGTGTGTGTGTGTGTGTGTGTGTGTATGTTAATTTAAGAGGAAAGAACTAGCTAGGAATATGCCCAAGCTGTTAGTCAAACAGAGTCATGATTAATATAGTTTCTGTGTGATTAGCCAGGAAATGTAAGTGCAGTCTCCAATTACACAAACTAGTGTAGAAATAAAAATGTTATGTATTATAGGGTCAAGAATTCTCAGGATCACCGTGGTTAAAGATTCATCTGTTCTACATAGCATCTACAACCTCATCTGGGGTTGTTTGAAAGGCCAGAAAGCTAGGACAGCTCATGTTAGGCATTATGCCTGGTATCTGTGAGGGAGTGTGTCATGTCTGCTATCTGGGAGCACGTGGATTTAGAGTAGTGGATGACTAGAGATGCTGACTCTTTTTGTAAATGGGCTTCTTCAAAATGAGGAGGTCTCAAGGCTTGCCTGTAACTGCTCCTCTCAGAATGAGTATTTTAAGAAATAGAAAATGGAAGACCTAAACTGGCAAGGCCACTTTTAATATATTATGTTGGTTTTAAAGTCACAGAGGAAACCCGAATTTAAGGACATTTATGCTGAAGGATTAGCAATGTACCATGCAAAGGAACAATGGGATGGAAGGTGTGGTCATCTCTGGGAAATACAATGAAGTCACTGGGTAAAGGAAGTGGAAAAAAGGGTAACATTTTTCTAAAACCACCTTATCGGAAACATTTGATTTCGTGGACATAATACAGCCCATTACCTATTTTTTATAAGTAGAAGCTTATTGCAATTCAGTCACTCTTGTTTATTTAGGTACAATCTATAAGTACTTTCATGTCAAACCCTAAAGCTGAATCATAACAAGAGATTGTGTAGTCCATAAAAATCTAAAACATATATTATCTCACTTTTTTTCTGAGAAAACAAGACAACCCATGTTCTGTAAAGTAAAAAATTAACTGATTTATCAATTACAGAGTTAAGGTAAAGGAAAAAATCACTAAAGCTACATGTAAGCAATAACCCACAAATATACTTTTAATTCAAATTACTATCATAAATACACTGAAGGGAGGAAAGAACTAATTAAAGAACCTACTGACTCTATACCTTCTGACTAAGAAGAGAGTGTCACATAAACAGAGCTACATTTCTTTTATAGTGTGTGTGTGTTATTGATCTAGAAATTGTAAAACTAATTTATGTGTATTATAAAATGGAGCAAACACTAGGAAGTGCTGGTCATCATGACTGAAGGACACGAAGGTGTTGATGGGAGGTAGGCAAGGAGTTGGGCTGAATCTGCAGGTATCCATGTGAATATCTAATATTTGTCTTTTCATCAATATGCAATATATAGTTTCTAAACCTGATATGCCTGTAATCAGTGACATTTGGTCGCCTAGTTTCAACAAACCTGTTTACTGTCCATATAACACTCTGAATAAAAATTTTTTTCATTATTCTGTTTGTTTGTGGTGCTTAGAGTGGAGCCCAGGGTCTTGTGCATGCTAGGCAAGGGCTCTACCTCTGAGCTATATCCTCTTCATAAATACTACTTTATATAAAGGGAACATGAGCTTCTTGCAGAAATGACAAATTCCAGAATTAAAGAGGAAATGTAACTAAAGGATCCTGAATCATCTTGTGCCAGAAAACAAGGTAGCATTCAATAATGTCTCACCCTGAGCAGGATTCTAGAACACAAAAAGGGAAATGCTGGAAGCTCATGAGACTCAAAGTATGGTGTGTAGTCAATAGCCAGGCTCAATACTGGATTTTCAGTTGCTGTAAGTTAGTTATAGTCATAGAAGAAACTAATAGTTGGGCAAAATAAGTGCAAGTCTTGTAGAAATAATTTGTTGTGTTTTGTAACTTTACTGTTAAATAACTCTAAAATCCAATGTTTTTAAAAATATACTTCAGAAAAGCAAAACCATAAGAGTTCACCGTGTGAAGGTTCACATTGTCTATATCTAGGACAACTGTATAATAACAGATTATAGCCCAGTTAATAAATAGAAATCTGTAAGTCTATACTGATAACAAACATTTTAGTGACAGGGGAAGGTCAGCTCGAGTGTGAATGGGACATGCATTAAACATCCCTCTGTTCCCCACCAGAGTTAAAGGCTCAAGCAAGAATTTTCAGTAGTTGTTAAATCTATTCAAATTGGAATTTGATGAAAACCATGTATTTTTAGTCTATAATGTTTTCATAGAGACTGTGTATGGGTTCCACGGCTGCAAAACATTAATCTTACTATGAAAAAAAAAACCACCCAAAATCCAAGAGACCGGGTGACCAGCATCAGCTTTTCTGATGGGGAACAGGTGGTCATGCTGTACTCCTCCAGGAATGAGAGCGTGCTAGGCAGTGAGACACACTCAGATCTAATGATGAGAAAACACAAGAAGCAAATAATCATGAAAATTCCCTATCCCCAAAGTATGCCAGAGTCACAGAAAACAGAGCCGAGCCTGGCAGAGGAAAAAACTGCTCCTTGTAAAGGAGCAGAGAAGGACCACAAAAGACAGGGGACAAGAGATAGCAACAGGAATCTAACTGAAATTATACCTTAACATGCACATTCCTGTCAAAGTTCCTAAATAGGAGAACTATGGTTGTGTCAGAGAGTACTCTTGATTCTAGGAGAAATTCAACGAAGAAATATGGAAAATTAAAAGAATAATGTACATAGTCTACCATCGAGAGGCTTGGGAAAAATATGAGAGACAATGAATGTTCTCATGTACAGATTAATGACTAAATATATTTTGTTATATACATATATATATAGTATCAGATATTATACAGTTTTTAAAAAGGAGGAACTCATACTATATAGTAAACAAGATAACATTGAAAAATTCCTCCGAAAGGTGGGAGGTCCGTGGGCTCCCCACAGGGCAGGGAACCCTGACTGCTCTTCGGGCTGATGAGAGAGGGGGAGTTGACTGGGGGAGGGGGAGGGAAATTGGAGGCGGTGACGGGGAGGAGAAAGAAATCTTTAATAAATAAATAAATAATAAAAAAGAAAAGAAAAATTCCTCCTAAGTTAAATAAGTCAGTCACAAAAAGACAGTTTATCATTCCACTCAAATAAGAAACAGAATTGATAGTTTTCTATCAATGACAATGGCCCAGGCTGGGGAAGGGAGAAGGAAATTTTGCAAGCCAGTGGTCATCATATCAACCGTGCAAGATGAAACCCTCTAGAGACTCACACGATGACACGAATATGACTTACATGGCTGAACTACATGCTTTAAAATGGGTAAGAGGTAAACTTGATGTCATGCCACATTGTTGGTTTTGAAACCACAGTTGAAGCTCTTAAAAAAAAAATAGTTCCTGGGTTCTCTAAATGTCTTCTCAATAATCTCGAGGGAGGGGCACGTATATTCTACCATTTCAGAACAACTTGTAATCATTTTGGGTTCTGTCCCAGAAGGAGATGAATCATGGCATGGAGTCTTTAGGACCTGTTCCTTGATTCAGCCCAAACCAGGGAAGCAACAGGATTTTCTCATCTGTCTCTTGGGCCAAGGAGTCCCACCAAACTTTGTTCTACTGTTTACACATTTTCCTTTAAGCATTCATTTCTTTCATCATTGTTTTTTAAAAAGTGTGTTTTACATGACGCACAATTGCATAATAGATCCATTTGTTCATGTATTGAGTGCTATGCATTCACTGTATAGTGCTGGGTTTCATGTAGGTGATTTCTTCTGAGTATATCATTTAATCTTTGTCCTTTTGGGGCCCCCGTGACTCCCATCCCTTCCTGGCAGTCTCTGCCTTCTCTCTTCTGCCTTCCTATCATGTATGTATATATTATAATCTCTAGTCCTTGCATGTAAGAGGAAACATGTTATTAGTCTGAGTTGGGCTTACTTTGTTCAATATGGTAAAATAAGTATAAACATCTCTTTTATGTACTATTACATAGAAAAGAAAGGGTGACAAAGGGAAGGTTTGGAAATATATAGATTTAATCTTCTCTCATATAAAGAGGATTTTCACCACCTCGACTGAAGAATAGATAAGGAAAATCTGGTACATTTACACAATGGAGTACTACACAGCAGAAAAAAATAACAACATCTTTGCAGGAAAATGGATGGAGCTAGAAAACATCATTTTGAGTGAGGTAATGCAGACACAGAAAGAAAATTATCACATATACTCACTAATAAGCGGTTCTTAAACATAAGGCAAAGAAAACCAGCCCACAAATCACAATCCCAGAGAATTTAGACAACAATAAGGACACTAAGAGACATACATAGATCTACTCTACATAGGAAGTAGAAAAAGACATGATCTACCGAGTAAATTGGGAGCATGGGGATGTTGGGGGAGGGTTGAAGGGGAGGGGAGAGGCAGGGAGGGAAGCAAAGAAAAATGTAGAGCTCAATAAAAATCAATTAAAGAGAGTTTTTTTTTAAAATCAAGATCCATGTTGTCTCATCTTTCTGCCCATTAGCCTTCAGCTCTAGTGTCTGTCTTTAAAGTTTCCTCATGTTTGGAGACAGGGTTAGGATTAGGGCTATGAACTACAGATGTCTTAACTGTGTTCAAGGCAGCAGGAAGAATAAGAAAGAGTTGAATCACAGAAGCCACTGATGCCATTCACCAATTGATACTGCTTCCTCCAGCTGGGAGAAGAGAAAAGAGATTTGGGGTTAACAAGAAAAATATGATGCTGGAAGAGAAGGGGGGAAATGACCAACATTCAGTAAAGTGTCCACTAGTCCTAGCTCCAAAGGACTTGTCTTTGTTCCCAGTAAAGATATCCTCCATTGAGAGTGCTGGCATCTATGCCCTGAATCTCATTAATTCATATTCTTGGGCCTCAGTTTTTCCATCTGAAAATTATGTTCAAGGACAACACAGGTTCTCTTCAGAATGGCTTCAAGGAGCCTATAAGCCCTCTGGTAACACCAAATCAGGTCATCATCAAGAACTTTACTTATGCACTAGTTAGCTTATTTTAAGGTTTATTTATTTTTAATACATTTGAATTAATATATAATTACATCACTTTTCCCTTTTCCTTCCTTTCCCCCAGCCACTCCCATGTCACCCACTGTCAAATTGATAACCTCTTTTTATTATTTTATATACATTTTATGCATATATGAGTACAAACACTTCAGCAGAACCTACTGAGTTTAGTTTGTTGTTTGTGCATGTATGTTTTCAGTACCGCTCTGTACTGCTGAGCCACTTAGGTGGCACAATCCTGGAAAAAGTCAATTCTCCTGCTCCCAGCTGACTATAGCTATTTGTCTAAGGATGGGACTCCAGAAAATGTCCCCCCTCTAGAGTGAAATGGTGAATCCTTTGTGCATACGCCAAGCAACAAGACATCTGGATCACATGGTACCTTTATTTTAGACCTAGCTATTTTAGCCTAGTTTATTTAGTCTAGTTGATTTAGTCTAGTTATTTTAGTCTTTTGAGGATTCTCCACACTGATTTCAAAAGTGGCTGCACCAATCGTATGCCCCAAAACAGAGAATGAGGGTTCTCCTTAACCCACAACTTCACCAGCATTTGTTGTGAGTTGTTTTGTTATCTTAGCCATTCTGATTAGAGAAAGATGAAATTTCAAATTGTTTTAGTTTTCATTTTCCTAATTTCTGAAGCTGATGAACACTTTGAGGTATTTCTTAATTTTATTTGTTCTATTGAGAACTCTCTGTTTAAGTGTCTAGCCCAGTTTTTAAAATTGGATCATTTGTTTTCTCAACTTTGTTTTTTTGAGTTCTTTTTATATTATCAAAAATCCTCTGTCAGATGGGTAGCTGGCAAAGATTCTCTCCTATCCTGTGGGTTTGCTCTTCATTAAGTTAATTGTTTCCTTAGCTGTATATACACTTTTTAGTTTTATGGGGATCCAGTTGTCTATTATTGGTTTTAATCCCTGGGCAAATGGAGTTCTCTTCAAAGTCCTTCCCTACACCATATCTTATATTTTCTTCTAGCAATTTAAGTGGTTTTGATTTCAAATTGAGGTCATTTTGACTTAATTTTTGTGAAGGATGACAGACACATAGCTAATTTTATTCTTTCTGTGTGAACATCTAGTTTTCCCAGCACCTTTTATTGAAAATACTGTCTTGCTATTTTATTTTTCAAGAGTTTAAGAAGTGTTGATTATAGATCTTCTTTGAAAGTAAGGTAGAATTCTGTTATGAATCTATCTGTATCTATAGTATTTTTACTTGGAAGAATTTTAATTAATGTTTTAATCTCCTATTTTGTTAGGTTTAGGTTGTTTGTCTCTTCTTGGTTCAACTTCGACAGTTTGGATGAATCAAGAAATCATCTACTTCTTTTACATTTTCCAACTTAATTGAGTACAAGTTTTTAAAGTATTCCCTTAAAATATTCTTAATTTTTGGTGTCTGTTATAATGTTTCCATATTCATTTCTGATTCTGTTAATTTGGGTTCTCTCTCTATTTCTTCTGGTTAGTTGGGCCAAGAATCTGTCAATCTTCTTTATCCTCTCAAAGACCAACTCTTAGATTTATTGATTCTTTGGCATGCTTTCTTTGTTAGCATTTCATTAATTTGCCCTTTGATTTTTATTATTCTTGCTGTATACGGGGTTTGGGTTTGGATTGTTCTTGTTTTTCCAAATTCTTGAGTTTCATCATGAAACCATTTATTTGTCCTCTTTCTGATCTTTTAATGTAGGTACTTAAGGCTATAAACTTCCCTCTGCTTTTAATGTGTCCCAGAGGCTTTGTTTCGTTTTCATTTTCATGTCATCTCATTTCATTCCAGGAATATTTTCATCTCTTTCTTGATATTTCCTTTGAACCATTCATCATTCACTGAGTTGTTTAATCTCCCTAGATTTATACACTTATCAGAGTTTTGTTTGCTGTCAACCTTAAGTTTTATTGAGTAATGTTCAAACCTAACATGGAATCATTTCAGTTTTTCTGTGTTTGTGATGGTTTGTTTTGTGTCCCAGGATGTCATCTGTTTCAGAGAAGCTTCCATATCTTGCTGAATAGAATGCATAATCTTTGGCATCTGGGTGGAATAGTCTGTAGGTATCTGTTAGGCCAATTTGTTGTAAGATGACATTCATTTCTAGAGTTTCTCTATATAATTTTTGTTCAGATCTGCTAGAGGAACGATGGGATGTTGAAGTCACCTGCAATTATTGGGTTTGTGTAATCTGTGTCTTTAATTCTATTAGTGTACCTCTTTCTGTTCTTTTTACATCTTTCCATGTTATTTGATTATTTATGAAGCAGCAGGCTGTTTATAGGTTCACAGCGGTTTAGCCCTGAAATAATCACACAGAAACTGTATTAATTAAATCAGTGCTTGGCCCATTAACTCTAGCTTCTTACTGGCTAACTATTACATATTAATTTAACCCATCTCCATTTATCCGTGCATCACAACGAGGTTGTGACCTACCAGCAAAGGTTCAGCACATATGTCTCTGGTAGCAGCTCCATGGCTTCTCCATGACTCCTCCTTTTTTCCCAGCAATCTGTTTAGTTTACCCTACCTACATCTATTCCCCTATAGCTGTGCTATAGATCCAAAGCAGTTCTTTATTCATTAATGGTTATTACAGCATTCAGAAGGAAATCCCACATCACCTCCCCTTTTCTGTTTAAATAAAAAAGAAGGTTTTAACTTTGACATAGTAAAATTACATGTAAGAAAACAGGTATCAAGCAAGAATTACAGCTATATCTATTTATTCTTTTATCATAACTAAGAAAAACTATATTATTACTATCTATTCTTCAACTCCATTGAAGATTCCAGAAGGATATAATATTACCTAAGTAAACAATAAGTTCATTGTAAGCAACTTACAAAACTCTAGAATTAACAGAGACATCTTACTGCCTGGATGGTCACCCTAAGTTCTTCTGTACCATTGGGGTATCCATTTTCAGCCTAGAGGGCCATAGTATCCAGAAGATTTTTCCATGAAGCAAGAAATTTCAAAGACAGTTCTGCCTATATTGGCAGTTTGTCAGTCACTTTCTTTTGTGTACTACAGAATGTTTGGCAGATTCTTTCATGAAGAAGGAACCATGAAGGATCATCTCACCTTTAAATAAGTTCTCTATTCCCTTATAGCTCTGCTATAGGCCTAAAGCAGTTTTTTAATTCATTAATAGTAATCACAGCATACAGAGGGAAATCCCACATCATATTTTGTCTCCATCCTCTACTTAATCTTCCAGTCCTGTTAGTTTATCTTCTGCTTGGTTTGTTCTGCTTGTAAGGCTTTCCCCTGAGTCTTCTAACCAGGACACTGAGGGCTTTTTTGCTTTTTTTTCAAATCTGTCTTAATTTCATCTTGTGTTTTCTTCTATGTTTTGATCTCTTTATTAAAATCTGTTTTCAAATTCTGAATTATCTTTGTCATTTCATTCAACCATGTATTTGCATCTTCTTGATCATCACTTGAATATTTATTATTATTCTTTTCAAGTTTAATGAAGTGTCCATTCATGTCTTCTTTAAATTTCTTTAATTCTTTGATAAGGTTTATAACTGTTCTTTTAAACTCTGTGTTCTGGTATTTATCTACTTATTTCTCATTAGAGAACACTTTTATATTGAACTAGTGGGTTTTATGAGAGACATGCTGTCTTGGTCATTCATATTGTTTTTGTTTCTATGATTTGACCTAGGCATGTGGACTTCTTTCTTTGGTTGTGTGTCTGATGTGATAATCTGGACTTTCTCAGATTAAGTCAGTACAGCAGTTGTGTGACTTGAGCTGGAAAGCTGCTCAATCAACTATTTAATTAGACCAGGGAAAGATGGCTCCTAAACCCTAGGCCTGGAACAAGGCCTGGGGGCTGTGGAGATGGCAGCTGGCAGAGACAAGGATGGGAGAGAAAATGACCATTTCTCTAGTCAAAAGTGATTCTTGAAGAAAGCAGGTCAAAAGGCAAGCAATCTAGAGCTAGGCGTTTGGGATGTAGATATGACTATAGGCGTAGGAGTTGGGGCACAATGAGGGGATGTGAAGATGAGGAAAGGAGGAAGTGACTTACCCTATGAAGGTGTCTGGGGAACTAAGGTTTGTAGGTCATGATCCAAAGGTTGACTTGTGGATTCGCAGATGTCTGTGGGTTGGGAAAAGAGCAACAAAAAATGCGAGATGTGACTTACCCAGGAACGGTGGCTACTGAACAAAGAGGATTCATGGGACTTGACTCAATTGGTAATTTATAATTGGTTATCTACAATTCTCATTTTTCGCTTAAATTAAAAATATGGATTACTAAAATCCCACAGCAACACATTAATTCACAGACATACATACCGTGTGTGTGTGTGTGTGTGTGTGTATGAATATGTACAAAGATTTTGAAAATAAAAAAACACCTACTAGTCAAAACTTAAGCTAATTGGTATTACTTTCATGGTGAATTCTATAAAATTTAAATTGTTAATTGGGAAGAGAGGCAGTAAGGGAAATTAAAATTTAATCAAAGACTTGAGAATTAGGCAATTGCTAGCAATTTCTGTCATTGTCTCTTTGGTTTACAAAGAGCCCCACAGTAATGCACTTGTACTATCGTATGGACAACTTAGAGTTTTCCATAAAGCTAACTTCCAGACAGTACTATTTCCACCTTAATGCCTGCTGTGTTCCAGTATCTGCATGGCATCTGTGCCTAGCATTCCCTCCCAATGCTCAGTCTCAGCCGTAGAGGTCTTCAGAAATGCTTATGATCGGAGCTCCGTGAGGACCAAGTACCAGGAAATGCAGGACTCACTTTGCAATGTGAGCCCAAGATGACTTTCTTAAAAGCCATGCTCTGATCCACGTCTTCCTTATTTGCTTGCCAACACTCTTTGCCCATTTCCTCTCATTGGTAAACTTCGTAAGCATAGGCATTTCAACTAGCCATGTCTGGAAGATGGTATGTTGTTGAGACTGTAGGCCGCAGCTTGTATTGTGAACACAAAAACCTCTGATACCTAGAAGAGTATTAAATTTATCTGAGAGGTTTCAATTTTACACTAAATCAGTGTTTCATTTCTTACTTGCTGGATTTTTCAAACTGTTTACAGATGAAAAGAACTCTGTGTGCATTGAACCATTCAATCCATTTTGGTTAGAAGTATGATATTTTCATTTCTAACAAAAGTGCCTATAAATCCCAAGGCAGCCTCGTGCTGGGTTTTCTTTAATGTAAATTACCCCCGTGGACTGCCACTTAAAAAGTTCAGCCAATATATAAATTTCCTGTTCCCTGCAGTCCTTCTGAAGGCATTTTCTACAATCTAGCGAAACCCAGCTAGCTGTAACCAGATTTCTATGCCTAAAACAGGAGACACAAGCAAGCTGATTTACGGCAGCTGGCCCGCCGGCGATGGCACTAACGGAGCATTGATGCAACCCCGCACACATCTGACTGCGCCTTTGAAATCTTGGAATTCTTGTTGGTAATCAGAGAGAAAATGGAAGAAAGAAACCACGGGATAATAGTTGAGCTGCTACAGTTACCACAGGGGAGGGAATGAGAACGATGTCAATGGGCCTAAGAAGACAGATTCACGCCAATATTAATCTGAGCTCAGGAAAATGCCCACGCAGAAAGCACATAGGAAGGTCACAGCTTTACAGAATCCTGGTGGAAACAACTAAGAGCTGTCTGCTATAACAAAACCTCTTTTATTCATGTCTCAGCAATGGGAAGGACAAGAAGTCTATAGGGCTGTTGTGGTTAGAAGTGTGCTTGGCTCATCCAGCTTGGGGACATGTGTGTGCCTTTCTCTACGTTATCTGTACCTCATCTTAGAAATCTATGTTCAACAGCAATCTCTTAAAAGTCTGGGAGGGTAAAGCAAAGGGGACCCTGGATGTTGCTTCTTTACCTATGGCTCCATTGTGTGAGCAGCCTTGCTCTACTGCTCTCTCTCTGCCATGGTGCTCTGCCACACCACAAGCCCAACCTGACCAAGTCAGGCAGCCACCACCAGAACCTTTGAAACCGTGAACACAAATAAACGGTCTCCTTTTATATTGTTTACCGCATCTATTTTGCCATGGGAAATGAAAGCTGACTGAGACTACAAACTGATCAGGATGCCCAGAAATCAAAAGCTTTTCTTTTTTTTTTAATATTTATTTATTTATTATGTATACAATATTCTGTCTGTGCGTATCCCTGCAGGCCAGAAGAGGGCACCAGACCCCATTACAGATGGTTGTGAGCCACCATGTGGTTGCCGGGAATTGAACTCAGGACCTTTGGAAGAGCAGGCAATGCTCTTAACCACTGAGCCATCTTTCCAGCCCCAAAAGCTTTTCTTTATGTGTGCTTTCACATAAAGAAAAGGCAGCGAACTTGATGCTCCCAAATACACCTGAATCCCAATATGCCAAATGTTCTAGTGGAGACAAATCTCTCTTTACTCTTTGTCCCATTGAAGTTTTTGCAGCACTTTGTTAAGGCTTGGCAGTTGGCTCTCTCAGAAATGGCCTGAAGCTTCTCATTTATTTCTATAAATCACAGAGCACCTATTGGGAGGTAAGAGGACCTGCTAAATTGATGGACTCTAATAAAGCCCATTCTGGAAATAAAGCTGATTTAATTATCAGTCCAGTGTATAAGACTGAGATAGATACTTTCAGGACATCCTAAAGGAGCTTACACTTAGATTCCTTCCACCTCTCCAGAGACAAAGCTAACCATATGAGTTGTATAATATTTAGATGTTCTTATAATATTTATGCTTATATGCTTGCACAGTTTTCTGTGTTGCAGGATCACTCCATGTTTGCCCTCACCCTCTTCTCGCAAGATCTCGTATATCATTTAGCAGCAGTAAATTGTCAGCTGAAGTTGGTGAATCCGTCAATCAGTGTCACATTTGATGGGAACATCACTGTCACACTCTGTACACCATGCTTTCCATCCTTCCATCTGAGAATAAACTGTTCCGCTTCTTTGAACTACAGAATCTACAGGTGATCCAATTAATCATCGTTTATAGAAATTTTCACGTTGAGGTTTTAATCCATGCCGTGTAGGAACATAAGATTTCTTACAAACAAAACAATGAGCTCTTGTTTGAATCCGTCAGTAATATTTTCTTTCTTCATTTCAGTGTTATGCTTCTTTTCCCTGTCAAGGTTTTTATCTAAGAGCCACATAGTTTTATTACAGCAGCTGTTTCCTATATAGATAGATGGGCATCATTATCAGCTTTTATTTTGTTCAGGTCCATAAACAAGTAATGTTTACCATCCAAACAGTATTGTCAACTGTCCTGTTCATTGCATATTATAAACTATTAAGCTACTCTCAAAGAGAAAACTTTAAAATAAATGCCATTACTTGATCTCAAGGCTTTGGGTAGCATCAATTCAAGACATCAGTTGACCAATTTTTTGTTGATATGATATCAGCTAGAATTATCAATCAGACAATGCTGAAATTATGGATTGATTTGTCCAACCCAGGCAGACTTCACTCATAAACTTGCTATCTAAACAGGAAGAGGTTTGATGAGTGAACTTGACTGCCTGGAATCTATCTATATGCCTTCACTCTTGGGGCCTCTTCACATTGTCTACTCATCAAGATATTTGTACTTTTTATCTGATGGCTTAGAATTCTAAGATACCAGAGTGGAAGTCTGTAGTCCTTCTAGAAGGCTGGGCTCAAAACCAGTATGATGTTACTGTTATCATGCACTATGGATTAAGTAGCTGCAGACTTGCTTAGTTCCAACATCTTAGCAATTAAGGAAATATATATTAAAATTTCTTTAATATTTTATCTTACTCTAGTCAGTGATGTTGGATTCTCTTCTATATGCTATGAATACCATCAGTTAATAAAGAAACTGGCTTGGCCTGACAGGATATTGCTAGCTAGCTCTTATGTCTAGAATTAACCCATCTCCTTTTGACTTTGGCTCCTTCCTCTCAGCATTTAGTTTAGTTCTCTCCACCTAAACTGAATATACTTATGTAATTGGCCAAGTAGTGATTTAATTAATTCAGTTTCTGTGTGGTTATTTAGGAACTGAGCAGCAGAAACTAACTAGTGGTCTCCCTACTACAAGTCAGAATGACCAAGAAGAAGAAAACAGTTGATAGTTAATTCTGGCAAGGATGTGGGGAATGGGGAACCTTTATTCACTGTTGGTGGGATTGCGAACCTATGCAGCCACTATGGAAAGTAGTGTGGACAATTCTTAAAAACTAAAATTAAACCTATGATATGGTAAGTCATACCATTTCTTGATGTCTTAGGCAATGCTGTATTGCTTTGAAGAACCACCATGAGTTTGGCAATTCTAATAATAGAAAGCATTTAATTGGACTTGTTCACAGTTCAGAGGCTTAGGTCATTGTCATCATGGCAGAAAGCATGACATCATGAAGTCAGACATGGTGATAGAGAGTGGCTGAGAGTTCTACATTCTGATCTGCAACCAGAGAGGAACTGGGCCTGGCTTGAATTTTTAGACCCCAACGCCCACCCCCAGTGACATCTACAAAAAGGCCATACCTCCCTGTTGAACAAACATTCAAATCTACGAGGTCATTCTAATTCAAATAATCATGTGTGAAATAACCCCAAATGCAATATCTTGCTCCACTAATGTTGCTTAACGATGCCCATAGCTACTCTATTTACAGTATCTTAGGAAGTGGAAATGAGCGAGATGTTTTTCAACTGATGAAAAAAAATTAAAATGTGGTATAAAATATAATTGAATAGTGTCCATCCATAAAGAAAAGCAAAATCATGACATTTATGGGTAAGTGGAAACATTATAATGATTGAAGTAACTCAGAGCCAGAAAGACAAATGCCTCTTGTTCTCACTTCCTTATAGACCCTAGTTCTGAATCTTTAGGTATGAGTATGCAAGCTACTATAGCCATAGAAACCAGGAACATAAAGTGCTATCATAGAGGTGGGAAGGGGAAGGAGTGCTAGAGTGGGTGACAATAGGACTCTTGCTATCAAGAGGGAAATGATGAAAAATTGAAAACTTTAACTGATGAGGGGGATAGAGGGCAATACAGGGAAGAAGAAAGGACAAATTACATTACAAGTGCTTGAAAAAGTAGTGAAACATTATTTCATGTTTACTTAAAAATAGATATATAATATTTAAGTGTGTGTAAGTAGAGATTTTGGTGTATGGGTAAATGTATTTGTTATATGAAGTTATATGTCATTTTATGGTATGGATGACAACATTTCCTGCGAGAGCTATAGACTATACACCCTACAAAGTCCCAGTGCCAAACATGAAGATTTTCACTTTGAGTTATTGGCAAGACACACATAACAATACAAGCTGTTGCCATTGCTCCTGGTTTCTTCCGAGATCCTGATGGTAAGCCCCTACTGCTGGACATGTCACATACATCAGACATAGGATTTGGAAGAATCAAACTGGAGCTGACCTGGAAGCCTCATTCTTGAGGAAGAGCTCTCAGAGTATCAGAAGGTCCTATAAAATTGCCAAAGGTGAGAAGCAATCAATAATTCTACCCAGCTACAAAGCCCATGAACCACATCAATGACCAGCACAGCATTTTTTTCTTAGGGGTAGCTAGCAATCATCCAATTTGGCTCCAGACCCTGTCAGAAGGGAATTAATACCTTGTATTATAAATGTTGACAGAGGTTTCTGTTCCTCCCTGTCCTGCAGTCATTCAGTCCCATAGAAAGACACAGAGACCTACATTAATTATAAACTGAGCCTATTAGCTCAAGCTTTCTTATTAACTCTTATATCTTACAGTAACCCATAATTCTTGTCTGTGTTAGCCACATGGCTTGGTACCTTTTATCAGTGAGGCATTCTCATCTTGCTTCCCCTGTGTCTGGGTTACAACTGCAGACTGAGCCTTTTTTTTCTTTCCAGAATTCTCCTGTTCTGGTCACCATGCCTATACTTACTGCCTGGTTACTGGCCAATCAGCATGTTATTAAACCAGTGCAACTGACAAATCTTTACTGAGTTCAAGACCATTGTTGCACAGCACTGTAAATATAGATGACTGCCTGGGGGAAGCCAGGGAACATGGAGGAGAATATGCTACTGTCGTTTTCCTAGACAGCTGCAATGTCTAACTACATTCTAAATAGTTATACTTACACTCATGGGTAAGTTGAGTTCTCAACCCTCATCAAAGAAAATTCTCTCTGTAGCAGACAGACAATTATAGAAACCTACAACTGATCAAAAAGGAGAGAACATCTGAAAGTAGAGTGCCCAATGTCAACTGATGTATCTATAATAGAATCTCTATACCTAAATGTAAGGGAACATTGACACAGAGGAGGAAGAAAGATTATAAGAGCCAGAGGAACATAATGTGTGCTGCAAGTCAGCATCTTCTAGAAATGACAGGGAAGTTGCCTCTATGATATCTTAGCAATATGGTGACCTAAATAAAATCTACATAATGATAGTGCAGCGTCATGGTAGTGCAGATAGGGGAAGTCTAACAAGGCTTAGCCCTAGATGAAAGGCCATTAATGGGTACAGAAAGAATGAGAATTAATCTTTGCTAGGGACAAATTCCTGATAGGTTACCCTGTCCCAAGTAGTAAAGTCCAAAAATAATAAAAGAAACACTACATGGATGCATCATGTTGTGTGTGTGCATGAGCATGTATAATTAAGAAGACAATAATTTGAAAGGGAGTGGGGGAACTGAGGAGGAATTAGAATGGGTAGAGATAAGGTAGAAATTATGTTAATACAGCATTCATGCATGAAATTCTTAATTAAATTTTTTTTAATTAATTCAAATTTTTGTTGAATAACAAAAGTCAGTCTCCATGCAGAAAAGTATAACTAGATGCTGCAAACAGGATACAATCTTAGTAGGTTTGTGAAAAAAGAAGCAGATGTTTGCACACTGAATAAAGTGTTTATTATTGGAAATATTTCAGTTCTTAATTTGCCTTTATACAGTAGTAAGAGAAAAGTGTTAACATAATGCCCATGACTATTCAAGAATAGATATGATCCAGCAGGTGTGGAGCATAAAAGAGGGAGGGAAGAACACAGGGGCATAGATTTTAGTGAGTGGGTGGCTGTGATAGTTTAACTGGGAGAAATGAGGGAAAGATGGACTTTGGGATTTAAAAAAAAAGAGGGTATAAGATAATTAAGGCAGAGAGTAAATAGAAGAAGAGATGGAGGGCTTGAGAATGCAGAAAATTAGATGGATCATCCATGGAGCTTCTGAAGTTTACTGGGAAGCTCTAGGAGTGAAAATGACTTTAAGCTGCACGTTGGGTGTCAATATGTAGCATGAGTTCTAATAGGTCTTAATAATAAAAGTCCAGAGTCTGACCTAGGTAAAAATGCAGAGAGATCAGAGACAAAAGAACAAAACCACAGCCACCATACCTCCTCAACTTCCCAGCCAAAAAGAGACTGAACTTCTGTCTCCTCCTGCCTTATCACTTCCTCTCCCGACCTTGCCAAATCACTTCCTGTCTCTCTGTACACACCTCCAGACCTCTATGGTCTTAGTCTTTCCAAGCACATCACAATAACTGGCTTAGATGATATTGCATTGCTACACCAATCACAAGAGTAAACTCCAAGAGTCATGTATCACACAAAAATCATGGCTCAGGAAGGGAGACACGTAATGTTTTCAAAAATTTTGGAAGTGTTGTAATTAATAAGAGAAAATAAATGCAGAATGGTCTCTGTGATTGACCCACTTTGCACTCCCACAGACAGTGCAGCAGTGTTCAGTCCTTTCTGCCTCATTCTCGATGCCTGCTGTTCTCTAGTGTTTGCGTTTTGTTCATAGTGGTCATGACTATCACATAAAATTTATAGGAGTTTTTGGCTTGTCTTTCCCTGATGATTCGCGATATTGAATGTTTTTTTATGTAACTGCTGGCTGTTTCATGCCTTTATTTGAAAAAAATGACTTCTCAAATCCGTTGGCCATTTTCCAAGTAGGCCGACCATTTTGTTATTGAAATACAATATTGATAATGTCTTATCAGATTAGTTGCTCACAAATATTTTCCATAGGTTACCTTTTTCTCTGCTAATTGTTTCCTTCACTGAACAGAAGTTTTAGGTTGCATGTAGAGGTAGTATATGTTCAAAGAATACTACTGAGCACTAACAAGAAACAATTGGAAATGGATCTTAAGACAATATTTGCACTCCGTGTCCATTTCAGTATTGTTCACAATGGCCAAGATGTGGTAACAATCTCCATCATGATCATTTTCAGAAGAATGATAGACAGCTGGCACACTCTGCCAACACTGCTGTACTCTACACATAGAGCAGGAGGCCAACCTTGTGCTATGTGCTTTTACTATAATAAAGGGATGGGAAATGGATTCTTGGTACCAAACAACTGGCATACAAGACAATTGCTAATATAAATATCATCTCACATTCACATTTACACATAAAAATCAAATTGCCTAGATGGTACAAACATGCCATAACAGTCTGTCGCCAAAAGCCTCCGGCCCACCCACCACCAAAGATACACAACAGCTATGCCGCTATAGCATTGTATTATTTCTTACTTTTGTCAACCCAGTTAAACAAAATGAAAAAAAAGTTCTTTGGTTTTATTGGGGGGGGTTAGTTATTCATTTTTCTTAATTTAGAAATCTAGTTTGCCAGTTCTAACATTGCTAGTCTCCAATGGCCAAAACATTGAATTTGAGATTTTTGTGTCCTGAGGTGACCTTCTGTAGTATTGCTTGGTTTAACCTTGCCATCCTTCTGACTAGCATTCTTCCCTAATCCAAACCAAAGATCCCCCATGAACTTCTATCCCTACACTGACCCCAGCCTTCAACACACAAACAAACAAATGTTTAATCACTTGCTTGCTGTTTCATCTTTTTCTGTCTCTCCCAACTTTAGGTTGGATATGTGACCACATTCCACCCTCTGGCACAGATAGGAAAGATGCTGCCATTTTTGCATCTGATCTTTAAAGTTTTCCTCAAGATTGCACCCTTTCCTATAACCACGGACAGAAAAGAAGCCAACGCATTCCTAGTTCCACTGAGCTACAAGGATAGAAGGCTAGATACCCAAAACCCTGGCTTCTCAAGAAAGAGCTGCCAGAAGAGGATGCCCACCAAGCACACACAGCAACAGACAGCATAGATGGAAAGCAAATGGCTTCTGTCCAAGCTACAGAAGTTAAGAAGTGTACTTTCTACTGGGGCATTCTCTAGCTCCCCTCTATCCAATAAAGCAGCCCAGATGATGCAGCTGCTCATGTGACTGGTATGTATTTTTATTAAAAACAAACAAACAAACAAAACACCTGGCATCTGTGGCTTTACATCAAGGGGTTTTATTGGACAGAATTATCTCAAAGTTTCATAAAGAGCTTGGACTTGTTGAGGATCCCTCCAAAGCTTCTACCACAACTTGTGTGAGAAAGGATCTTCAACATGGCCCTGCACATCACAGGATTTGCTTTCTTCTGACGAACACATAGCACCATCCAATAGGATTGACAATGACTTCATGGTTATTAAGTCTAAAGGCAGGGATTGTTGTGGCCCCAGAGAGGCAGGATAGAATGTTTTTCTACATTGCTAAAGTCAGCTAATTTCAAGAGAGTACATGGCCAAGCCTAGGATCCCTAGCCTTTTAGACTTTATCCTCCATGAATCTCAGTAAGGTGACGTACCCATTACTTCTTAGCTGAACAGTTTACCTTCGAAGAAAGAACTCGTCTAGCCTTATATTTAAAATGGAATTCAGCAAGTGCTTTTATGTACAGTTATAAATGATGTTCACCAAACCCACAAATATGATTCTTGCCCCCAACTAGTCAGGCTGTCTTCAGAAAGAGAAAGCAATGGGGATAGGAGACAGCTCTTCTAACAGTTCCTGGCAGGGCACCATCTGTATACAGAGTGCCTCTGCCACCAGCCTACAGATCGTCTGCCTCGCTGATTATTTTGAAGTTTCCTAGAGCTGACCCATCCCGAGCCCCACGTGAACACCTCCAAAAATAAATGACAAGCTTTAGTAGTAGCCTGCCGTGAGTAGCAATAATAATAACAATTTTTCGGGTTACTTTAAATTGAAAGGCCCAGCCATTTTTCTGAAAGTTTGATTCTGGTGTTTATTTTCTTTTTTCTTCAAAAAAGTGTGCTTTTCTGCTACATGCTCTACTTCTAACCATCAGCAGACACCCAAAAGCACTTATAAATCTGTTCTGATATTGACATACTGCTGTGCCTGAGTATGCCTGTCTATGTGTGTGTTCCTGAGTTACAATGTGACCTTACATATTGTTTTATGCCCAGAGTTTTAGCATTGAGACCTACCAGAGAGCAATGCTGATGCCTATTCAGTTGAGTAAAGAACTGGCTTCATGTCATAAAAGTGTAGGTTCTGATTTCAGATCTGCCACCTATTGTGTGACCTTGAATGAGATTCTTCAGCTCTCTGAATCTGAAGTTTCTAGTGATGGTTCTGTGTGGTCTAAGTAATTAAGGAGGTGATTTTTAAAAGTTCCCCAATTCAGTGTATGATACGTTGCAAGTATTCAACAAGAGTTGATACCTCACAAAGCACTATGGGAAGTCACTAGCCTAGGAAGTCCCAACAGCCATTCTCTCTCACTGAGCCAATTTTATCCAGATACCACAGAGAGAGCAGAGATTAGTTACAAGTATATCTGCTTGTACTGGGGAGGGGAAGGTGGAGTGTTCGGAAAACAGATGCATCTTGGTTTTATGACAACTGACAGTCAGATTTTTTATTTAAGAATGGCTATGTGTGTTCTTATCAAAGAGGTAAGGCCACTGTCCTAAGGACAGAAGATACAACAACCCAGAGTCTAATGAACTAGGGAAGAAGTGGCATTCCCAACACAATTCCAGTGTAGCTACTGGATGTGGGAAGTGTCAGAGGAGGACTTTATGTTCAACCACGGAGCACCAGCTCAATCAAAGCTACAAAATTGTAGCTTCAGTACCTCCAGGACTAAACCCTCTGAGACATGAATCTCTAGAACTGCAAGTTAATCCCTCACACTTAGTAGAAACATTAGGAGGGAAAGATTGAATGGGGGACAGACTAGTGTAAAAGAACTAAATGCGCCCCTGGGAATCTGAACTCATATTTATATCTTTGGCCCAAGCTCAGCTTTGAGAACACTGAAAGCATACAGGGATCTGTATGACTGTTTTCTAACCTCAACATTTCTGATTGATACTGCCAAAGGCATATAAATACCACATTTTCTTCTATTCTGTGTCTACACTTTCAATGAGCGTCATGTCTTTTGTTTCCAAACTTCAGTAAGTTGCACATGTTTTCACTTGCACAGAAGAGGTAGGGGAGGGCCAACAACCACACAGACCTCAAAGTCCAGCAGCCCTGAGTTCAAGGTCTGTCTGTCCTCCTTAACTCAACATGCTTAGTTCTTGCTTAGTCTTAATTATCTTTAACATAAGATAGCATTACATGCAAAGTTTATGAACTTTAAATAAAGTCCTGCATACAAAACATTAAGCAGAATGCCTGGCTCGTAGCAAGCATTCAAAACATTATGGTTATATTATGAATGTTCCTGTTTTCACTGTTTTCTCTCTCATTCTTTCGCATAAATTCTCAAGGAGTTAGAGTAAGGTTTCATCATCCATTGTTTCCTCTGGAGAACTGGGCTGGAAAAAAAATATGAGAAAATGTTTGCTGAGTGTATTTAAGTTGGATGTAGTGCTTGGCTTTTGTCAGGATGATTTTGTCTCTGATGGAGACACTAGTTAACCAACTTAGACAAATAGGAGGTTCTTAAGAATATGCTAAGTCTTTTCCTCAACTGATGGCCATCTAACTGGGATGAAAGGAAAGGCAGAAATAAGGCACCCAGATTTGAACAATGAAAAAATAATAGAGAATGATGTTCTAATAATGTAGATATCATTGACAAATCACAGGGTTTTAATATGACACTCTAAAAACAAACTAAGAAAAAAAATCATCCTTGTCACGAAGGCACTGGAAACAGAGGACCCTGTTTTCACTGCTTGAGGACCAGTGTCAACTCAATTGTTCTAGTACACCAGATTCTTGATGAGACAAACACCAGAGAAGAATTGAGCAACTGAAGGCAGTGGCAATGGTGTACTGTCATTTCTTTGTACTCAAGAGGATGTGGTTATGCTAAGTTTGCTGGAGACAGAAACAGAGTAGGCTAAATGTTGAGAGTCACCAAACACAACTGTAGCCTCTCTCCTTGCAGGCCACCCTGCAAGGAGATTGCCATGGAAACAAACTCTTGGCCTCACTCTCTCCCATCCACTGATCTGCTGGAGCTCACAGTGCAGTTTCTGGCCATAGTACAAGATTGGCTTCCAGGCCCCAGCGCTAAGGTAAACTGTGTGAGCATTCGACTCGGGTCACCAGGAAATGTTCCTGTTCTGCACATGTCCTCTGATGGTGTCACATCCAGACTTTAGTTCTCACTCAGTCCGTATAGTAAGAGATTTACAATAAAATCAAAACCTCATACAGTCTCATATTCTACAAGCTGGGAGAGAGCTGAAAACATTTTCTGCTGGCTCTCATGGCTTTAGTAAAGACTGCTTCCCTTCTTCCCTGGAGAACTGAGGTATTCACAGAACATCATTAAAGCTACACCAGGGAGCTGGTTGCCTCTGGCAGCTCTTAGGGACAATGACCCTTGTGGCACAGAGCCCTTGTCCTACCCGGGGTCACATGAACTCTTGCAGCATTGTAACACAAGCTCTGCTACACAGCTTCCAGGGATCAAGACCCTAGCCTGCTCCTGTGGTGTGTGGTGTTGACAGAATTATGGCCTCTTTCCTCAGAGTTTCTGAAAATCCCTGCAAGGGAAGCAGGAGGATTACAAGAGGGGAGTACGCCTTGGCTGTCTTGTGAGGCTTCACATGTCCTTGTACAGACCCCAGAGAGTCTTTTTGCAGCATGCGATTGAAGCCACAAGTGTGTCCAACATAAATTTTTCCATCTCTCGGGGAAGCATTAAAATTGTTATCCTAAAACTAATACATGTATTACCAACCTATATCTCGCCTGAAGAGCCAGAATTTGCTGCACTCCATAAGAATTGAGAAGTTAGCTCTCTTCCTCCCCTTGTAAGTAGCTTTCTTGCTGGAATTGACATTAAATATAAAAGATCAAAATCTTCATTCCCAAATGAACTTTATGGAACACTCAACTGCAGAAATGGTTCACCATTGCAGTCACGATTCACATAAAATACTGAGCTCCCAAGAAGAAAAGAAAAAAAAAGATAACACTTTTCTGACACGATTTACAAAACACAAACACAAGATTTGTTGATTTTTTTCTCCCTGTGATTGTGTGACATAGTAACCCAGTGTTGCTACTGTCCTTGTCTTAAGTTACAATTAGCTGACACCTGTCAGCTTCATGGAATTTCTAAGTATCAGTACCTAACTCAAAGCCTTTGTCCTTGGCTATTGGTGTCATGACCTTTAAACAGCTCCTTGATTCTTATGAAAATAAACCAGTTACACCAGAACAGCATTGCCTATGAAGAAGGATGTCACCAAAGTCCCCTCACAAGTAAATCGATGGATGATTAAAGCAAACTGCTATAGCATACCACCACAGTAACAAAGCATTATCCTCCTTAGCAATCCAGTAACTCAGGGCTGATGACCATTAAGTGTTCTGATGTTTGAGATTAGCTTGTAGGGCATCTTCTGATAACTCTCCCATGTGGAGAGTCCACTCATGCTATAATGCAGTTCCCCTTGCTCTTGTCTTTGTCAAGGAATAATTAGTAAGAAAGAAAATGTTGTTTCTTTTCCACTCTGAAAAAGGGCAATGGAGTTTTTCTGTTCTTCAACAGGGTTTTGTTCTGTATCCCTGACTTACCTGGTACTCACTCTGAAAGCCAGGCTGGCCTAGAACTCACAGAAATCCTCTGGCCTTAGACTTGGAAAGGCGAGACTATAAGAATGTACCACTGTGCTTGATCGACATTTTATGCACAACCAAAATTGGCAGTATTCCAAAAATTTAGCCAAAGGTTCTGTAGAAACTTCCAAGTCCCATAAAATTTGGAAAAAAGTAAGTTCAGTGCCTACAACCAGATGAGACAGTGTGTGCGGCAGTACCTGCATGGCACCTGCCACCAGATAGACCATTAGGTGTGGGGGAGGGGAATCCAAATACTCTCCTTAGGATTGCCTATCCTGGTCAAGATGCCATTTCACATTAACTCAGGAGAAGAGGGAAAAATACCAATTTATTCTTCATCTTTCTACTCTAATAGGCAATCATCTTCACAAGGTTATAATGGATTGGTGAGGGAATATACGATTCAATAATAATATGATACTAAAATTAGTGATAATGGCTAAGAAATAAATGTGTGAAGCATAGATTCAGAAGAGATAGATTCATCTTCCAGGATTGCTTCTCACTCCTTGCAAATTTATCAGGCCCTGAAACCATCCTGAATTTATTAGTAAACGTGTGATTTAGTTTGCACATGATTTAAGATGAAGGAAATGTGTTCGTACAATCTTTCCTGGATGATGAGGCGTCGCCAGGGAATTGGCTCATTGTGTTCGACTGTTTGCACCAGTCATGAGTCACGCCTCTGCCGCCCGTGCTAAATCCCCCTTCTTGATCCTCTCTCTCCCTATGGAAAACACAGTATGCTGTAACTCAGCACAAATGTACGTGTATGTGTAATTCTGTAAGGTCACATGACTTGTGACCATGAAACTCAGTGCCATTGATTCGGTTTCTTGCAGAGAGATATAGGCCCTCTGCAGTCCTGGGTTTCACGACTCTCTCCCTTCTTAATGAAGTTTGCACTGCCTGTCTTCTGGCTTCCTTTTTGGCCTGGTATTCAGAAAACTTAAAATATCCTTACGTGTCCTTCAAAAGAGTATTTTCTCAATAATTTGTTAGTGAAATTGTTTGGCTCATTAAGTAAGCTTGAGCCATTCTTTCTCTCTGGTTTTGTTGTTGTTGTTGTTCAGTTTTAGTACTTTGTTTCCTATCCTGGTATATTTTGGAATATCTCCATTCAGCTCCCAAGTCCATCTGCTTAAATAGACATCTCTTTTCTTCTTGGAAGGAAAACTACGAGGAAAAAAATTAGTGTGAATTTGCGTTCCAGAGAATATATAGGAGCAGCTAGCTAGGTAGTCAATTGCATTAAAGTTTGATCCTTGGCAAATAGCAAGCTTTAACTGACAGTTCAGCCACATGTTATAACTTAGAACATACACGTCTGACAAAACCCACTTGCCATCATCCACTGATGATTTCTACACAATTAGAAAATGTACAGGAAATACAATTTCACATAATCGATCATATCACTACTGTCAAAAAATGCAGCTTTACCTTTTTCTTTACTCCCGCTCCTCGCCTTCTTGCCTCGTGCCCTTTGGTGCTCTGATGTCTGTAAGCAGTGTCACAATGAGCCATCCCTCACTTCTTTCCCCATTATTACCCAACCTTCAAGTCCTAGGCTTACTAAATATCATTTGAAGATGGCAAATTTTCTCCACCTGTGCTATTACAACCAAAGTCCAAATGGACATCACCATCTTGTACCGACTGTAGTGATCAATGCCTCTCCATTTTCTACTATGTGGCCAATGATACCTACGTGGTTGTGTGTGTGCACACGCGCATGTGCATGTATGGGTGGGGGGGGGGACATGTCAAGGCCAGAGATCAGCACTGGTTCTCTTCCTCGATGACCTTCAATGTAATTTTTAAAGAAAGTCTCTCGGTTAACCTGGAGCTTGCTGACTGGGACTGGTAAGCTACATGGGTCTTCCTCTCTCTCCCTCCCATGTGATGCCACCATAGGTGTATACCCCCCAATCTGACTCTTCTTACATGGGTGCTGGGGATGGAACTCGGGTCCTCATACTACTGTGACAAGTACGTTACTGAATGGACCAGCCCTAATATTTTCTTTTAAAAAATTATTAGTATATATTCACCACGCAAGATCAGACTGATATTTTCATTCAAGCATATCATGTATTTTGTCCTTCCTCACTTCCCCCTCCTGGCTCCCACTAACTCTAGTCCTCTTCTTCCTCCTATTCCCGAATCGACCTTTTCTTCCATGTCAGTCGCCTTCTCCATTGTCATTTGCTGCTTGAAAGCGAGAAAAGGGAAAACCTGTTAAAAACTGGGCGAACTAACATAAAAATGAGTGCAGCATAAAGATGGCAAACCTGGAGAGGGAGATAGAAGGAAGACAGCACATTAGAAGGGGAGAGCACATTAGGAAGACGTCAGTCTGGATCCCCAAGTCTGTCCTGATGTAGCCGAAACTGCAGAGAAGGCTCTAGAGCAGCTGGGTTGTGAAGCACACACCACTATGTGGAAAGTTGAAAGAACAACTATTGATGCATCAACAAGAAAACAGGAAGAATAAAACTGTGGCTAAGTCTGAAAAAGAATAAGAATTCTATCACGCCATAGCCAAGAGGGCACTGATGGGCGTGGAGTTTTGCCTACCGTACTTACAAATCATAATGGCCCAAGTTGGAAAACCCAAGTGAGAATTACATTTTAAATGTAACACTTCGGAAACGAAAATCAATTTTAAATGTCTGCTTCTTGAAAATTGGAGTTGAAGAATGTTAAAAGTAGAACTTTAGGTTCTGGTTACACATTATAACATTAGTTGACACTTAATATTACGACACTTTAATATTGTGTTCATGAGGCTAGGGAATGGCTCAGACCAAGAGCTTGTCGTGCAAATATGAGGACTGGAGCTCAGGTTCCCAGAACCCACTTTACAGCCAGACCCACATCGAAGAGACCTATAATCCCAATACACAGGGTCCAGTCACAGGTAATCCTACGGCAAGCTGGTTAGCGAAAGTGTCCAGTCAGCAAGCGATGGGTCCAGGAGAAACCCTGCCTCAATCAGTAAGGTGGAGAGCAACTGAGAGAGACATGTGTCATCAACTTTGGTCTTCCACATACACATGCACACTCGTGCACCCGCACACACTCCTTCAGACCCACATACACAAATATGCATAGGCAAAATATTAATTAGTTAATTAAAATAAAATTATGCTCATATATCACTTTTATGATTTAGAATTTAACTACTTAAAATGATGGAAATGGCAAAAACATTCTGACAAAGTATCAACCAAAGGAAGCAATGTAAATATTAGGAAAAGTAGTTCAGGCAAAGGCATTATCAGAATATTAAAAATTTTGTTCAATGTTAAAAAGGGACATTTTGAGGAACTTATTATGACTCCTTACCTGAATTTCTTCAAAGACATAAGTTCAGATTATAGGAAGTAAAGTCAACAGAATTACATAAAGAATTTCTTTTTAATTCCACAGCAATTTGAGTGAGGTAAAGGGGTAGAGAAATGCATACACTCAATGCATGGCTCAGCCAACTCTATCTTGGTTTTTCAACTCTTTCATGGCGAGAGTCCTCACAGCATGACTATCCACATTAGATTAGCCCCAAACTAGCCAAACTGAATCTCTGCCAGACAGTAGGCAGTGGACAAACAGCTGGCGCTGTCTTCATCGATACAGACCTATGAAGCAATAAAAAAGGCAAGAACTGCTGAGCCCAAAACCTTAATAAAGTCAACCCCTCAATCTGAGTTTTGCAAAATACTCCTATGCTTAAGACTGTAGAATAAACAGAACTAAACAACGGTGATAGAAAGTAGAAGATTGGTTTTCTTTAGAAATACAAAGGAGACAGAGAAAGAGAACATTGAAAGCCAAGGGGCCCCCAGGGAATTTGTTCAGTGGCTTTATTGATATTACATATTTGTCACACTTCATTAAGATATGGTGTAATATTTATTTGCAGGTGACAATTTGACAGATCATGGGATGCCCAGACAACTAGCAGTGTGCTTTATGTTTTTAAGTGTTATCAATCACAGATACTTAAAAGAAACGCGTTAAAATAGAAAGTATTCATTTTGGTTCATGGTTTCAAAGGCTTTCATGGTCATCTGGCTCCATTGCTGCCTGCAGGAAAGGTGAATCATCACAAATTAGAGAATAAGGCAGTCAGGATGCGTGATGAGTGGGCAAGCAAATCCCCAATGGCCTACTTCATCCAACTTCTAAAAGCCCATTCAATTACAAACTCATCAATTGGTTAATCCATTCATAAACTTGGCAACCCAATTATTCCACTGTTTTGGAACCATGTCTTTAACATATGAGCCCTTTTATGGGAGACTTATATCCAAATCACAATAACATATCTGTGAAAAAGTTTTGTAAAATGTCATCTGAATGAGTAGACTAAGTAAAGAAGATTATCCTCTTCAAAGTGAATGAATTTTGTTGAATTGATTTCTGTGCTGGTATTGATTTTGTTATCCATTAAAACAAAAAATAATAAAAATTGGCTATGGACAGTTTTGGTAAAATTAGTTTGTCTTTGCAAACCCCTGAAGACTTATGGAGTCAAATGTTTATTTTTGCATTGAAAGGGACTGTGTGAATCCTAAGGCCCAGGACTGAGTCTTATGAAACTCATGTACTGACTGCATTCTCTGTTCTCAGCAATGGTGAGATGCATGAAATGGTTGTGACTTATGCCCTGGTGGAGCCTGGAAATCACACGAGTAGGAAAAAAACTGGAGAAAATTACAGGGTTCCCAACAGTCCAAGGACAGAGGATTCTGAAATCACGGGTGAATGTAGTTTATGGGCCAGTAGTTTCCTGATCATGAGCTTACTGCATCTTGCACAATTCTGGGGGGGGGTGGACTTCAGTGAGATTTGTGATAAAGGTTCTAGATAGCCAATATTGAATGATTGATTTTGATTCAGAAATTGAAAGTAAGACTTTACTGTTGAAGACGTCACACACTTAGCAAGAGGCTTTGAAGGAATGAAGCTTGAACTGACTTAGAAGCCTGCTCTCTGAAGGCTAACTCTCATATATCAAAACAAACTAGGCAAGCTTCCAAGGGAAAAAAATCAATGTTCTTATCTGGATGGAAAGCCTATGGACCACAGCAATGTCCTGAGTGGTGAGATAATCCAAAAGGCACAACAGTGCACTCCAAGATAAAATCAACAGTCCTCTAATTGGACTTAAGGCCAATTCAGTAGGAGGAAATGGGTGCCTGGTACTGTAACCCTAGCAAAACACTCGTGGCTGGTGAGAACATGAACTTAATGAACAACCCACTATTGCCATTTTCTTAAACCAGCATAATTTCTAGCTGCATTCTGAATACTAAGCCTTATACCCACAGAAAATGTCATTCTCACTCCTTATCAAAGAAGCTTCTTTTTGCAGCAGAGACCGTGACAGAAAGACACAACTGGTCAAAATGCAGAGAACAGCTGACACTGGGGAGTCCATCCCCAGCTGATATGTCTACAGAACAACTCCTCTGGCAGAAGGCTCTTGGAACATCACAGAAGAATGAACCAGAGATCCAGGACCTCTGCTGAGAGATAGTGTTCTGTATATGACTGGGAACCAGAACCCATGAAATCTAAAAGTTATGATGACCTGAACGAGACCAGCACAGTGATATCAGTTGGCATGGTAGTGTCAAATGGTCCCACCCTAGATGAAGAGCTATAGGCAATTTATGGTCGCTGAGTGAGGGAGAACTGACTTCTCTAGGAACCAGCTCCCTCCAGGTGATCCAATCCCAAGTTATCTGCCCTAAACACACACAAAGATCAACACTAAACAAACTCAATAGATAGTATTCATAATCTTATATATGATTATAAATTTATTATGTATACATATATACATAAAGGAAAAGGCTATGAATTTGAAAATGAGATGGGAAATACTTCAGGAGTTGGAGGGGAGAGAAGGTAGGACCAAGTTATATAAATACAATACTCATATGAAATTCTCAAAAACTAATATTTTCTAAAATGAAAAAACACCAAGGATAGCTTAACTTTTGCTACTTTTCTAATTCTCTCACTATCTGCCCACCCAGATGACAGTAGCTACATCCTTGGAGCACTTAACATCCAAACTAACCTAACCATTATAGTCTTCAATGATGATGAAAACTTTGAACCTGGTCCCCTGGCTAGTTCAGGTTTTGATCCTTAAAACCTGATCCCAAAGGGATTTTCATAGGAAAAGGTCAATAATCTCAGATCCCTTGATGGGCAGGTTGTAGTAAGCAGGCTGCTTGTTCGTTCCCAGCTGCTCAACCCTGAAATAATCACATAGAGACTGTATTAATTAAAATCACTGCTTGGTCCATTAGCTCTAGCTTCTTATCGGTTAACTCTTACATATGAATTTAATTCATTTCTATTAATCTGTGTATCACCATGTGGCTGTGGCTTACCGGCTAAAGTTGCATCTGGCTCCAATGGAGCTATGTGGCTTCTCTTTCACTCCACTTTCCTTCTCCCAACATTCAGTCCAGTCCTCCCAGCCTAGCTCTGCTCCATCTGGCCCTGCTCTGCTATAGGCTCCAAGCAGTTCTTTATTCATTAATGGTAATCACAGCATACAGAAGGAAATCCCACATCAGCAGGTAGATCTCCAGGGACCTGATCTTCATGTTCTTGACGAGGGAACACACTTTAGTGACAAGAATCTAATTCTTATCTCTGGCTTGGCCTCCTCAAATCTCTCAGCCTCCACCATGTCTGGATCATGATCTCGTGGTCTGGGAGGCCACTGCCAGAGGCTGGGTAAAGCTGCCACAGCTTCTCAAACAAGCGCCTGCATCCTCCTAGCCTCTGGGTTAGCTGCTCTCCTGTTGCACTGATGTCATCTGACATTTCCTGAGGAAGTCATATTTGTTGACATTCTCATAGTAGATTGACATGCTGTTTTTTAAAGCGTTTTATGGCTTGAAGTTTGTTATTGTCTCTAGAGACTGAGCAAAGTGACTCAACTGTCTCCACAGATGCAAACTTTAGGCTAATGGGTATATAATCACTCCAGCTTTAGTGAGCAGAGTTTGCCAGTTATTGCCCACGACCAAGAAGTCCAAGCCAACTTGACTTGTTCAACTTGTTAGGTTTTGTCTTCTTTCTCTGAAACTGCATCTGGTCATACAAATAAAACAGACACATGACATTCAAAGGTGTGATAGTCAGAGCTGTTCCGTGCCAGATAATGATGTCTCACGGAAAAAGAGAAGGCGTTCTGTGTAGAGTATATTGCCTCATTTCCAGCATGCCTGATTTGAAACAGGGTAATCGTTCCATTAACCTTGATCCCAGAAAACAAACATTACAGCATTTATCTGGACTCAGATAGACTTGAAATATTTTAGACAAACATCCTTTTATTTTGCTACACTTGAATGCCTTGAGGGAAGTGTGGTTAAAGGAAGGAATTGGCTACCCAAGGTCAAGTGTCTTTACGGGTAAAATGAAGTTCGAGGTAAATGTGTTCTCATCTCAGAAGAGACCTTGTACCTTCTTGTCTGTACTTAGAAAAGCAACCAGACAGGCTACTTCAGAGACATCTTCGGAAGCTTTCATAACAGAGAGCCTGAAATCAACACTACCTTTGGGAAGAGGTTTTGGCAGAAAAGGACATGGCCAAACAGGGGTGTTCAGTTCCCTCAAACTAAAACCATGCCTACTACTGTTCCCTTACAGACATCTTTGTGCAACCTGTGTAAGAAGCATTATGTGTGGAAAATATATTAATCACATCTCTAAAACAAAACAAAACAAAACAAAAAACAAGCCCTGTGGCTTTCAAAACTAACTGGGTTGACTGATTGATTTTTGAGACAAGGTCTCACTGTAGATTTCTGACTGGCATGGAGTCCCCTTACAGACCAGGTTGGCCTCAAACTCGGAGATTTACCTACCTCTGCCCCTGGATAGCAGGGATTAGAGGTATAATTCACCACCCGCAACTAATTACTTGTATGGCTGTGCTCTAGCATTTTCTTAGAGCACATGAGTGGCTGTGTTTTACTCCTTTCTGTTGAGACAGCTGACAGATCCATTGGCTGAGCACAAAGAAAGGTGTTTCATGCCTCCTGTGTATGGACCACAAAGCATAGACTTAATGATTCAAACTCAGAACCCATAACTTTCTTGGGACAGGGTTTCCTACAGTACTCCTGATCATCTCTTGGTTACATAATGCAAAATAAATTTCAAACATTTTTTTCAGTTATTCAGGAATCAGCTTCAAGTGTTTATCCAAATCCACTCTCCACTTTCCACCCCCAGAAATATGTTTAATTGGCAAAATTAGTGAGCATGCTGCCCCTTTTCTCCATCCATCTGTGGGTCCATTACTGCCATATGCTTGCCAGTTTTTATGAGGTATGATCATTCAATACCTGTTTACAATGTTCAGAGTAGGGGATTGCTTTTAGATAAATAAGACCAATATTATGATTTGTATACAGCTTCTCTCCACCTAAGTGTTTCATGTAGAATCATACTATTAAAGAACATAAAGATGCTGTCTGGTGTTAGAATAGACTGAAAGATGATTTAAGAAGCATTACTCTGTTAGTCATGGTGGCCCACTCCTGTAAACTCCAATACGGAGGTGGAGGCAAGAGGATCATGAATTCAAGGCCCATGGGATCCTGTGCTGAGAAAGAAAAAGAAAAAAAAAAGAGGAGGGGAAGCGAGAGGAAGTGGGAAGGTGAATAGGAGAAAGAAAAAGGGGAAAGGGATAGAAGGAATGGAAAGGTAAGAAAGGAACTAAAGTGGAGGGAACAGAGGGGTGAGGGGAGATGGGAGGGAAGGAAAGGGACGAAAGAAAAGAAAAATGACCTCATGGTTCACTATCAGAAAGATAGCTCATAGCTTGGCATCAAAGGACCATGGTTTAATTCAATATTTTCCATTTAATTAAATGGACATGATTGATTTTTAAACTCCTCTGATTAACATAAAATGGAGATGGTCATGGGCCAGGCTACCTAAAGGAATCCCAGGCTTGCCTGGAGTTATGGGTGCCATTATGATAAACAAGTACATGGTGGAGAAATGGGAGAGAAAGAGAGGTTGACTGGTTTGTGTGCTATGGTGAGAGGCCGTTCTGAAGAAGCAAGGGCAGTAAGGAATGGGCTGATGTTGGCAGCCCGCTTGCCACCAGGGAGTACGGTGACATACAAGCCTGGGCTGTTGCCTAGGGCCACATCTGGGTCCGTGATCCTACTACAGATAGGGTCTGTGTTGATACCTGGAACTCCTGATACCTTTGAAGGTTATGCCAATGCCAACAGCCTAGGCTACCTCCTGAGGCCATGTTAGTGTCCCAGGGCTACAGTGTTACTAGAGACATGCCAAAATGAGTGGCCTGCAATTGCCATGTGGGCCCTCGGCATCTGAACCCAGGCTGTTGGTAAGGATCATGTCTTACCATAGCAAGGGTCTTGGTTGATGTCCATGGCCATGGTATGACCAAAGGTCACATGGATGCCCAAGATCTAGGCTGCAACCTGTGCTATGTTGATTCCTGAAGGCCATGCCACCACCAGGGTCATGCCAATCCTAGTGACCTACACTGTCACCTGAAACTGTGGTGTCATCTTGGCCAGAGCTGATGCTAAGGGCCATGTCTGGGTCCATTGCCCAGCCACAGACAGGGACTGTGCTAATGTCCATTACTCCTGATACCATCGAAGGCCAAGCTGATGACAGGGGTCTGAGCTACAACCTGTGGCCTTGTTGGTGTCTGAGGGCATGTTAATGTGAGTGTCCCATGCTGCCATCTGAGGCCATGGTTGATGGAGGAAGGTCATTGGTCAAAAAATAAAGAAACTGCTTGGTCCTGATAGGTAGAAAATTAGGTAGGCGGAGTAAACAGAACAGAATGCTGGGAGGAAGAGGAAGTAAGCTCGGACTCAATAGCTCTCCTCTCTGGGGCAGATGAGAGGCCATACTCTCTTCTCCCAGGCAGACGCGATGAAGCAAGCCAGCAGGTCAGACATGCTGAATCTTTCCCAGTAAGACTGGTGCTACACAGATTACTAAAAATGGGTTAGGCAAAATATGAGAATTAGCCCGTAAGAGGCTAGAGCTAGTGGGCCAAGCAGTGTTTAAATGAATACAGTTTGTATGTTGTTATTTCAGGTAAAGCTAGCCGGTGGTGGGAGCTGGGTGGCGGAATGCAATCCACAGCTCCCTTAACAGAAACCAGGCTGTGGGAAGAGGCCCGCAGCTCATACTACACATGGTGATCCCAAGATGCTACTGAGGATCATGTCTGGGTCTGTGGTCCTACCACAGCAAGGGTCTATGTTTATGTCAGTGGCCCACGATACCACCAAAGGCCACACAGATGCCTGGAGTCTGAGCCACAGCCTATGACTGTGTTGGTGTCTGAGAACTGTGCTGTTACCTGGTGAATGCCAATCTGGGTGGCCTGTACTGCTACACAGGGCCCTAGTGTCATCTGGGCCTGATTTCATGCCATGGGCCACGTCTAGGTCCATGACCCAGTAGCAGCAAGGGTCTGGGTTGATGTCCATGGCTCCTATTGCCACCAGTGGCTGTGTGGATGTCTGTAGTCTGGGTAGCTAGCTACTTGAGACCATGCTGGTGTTTGAGAGCCTTGTTGGCCCCAGGGCCATACTGATCTGGATGGGCAATGCTGCCACTGGGGCCATGGTGATATCTGGGCCTGAGTTACTGCCAAGGGCCATGTCTGGGTTCACATTTCTGCTTCAACTGGGGTCTGTGATGATGTCCATGGTCCATATTACTATAGGAGGTCATAGGAAACATGTATATTGAAATCCAAGTGCCATGTTGAGCAGGCTCCACCCTTCGCTGACCCTACCCCTCACTGGACACTGCAACAGGTGAGCTGGCCCCGCCCACATGGGATAGCTGGCACGTGCACTCAGGAGAGATGGTTCAACCCCTCACCACTGACATGGGAGAGCTGGCCCCACCCACACGGGATAGCTGGCACGTGCACTCAGGAGAGATGGTTCAACCCCTCACCACTGACATGGGATAGCTGGCACGTGCACTCAGGAGAGATGGTTCAACCCCTCACCACTGACATGGGAGAGCTGGCCCCGCCCACACGGGATAGCTGGCACGTGCACTCAGGAGAGATGGTTCAACCCCTCACCACTGACATGGGAGAGCTGGCCCCACCCACATGGGATAGCTGGCACGTGCACTCAGGAGAGATGGTTCAACCCCTCACCACTGACATGGGAGAGCTGGCCCCGCCCACATGGGATAGCTGGCACGTGCACTCAGGAGAGATGGTTCAACCCCTCACCACTGACATGGGAGAGCTGCCCCCAATGGCATGGACCTAGAAGAACAGCTTCACCTGAGGGGGGATGGTCCCAGTGACCCTGAGCGACAAGCTCAGCTACCACCCAGATCCACATCCTAGGCCTTGGTTTGGCCCACTCCGACATCTACCCCATCTATGAGCAGCTGGAGTGAGAGAAGGGACTGGCACTATAGAACAATAACTGCAGGATCGGTGTGACTCTGGGGCAATAGCAGGGCCTCAGAGAGGAGTTTCTGTGAGGGTCCAGTGATCATGAGGTGCCAGAAGCCTTGAGCCAGACCAATTACTCATTACAATGAACATTTTTGGGGTGGAGTTAGTTGGACAAAATGGTATAAGGTGTGACACTCCACAGCTCCTGACGCCACTAGAATAAATAAAGAAGTGTTGGAAAGACAGAGGAACAGGATTGGTCTTTTGTTGGTCTGTTTTGTTTTGTTTTAATTTTGGAGGCTTCTTTTAGGGGACATGATGCAGGGGTAAAAGGCAGATATAGAGAGATTAAGAAATGAGCAGGATTGGTGTGAGTAATGTGAAATTCCCAAGAATCAATAAAAATTATGTTTTTTAAATGGAGATGGAAATAATAAAATACTTTATTATGATGTCATCATCATTATTCTGATGGAGGAAGGTCATTGGCTAATAAAGGAACTGCCTTGGCCCATTTTATTGGTTAGGACATAGGTAGGTGGAGTAAACAGAACAGAACGCTGGGAGGAAGAGGAAGTGAGCTCAGACTCCACAGCTCTCCTCTCCGGAGCAGACGCCTCAGAGAGACGCCATGCCCCAGCCCTGACCCAGGATGGACTTAGGCTAGAATCTTCCCAGTAAGACCGGTGCTCACAGATTATTAGAGATGGGTTGATCGGGATATCATAATTAGCCAGTAAGGGCTAGAGATAAAGGGCCAAGCAGTGATTAAAAGAATACAGTGTCCGTGTAATTATTTCGGGTAAAGCTAGCCGTGGGGGCAGCCGGGTGCGGGGACGCAGCCCCGCTGCCCCTATTACTTCATTATTTTATCAAGCTATCAGGACTAGTGGAATTAGAAGAATGCTATGTAACTTAGAAAGATAACTAGCAATTAATTGATATGTGCACTTGGCTGGATTCTTCATATCCATGGTGAGATGATATCTGTATTAGGTCATTTGTTGTTAGCAAAGCTCCAGTTTGGAGATAAAGTCTCCAACACTTTACCAGAGACCAGCGGAAATCTACGAGGTCATTTGGGACATGGGTAGAGATCAGATGAGATCCATAAGGTCATCTGGGACATGGGTAGAGACCAGCTGAGATCCACAAGGTCATTCACTACATATCAGCAGCTTTTTCAACTCATCCACAGAATAGTTAGCTTGTACCCTTGGCTGTGTATGCTGAAGGATGTATGCTAATAATTTTGTTGCTTGTTTTGTGCTAAAGTTTTGAAACCAAGACATTAGATAAGCTTGTAAATAATCTATCTGAGACCTTGGGTGATATTTTTGAAACATATTATTAGAGGCTGAATATTTTCTCAGAGATTGGCATCTAGATGATCTTTAGAATTGTTTACATCCTGCTTGAATATATTTGCAGTGAACATGTAAGGACTTTAAAAAAATGAAGGAAAAGGTATGGATTTTTACCTAAAGGTAACAGCAAATGCAGGTAACTAAAGATTGGGGTGACTGTCAATGGCTTCACTAGAAAAGTTGTCCCCCATGGCAGCAGTTTGTGGATTCTTTTTCGTGGAACTCAGCAAATCAGACTATTGGCATCTTTTTGTAAATCTACCCCTGCTTTCCAGAGAGAAAGCCATTAGGAGAAACCATTTCACCCTCTTGTTAGTTTGATTCATGTTCAAGGGCCCTTTCAACCACTGAGAGATGAAAAGGTTCATTAACATTGTTCCCTCCTTGCAGATCTCCTTCTGCAGGGCTAGAAACAGTCTGTTCTTTCTTCTGCTTCAAGAGAAGTATGGGGGATTGCGGCTGGGTAGGACTGCTTAATTGCTTCCCTCCCTTGGTAGCTTGCATAATATTTTCTGGAACTATTGAAGCTAGACCACAGGAAAGAGGTCTCCATGTCAGACCCGGCTTGAATCATCTGAGTCCTGTGTCGTAAGTGTTCAGCAATAGGGATCCACCCTCAACCCCTGAGAGGCAAACAAGGGCTGCATCAATACTCTATGTTGTTGTGGGAGTCACCTGGACTACCCTAACCAGCTTTTCAAAAGGAAGTTTCTCCTGCTGTGTGCTGGGAATTTTGTTTGTCTGTGATTCTTGTGTGGAGAATTATCAGCCCAAGTGACTTAACTTCCCACAATTATATAACGACCATAATAAGCAGCATGGCAAGATAGGCATAAAGATTCAATAAATCTCATTCACATGTAGATGGCAACAAACAGTTGTCCAATGGACTTTATGTCCACTCAACAAAAGAGAATCATACCAGGTCCTAGAAAAATAGCCATTTTCTTGGGCTAGTGAAGTCATGGACTTTAGATAAGAATCTACTACCCCCACTATGCTAGACCAGCATACTTCCTATGCTCTAAATGGTATCCTCATACCCACAGATAAGTATGGCTACCACTCCCACCAAACAAACCTTTCTTTACAACAAATGGAGAACATTACAGAAAATCACAGTTGTACACAATGCAGAATGTAACAGATGTGGAGAGCCCAGCCTCCAGGGATACATCTACATTACAGCTCCCACATCTCTGGCTCAGGAACCACCACATAAGAAGGGGTGGGAAGATTGCAAAAGTCAGAATACCCAGAAGCCTGCTGTTGAGACAGGCTTTTCTAGAAACGGCCACATAAACAAAACCAGAAAAATGTCAATGTCAACAGATATTTTAACATGGAAGGGAGAAAATTTCTTGGGGCCCCCACCTAGACTAAGAACTACAGGCAACTAATGACTGCCGGGCGAAGAATCAACTTTTTCCGGGGATGATCCCCCTTATTGGCTGTCTAATGAGGAGTAATCATCCATGAAACCATATACACACCACCCCCAAGGATGAATTCAGCAGGTTGTATTTATATACATAAGCATACAGACAAATATGCATCCATGTATGTATATAACAGTAAAAATCAAAGAAAAGGAAGCTGTCAACTGGCGAGGTGAGGGGGACACATGGGAGAGGTTTAGGGAGGGTAGCTGAGAAAGGACGAATGAAGGAAAGTAGGGGGAAGTGAAGTAACTCAAGTTCAATTAAAAACATATTTGAAGAAGAGAAAAAAAGTCCAGAAGAAAAGACAAAACAAAGAGAAAGGGGGAAAGAAACATGTGGAGGCAAGTCAGATGATTAGACACAGGTCTGGTGACTTAATCGCTCTTGCTTCATTCTTCAGGAACATGTCTGGTTTTCACTCGCAGAGAAGAGGACAGAGGTAGTGGGAGCTAGCCAGCTCCAAAGCCCTTGTCTGCCTGGGATCCCCACAAGTGTGTTTAATAGGGAAGAAGCTGTGTACTGGACAGCAGGAACAATTGTTCTAGCTTCATTTCTTCTGCTGTGATAAAAAAACTGTGACAAGAAGAGACCAGAGAGAAAGGGCTTGATTTCCGATGACAATTCTAGGCTACTGTCCATCATTGTTGAGAAGTCCAGGCAAGAACTTCAGGCAATTATATCCACAGTCAGGATGAGAGAAGAATGAATGCATGCACGTTCCCTTGTGCTCAGCTCAATTTCTTCTCCCTTTGGTCAGATCTTCCTGCCTAGCAACTGTGCCTACAGTGAGTGCATACAGTGGCCTGGGTCCTCTCACATCAAATAATCAAATGAAGATATTTCCCCATCCACAGACATTTCCACAGTCTAACTAACCCAAGTTCTTTTTAAATTTTATTTATTTTTTATGCATTGGTGTCAGTGTGAGGGTATCAGATTCCCTGGAACAAGAGTTACAGTTGTGAGTTGCCATGTAGATACTGGGAATTGAACTCGGGTCCTTCTGAAAATCAGCCAGTACCCGAAACCACCAAGCCCTCTCAGAATATTAATATTCAGGTTTCAATAATATCCATACTATTGTACACACATATACATATATTTTTCTATGACTATAATATATCTCTAGAAATGCCAATGAAATTATTACCATAATTACAATTGTCTCTTTAAAAAACTGGTGGTGAAAAAGACAATGAAATATCTCTTTGTATTTTTGAATTTTATAGCCCATTCATATATGTTATCTGGTTAATAAAATCATTTTATAATAACATTAAGTAGAAAGAAAATGTGAAATGAAATCAATGCATTGTAATCTGTGTCCTATCTGGCTTTTTTTGAAAGGGAATATATATATATATACTGAACAGGGACTTTCTTCTTATATATTTGGAAGTTTCAAAGAAGAAAGACAACATTTCTAACAATTTTTTCCTATAATTCTATGGCAGTTGACATTACCTTCATCCTCTCCATAGAATGGTGGCCCTCAGGAAATTTCTATCTTATAGAAAAGATACTCAATCTGGAGTGGTTTCTGGTCTTGGCAGCTCACCATTTTCTGAATCTAATTCTCACCTGAACATCTCTCAAGAATGGGGTAAGGTTGCTGCTCGCCTTTAATCCTGTCACTCAGGAGGCAGGGGTAGGCCAATCTCTGTGAGTCTGAGACGAGCTTGGCCTGCATAGCATTTTTCAGGCCAGTCATAGCTATATAGTGAGACCCTGTCTCAAAAAAATCAAAATGAAAACAAGCTAACAAAGAATGGAATATGGAACAGGTGAAGAAATATGTGTGGCAATAATTTTAAGGAATATGCACATTAAAAGTTACTCTCCAGAATGCCTTATATTTTGTCTAAACTGATGTATAACAAGAAATTCATGTGTCCCTGATGGGCTTTTGATTCCTGTCTTGTATCTTGAAATCTGTACTTGAGCAGAAGTTGCGAATGGGGGGAAGGCAAAGGTTAGAAAAGTGTATCATGATCTCACAGCAAATCCACTGTGGGAAGTGAAGAAGAGAACAAGTGCTTGCTCCTGGAGTTTGAGTGAAACAGGAATGTTCTTCAACTGTAAGGGGAAGATGAGAAAGTGTTTCCATCAAGCAGTCCTGGGGCATAGGCTGTGATTCCAGCCCTGTCCAGTTTTTTTACTCAGAAGCTTCGATTTGTTCCAGCACAAAGATGTCAGTCACATTTGAAGAGCCAACGCTGTGTGAGAAGTTGTGTCGACATAACACCACAGACATCATAGATGAGTCGCCTATGCAGCTATCTTTTCTGCTCTCATATTCTCTGAGGAGTACAGACATTTGCCAAAAAGGAATGCATCCATGGGACAAAAAACACAAGACTCTCTACGTTAAATTTTTTTAAAAAAACAACACTTGTTTTTGGAGAGAAAAATGATATCTCGGAGTCTCCAGTAGTAGTTGTACCTTCCTACAAAGACATGAACTTCTCCTAATACCTCTATACCACTTCCCTATACCTCCCTTATTCTTTCTGTAATACTTATTAACAATTATATTTTTGAAACTTTGAATTCACGACAGTTACTTTAGATTGAATGGCTCTGAGTATCCCATGACTGATGGAGGAAGGTCATTGGTTAATTAATAAAGAAACTGCTTGGCCCTGATAGGTTAGAACATAGGTGGGTGACGTAAACAGAACAGAATGCTGGGAGGAAGAGGAAGTGAGCTCAGACGCCATGCTCCCCTCTCCCAGGTGTTTAATAGGAGCAGCAGGGCGGCGTCCCTGGCACCCGGCCGCCCTCATGGCTAGCTTATGCCCCGAAATAATTACACAGAAACTGTATTCTTTTAAACACTGCCTGGCCCATTAGTTCCAGCCTCTTATTGGCTAGCTCTTACATATCGATTTAACTCATTTCTAATATCCCTGTAACACCACGAGGTGTCTTACCAGGGAAGATCTTAACCTGCGTCTGTATCTGGTAGGAGAATCATGGCGACTCCTTGGCTCAGCTTCTTTCTCCCAGCATTCTGTTCTGTTTACTCCGCCTACCTAATTTTATGTCCTATTAAAGGGCCAAGGCAGTCTCTTTATTTAACCAATGAAATTAACACAAAACAGAAGACTCTCCCCCATCACCCGGGCAGACGTGATGAAGCTCTGACCCAGGATGGACTGGACATAGGCTAGAATCTTCCCGGTAAGCACACCTCGGTGCTACACACGTTAATAGAAATGGGCCAGGCAGTGTTTAAATGAATACAGTTTGTGTGTTGTTATTTTGGGGCATAAGCTAGCCAGGCGGCCACGAGCTGGGTGGCAAGAAGCTGCCCGCAGCTCCTACTACACATGACATAATTAATAAATGGTGGAAATAGAGGCATAAAGTCAAGTTTCCAGTAGCTGTGCTTGTGTGGCTGTTATGTAGTATTTTATGTCCCTTTCCAGAAAGGATACAAGCATGGATCTATTACCATGCAAATTTTTTAAGCATTACATATGAAAACATGCAGTACACTCTCAATATTCAGATGGACATGCATGTGGTGTCCTCAATAATTTTTCATTTCAGTGCATGAAATATATTAGGGAAATAAATTAGTCAGTGAGAACTAATAGGAACCAATAGGTTCCTTAGATTTAGTTCTTCCAAAAATTAAATCTTCATTAGATTGCACTTTGTGTGAACTTCCCAATAAATTTAGTACCCAGTCAGATTTCAGTGTCATTAGATGGGGCCTCAAAACGAAATTTAATGAGAAATATTCTTGGCCAGTGAAGCAAAAAATCCTCAATTTTGTGGAACACTTTCTCAGGTACATGCTGTTCACACTGTCTGGAATAGTTTATGTGCTGGTTAGTTCATTGTCAACGTGACACAAGCTAAAGTTAGCTTGAAAAAGAGAGCATCAACTGAGAAAATCCCACCCCCAAATTGGCCTGTAGCAGAGCCTGTGGGACATTTTCTTGATTAACAATTGATATGGGAGATCTCAGGCCATTATGGGTAGTGTTACTCCTGGACAGGTGATCCTGGATAATATAAAAAAACAGGTTGAGTGGGCCATGGAGAGCAAGACAGAAAGCAGTATTCCTTTATGACTTCTGCTTCATTTCCTGTCTCCAGGTTCTGAGTTACTGTCCTGACTTCCCTCAGTGACAGACTTTGATGAAGACATGGTAAGCCAAATAAAGACTTTATTCTGCAAGTTGCTTCTGGTCATGGCGTTCACCGCAGCAATAGAAAGAAAGCTAAAGTAACTTCCAAAGTGCTTTTCCCCCCAAGGAATAAATGGAAGGAATTGGTGGTAGCAGCATGAGAAGGGCTTTGTCTGGCAAGAAAGCAAACGGGTAAAAATGGAAAGGCTTTAAATAAAGAGCATGTGCGGCTCTTGACAGCCCAGACACATTGGCCCGGATTATGAAGCCAAGCAAAACAGAGAAAACTTTAGGTCTGGAACTACAGCCATCTTTCTATGGCACTTGTGGGGAAATGCACAGCCCCCTGATGACTGTAGCCTCTACTTTCATTCTGAACCACATTGTCCGCAGTCTCAACCCAGCGCTTTTCTCCTCTGAATGGTTCCAATGAAGGCAACCCCCTCCCTCCCCATGTTATTTCTGTTGTGTCTGAGGATTTAGAACTCACCAAGAATTTGTGAACAAGGTAGTGTGGAGGGGGATGGTTCCTTACAGCACAGGCAGTCTTCAGCTTGCCAGGGACCATCAGGAAAATGATATTCTGGTGTGGTTGGTGAGAAAGTACTTTCCATTGCATGCAGGTGTGGAAATAAATTTGCCGTTGTCTTGTCAAGAATGTTTTCTTAAACAGGAAGTGAAACTGGCCCCAAATATTGTTTTTGTTTGTTTGTTTGTTTTTTTGGTTTTTCGAGACAGGGTTTCTCTGTGGTTTTGGAGCCTGTCCTGGAACTAGCTCTTGTAGACCAGGCTGGTCTCGAACTCACAGAGATCCGCCTGCCTCTGCCTCCCAAGTGCTGGGATTAAAGGTGTGCACCACCACCACCCGGCAAGTATTACAAAATATAAGCATCAAGACTCAGCAACAGTCTGCACAACAGCCTCCATATCATTCTTTAATCAGAAAAGTCAACTTCTCCAGACTTCTTAGTGCATCCAAGAAAATGCCAGTTGAAGAACCAGCTGAAAAGCCAGAATATTTAGTCCAGCAACTCTAAGTGTATTGTCGTGAAGACCACAAAGAATTGAAACAGTTTCACCACCACCACCACCCCCAGTGAATTGTTGGATAGCAAGCAAATGGTTTCTCACCGTATTCTATGATTGTATCTACCACTGGATTATTCTATCACATTCTCCACATAAAATAAACATCTCGAAGGATAAGACCACAATTTAGTGTCCTTTGTAATTCTCTTATGCTGCACAATGCTGGGCCAGTCATAGGAAATTGAAAGGCTTCTCCAAGAGCTCACCAGAACTGAACTGAAATTTACTCTTGTAACAGGTAAATATGGACTGACGTTGATTATACATACACATACACACACATTCATACACCACATAGTCATGTATGTGTACATATACAAAAACTCCTTCTAGAAAAAGGGATGCCCCCTTGTGGCACGGTATGACAGAAAATCAAAGTGATGTATGTTTCATGGGACAAGTTGTGAGTCCAAAGTTGATGCAGACACTGAGATCTGAGGACTCACTCCGTAAGAAACAAGCCATACAGAAAAGAGAGTCATCATCCTTAAACTCCATCTCATTATACAAATGCCCTTCACCTCACCAGCCCAAGGCGGCTCTTGGGTTTTCTCTGCAAGTATAACACATGTACAGGAGACAAGCAGTATGCTCTGCTCCTGCCACTGGTGGACCCGGACTCAAAGAACTTTGCCTCATTTTTATACCCGATGTAGGAGCTTGCTCAATGAACTCATGAATAGGTAAACTGAGAAGAGCAGTTATATCTGCAAAATACTTTGCCCTCCTTAGAAGAGAGACACTCTTTTTTTGCGGACTGGAGTTTTAAAGTTTTTCTGTAACTTGGTACAATTCAGTGATGTTCCAGACAGGAGAATGCTTATCCAGCCCCATTGTCTGTCTTTTTAACATAAATGTACCATTTGCCATTTAAGACAACACTTCTAAAACTCAAGATACAAACAGATTCTCTATAATTAAAAAACATGCTTCCCTTGGAGCCCCTGGCATTAATATTATTTTGATGCCATTCAAACCTGAACAACCTTAAACTTATAGATATAAAAACCTTATGTATCTAGTTCTCCAGCAACTAAAAAGTTTTAAATTAAATACAAACAAAACTCCAAGCCAATACGTTTTTAATTAGCAATCTTAATCCGATGTGATGGATGGAAGTGGGTTCCTGGAAAACACACTAATCTCTGCTTAGCAATCTGTGTTCAGCATCCATGACCGAAAAGGGTCCTTTCCTTCTGCAGGTTTCAAAATGTAGACATCCTCTGAAAACTCTTCTCTCTGTGGAATTAGCGAGACGCCTTCCTTCACAAACTGTGCATCATTTGCATATTAAATCGGCCTCTATTATTTTCCTATTATCTTGAGATAATTAAAGTTGTACCACTTGGCAAGAAAGACACTGCCAGTATTTGTACAAACACAAGCACTAAATTCATCCTAATGATCGTGGGTACCTGTCAGGATTCCTTTTAGTGGCAAATAAAGGAAAACCAAACTTCATCTGGGTTATACGTTAAAGAAACCCTGGCTGTCACACTGCCTGGGCTCCAGCTAGAGTACAGACTCCTCTCTTAGGCCAGTGTAAACATCATCCCAGCTGACACCCAGAGCCATGGCTGGAGGCCATCCACTCATGTTTTGTGCTTGAACAGGGAGAAAGGTGGCTTTCGAAGGAACTTATGGTACTGTTATGAAGAAAAATCAGCCAAAAACATACCTGACCATCAACAAGAAGTGGCTATTACACACTTGCAATCTCAAATTATGGTTAAAATACAAGCACAAAGTCTGAAAAACTGTAGTAGAGATTTCTCAGATGCGAGGGGATGGGTGGTTCTTAAATAGCCTAGAATTTGTCAGATCCCAGTTTGAGAAGTATTTATTTAGTTAGAGGGCCGTATCCTAATTTCAAAACCTACTTTAAGATTTCAAAACAGTGGGTCCAGATAAGTAGATAGAATCTGACCAGCAGAAGACCTAAATCCATCCAGAGTCTATAGAGGCAAGCCATTATTATTATTTAGATATGCTGGTTTCATTATTTATATAGATAACATCAGACCACCAGCCACACACATGCATGCGTGCACACACACACACACACCACATCAAGTGGATTTTCACTCAATTTGAAGTTCATATTAAAGCAACTAAACTTGAACTGTAGGCTATATAAATTGATGAAATCTACATGGAAGTTTATTAAAGTCAGAAGTCTACCCAGAAGACCAGGAAATTGAGGACGCTTAAGTATCAACCAGAAGAGAGATGCCATGTATAAAGAGAAACAACTACAGTTTCAAACAAGTGGTTAACATTAAAAGTTCAGAGTAGGTAACCCATGTAAGAGGAAGCAGTTTGCTCTTGTAAAGAAACCGCTTATCTTGGTAACACGGCAAAGCTACAGAGACAATACTGGCTTATTGGTTCTACAGTGATCAGCAATCTTATGAACAAGACATGGGAAGTCATCTGGATTAGAACACAAAATAACGGGGCCTCAGTGAGAGAACTCACGGTTGTTCCTGCATAGGTGAGTTGACCTAGACAAGAGGTAAAGCAGAAGTTTGGATTTCTTCCATCTTCATCTCTTTCGGGCTGACACCCAGTCTTCTGAGGACTGACTTCATGATGTACCCACTCTTAGCTGCATTTATCAGTATGTTGGCACAGTCATCATCACATGGAGCAACAAAGGGCACTGGCATTTGTTCAGGGGGCATCAAACCAAGCTTCCTCCCTCTAGAGGTCAGAAAGCATGGCTGGAATCTGATATTTAGAGGGATAATTTCTCAATACTTGCAACTTCCAACTTCATCTAAGTTGTGCGTCCAAACAACAGCCAAGCCTTCCTGATCATGCCAGTAACTGAATGGGGAACCCAGGAGACGTCGCTTAATGTTTTTATTGTTTAATCCCTCTATATACAAGGAGGTCACTGACTTTAACTCAACCCCATACATAAGACAGCTAAAAGAATAAATAAAGGAGATTTCCGCTAAGAAAATGTTGTCAAAGCTGAGTTAACTATGAGAAAAAGCCTGATTCAATTATACAACTATTTCTTGGCTTCCTATTCTACCCTTAGACTATTGTTGCTACCCTAGTTTTGCAATATGTTGAAGACCATATAAATTCAAATTCACAAGATTATTCCCCTAAGTGACCCCAAACCAGAGCGTTGTGGTGATCTACAGATGCTTTGCGGAGATCTCCAGATGTTGATTGCATTTCCCATAAGCAGTCTCATAGAAGCACAACTGTGTGTACAGAGAACCAGAGAGGAATGCAGCTCAGTCTCTGCCCTTTGATCACTGCTGCAGCATTATTGTCTTATTACCCTGCTTTAGCCAACTCTTCTTCCTGGTACTTAAAACCATGAAAATCCAGACATTGTATACAGCAAACCATTGAGTCACTGCTCTTTCACACACAGGATTCTGTTTTAAGACACGAAGGGGACAATATTATGTTGTAATTACTACTCTTAATAGCAGTGAGTAATACCAACCCATTACCCAAGCCCCAGAAATCGACAACATTTTTGTGCCCTGTGGCTGCAGGCTACTCCCCACACCACCACCCAAGACTGAGAAATCCAATAATGTTTTTCATAATGGGCATGATGTGACATGAGAACTCTCTGTTTATGATTCATGCTAAGGAGCAAAAACTGTCTGCTACACACCAGTAAATTGCTTTGCCTCTGAGGAAAACACATTCTATGTTGTATTAATTCAGGTCTGAAGCAGAATATCACACTCACATCATCCAATTAGAGACTGAATAGACAATGCTCTCATCTGGTCTGACAACCTTTCCATACCAGGGACATCAAAGGGTGTTTGTAAATGACGATGCAACCAATATTGTCAAGCCTGCCCTACAATACGGCTGCTGACACAGAGCAATGACAATTAACCTCTCATGTGATTAAAAACTTGCATTATTTGTGACAAATAATGGTATTCTGATTCTATAAAAACTCAAATCTAAAAACTTAAATAGACAACAAAAGTAACAGCTATAGTACTTGGGCTTTGTTTGTTTCTTCCTCCCAGTCAAGTCCAGACTCTAAGAAAGTTATGAAGAGAAGCATTTTTATTTGTAGAGATCTTCAATTTCACCTTTTTCCTATTCTGTAAGTTGTTTTTTCCAATAGCCCATCAAGAATCACCTCTCTTTCTAGAACTGTTTCAGGTTAGCTGCCCCAGACAGAGCAATCTGACACCAACCCATCCGTTCTTTCATTACCACATCTATTGAACTATGCTATATAGGCACTGTGCTAAAATCCCTGGATTCAAAGACCAATAAAATGATAGCATTCAGAATCAAATGTAGTATTTAATAGGCTACCACTTGGTGGGAAAGGGGATTATATTTACAGTGTGGAGGAATGATACACTATATGGAAATGAAAACCAGAACACTTAAGATGGTGGTAAGGAACAATCGTGGAAAACTCTGCCAAAATTCTTCATCCTTGTTCACTGTCTCTATAATTTGCTAAAGTGTCTAATCAACTCTAAGTACTTAGGAGATTTCCATGTAGATCCTGTGTCTATATCCCTCTTTAACCAACTCAGCACTATTTGGTATCTCCTTAAGCTAGACACTGTGACCTGTCAATGTCATTAATCTTGAGTAGACACTATGCATCAGGTGAGGTGATGAACTAACACAACCACCATCTCACGCATGAGGTGGCTACAGTATTGGAAGGTTGTACAGCATGCTAAGAATATGAAATGGTTCACTTTCATCATGGTAATTAAGAAATGTTTTCCAGATTAGGCAAGATTCAAACAAAAATTTAAAGCCTAAGTATAAGGCATACAGCATCAATGGGTAAAGAGTCTGATACACAGGGTCTGGGCATTAATTACCTTATAAAAGGCCGAAGACTTGGCCATCCTATGCCCAAATGCTCATATATTGTTATGACTGCCAGAACTGAATGGTGTATCCCTTTGTATAGCCCACTTAGCCTATTTAATTTACTTATGTGCTTAACGCCATAAGCAATTATTGAGTTTCAGATTATTGGTGTGTTAGTTATAACCTGAGTTAATATTACCACAAAACAATCAATGGACTTACTCAACTATATGCAAATATCACTTTATTTTGTTATTTTTACTTCTATTATTTATTTGTATTTTATAACAAATTTTAACACTTAAATATATCTATTTTGATTACCTATAGCCATGATTCAAAATGAAGAATAAATGTTGATGACCAAGGCAATAATTAATAAGTCTGTAAACTTTAAACAAGGTTGGTTATATTCAAGACAGTACAGTAATAGACTGTTAGGCAAATTTTAGAGCAAATCGTCTTACCAATAGCCCTATGCTGGTTAGTTCTATGTCAACTTGATATATGCTAGAATCATTTGAGAAGAGGGACTCAATTAAAAAATGTCTCCTTGAGATTGGCTTGTACATGTCTCTCAGCATTTTCTTTATCAATGACTGATGTAGGAGGGTCAGTAGCACTGTGGGTAATGCCAACCCCGGACACATGGTCCTGAGTTAGCTAAGAAAGTAGGCTGAGTCATCTTGGGGAGCAAGCCAGTAAGCAGCAATCCACCATGGCTTCTGTTTCAGTTCCTGCTTTGGATTCTTGCCTTCAGTACCTACAGTTATTTCAATTAGTGATAGGCTGTGACCTGGGAATTTTGAGATGAAATAAACCATTTTTTCCCAAGTTGTTTGTGGTCATAGTGTCTTATCACACAATAGAATTCATAACTGAGGCAGCCCCAAAGTTAACATGGTTCACCTGTTCTTGTACATTTAAATACCACCTTCTCCCATGGCAGTTGATAGAGTTCTCCTTTAGATAGGTGTATTTACATGGGTGGTACTGGCTCAACTAGACCTATCAGATCTAGCTTATTCTCACATGATACAGTCTGCAGTGCTGTGCTGGCCGTGGTAATGCCCAGATCTCTTCCATAGTGAAAACTAAAACATCAGGAATCTACCAACCAAGACTCCAGTTATACATCACAACAATCCCATAAACCCACAGCCAACTAACCAGATTGCAATGTAAAGAGAGTCCCAGTTTGATCTCCTTGCCTAAAGTTAGGTACATCTGAAAACATCTGAGCAGCTATCTACAGGAAAAATACAAGCATATACACATGCATGATGCATAATTCAAAGCACATGCTGTTACATTTTAGAAAAGATCAGATGGCTATGTTGAAAACGTTTCCCTCCCCCCAAAATGTCCTATACCTTCTACAAAGTTATAAAGTCTAAAGAGAACAGCAAAATGCAGCTGCTTGCTTACTAAGTTTGATTTTGTAAGACTCTGTTTCCTGATTAGATCTGACTACACAAACAGCCCGAATGACATGGTTGAATTGAATGCATCCACAGAGTTAAATAACAGGCATTGACTCTACTGTCGTGCTTTCATTCCAAAGTCAACACATGGGGCCTCCTCTCTTCTCATTGCTCTATTTACTCCATTCAAAACCGTTTCTCTTGTGGAAGATAAAACTGGATGGTGGTTTCGGTTGTTTTCTTTATACAAGGAGATGGAGAACAAAGTGAAAACAGCAATAGATCTGAAAGTGAGTGGAATGTAAGCAGTTGTTGAGAACACAGAGACAGTGTGTGTGTGTGTGTGTGTGCGTGTACACATGTGCATATACACAACAGCCTTAATAACAGCTATGTAAAAATATGCACAAAAACTGAATTAATACTCTGGAAGACTAATCATAAACAGTGGGTTTCTTAAGAAAAATGTTTTACATTGGTGGTAAGTGGGAGTATGTCTAAGAATTCAGATTCCAGCCATTCTTCCTGATTCATTTTGCCCAGAGTATACTTATTCAGTGTAATATTAGTCTCAACTATGTGGTCAGGGCTGCCAATTTCAATGCTTTATATAGAACCTCAAACTCCATATGGCTGCCAAATTCAACTAGGAACCCAAGTTGTGTCTACATGACCAGGTAGAGCAGGAGAAAATAAAACCCACTGGTACATTTCCCAAAAGCCAGCTCTGCTAAAACCTTTAAAGGGGTGCCCCTTTGTGAGAGTTATCTTAAACCAAAGAACTGGATCAGCTCAATAGATATCACCCTAAGACAGAGAAAAAGTTGACTCACATCAACTCAAAACAGGATAAAAAGTCCTGCCCTGAAATACAATACAGCCTTTTGTAATAAAATTTAATAACACTTGAGCATAAAATTTTCATCTACTCTGATATATCACTACTGATAAAAATTTTAAAGCTGTTCAAAAATCTCAGCTGAGTCATTCATATAATTTTTCCTTTCTTATAAGAATGAAACACATACATTTATGTTTAATCACCACAGTCCTGTGCTTTGCCCTTTGGCATGGTTTATTGTATTTATTTTAATGTTACTTATCGTCATAATACATGGTACTAAACACGAGAAATAGTGGTGTTTCCAAGGGGCCAACCAACAGATGCAAGTATTTGTTTCATTGTCTTTGAATTTAAGAATCAAAATGTGTGCTTAGGACTCTGTTAAAGAGCCATCAGTCTCTTCTCATTCATTAATTTCATGTTTATCTTACGTATAAGATCTTAGGTTTATCTGCAAAATTACTGTGTGCCACAAATTTCCATCTACTAGGACTCAGAGAAGATCATATGGAAGAAAGAGTGTACCAGAATTGTAGGCCACAGTAGCTGGTATAGTGATGGGGCGGCGGGCTGTGTCCCGCCACCTGGCTAGCTTTACCCGAAATAATTACACAGAAACTATTCTTTTAAACGCTGCTTGGCCCATTAGCTCTAGCCTCTTATTGGCTAATTCTCACATCTTGCTTTAACCCATATATAATAATCTGTGTAGCCCCATGAGGTGTGGCTTACCAGGAAAGATCTTAACTTGTGTCTGTGTTGGGTGGGAGAATCATGGCAACTGCCTAAATCTGCTTCTTTCTCCCAGCATTCTCTTCTGTCTACTCAGCCTACCTAATTTTCTGTCCTATCAGGGCCAAGCAGTTTTCTTTATTAATTAACCAATGAAAGCAACAGATAGATACAAGACCCACCTCCATCAAGCTGGCACCAGTGTGTACCCTTTCTGCCTCTCTCTCTCCTTTGGATTTTCTTTCTGAACACACCATTGCTTCTTTAAGTAAGCTTGCAGCTTATGCCTTTCTAAAATACCTACTATATATTTCTCCTAGGGAACCCCAACCTTTTCCCTTCTAAAACTCAAGCTTAAAGAGAGTGCTAACAATATGGAAGAGTGGCAGTGTTTAACTGATTATTTTAATAAACATCTATTTTCTACATTTTGGAATGAAAGCATTCCAACTAAGAAAAATAAAAGCTCTAAAGTGGGAAAGATGAGGAGTTAAGACTGGTGCTGGCTACTCAGTATAGAAATTCTCTTTTCTGTGAAGTTGGAATGCCTGTCTGAAGGAGTTTACATGGGATGTGGAAGATATGTACCTGTTGGGCGGCTCCAAAGGCTTGAGTTGGAGTGTCACACAGACTGAGTGGACAGAGCCTCCTCTGGAAAGCATGGGTTCAGGTAACAATGGATGGTCTCAGCATGTTCTAGTTAGCTGGTATCTCCCACAGCAACTTTCCTGGGAATCAGAGTAGAGGCATGGGGGAGGACAAGAAACCAGACCCAGTAGTTCTCAACATTCCTAATGCTGCAACCCTTTAATACAGTTCCTCATGTTGCGGTGACCCCCAACCATAAAATTATTTTGTCGCTACTTCATAAGTGTAATTTGGGTTATGTTGGGTATATTTCAATTCATAATACTGTTATGAATTGTAAGGCAGAAATACCTGATATGTGACTTTCTCTGGAGGTCGCAACTCAAAGGTTGAGAAGCACGGATCTAGACAACCTTGTTGAATCTGGCTCTGTCATAGAGCATCTGGTTCCTTGTGCCTTCTTAACATGCAGAGTTCCTTCAGCGAGCAAGGACTATATTCTCAGTTTTGCCTTGTTGAATGACAACTACTACTGTGGACTGAACATCTATGACCCTTGTGAAATGATTCCCTGTTCCTGACAGGGAGGTGTGTTCCCACACATGCTGAGAGGTCACTCAGAACAGCAGTTCTGATTGCCGATTGCCCAGCAACTGGATTAGATGAGCACACTCTCTACTCATCCTTTTTACTTGCTCAGACATTGATGCGGTTGAAGGTATGCAAAACAGAGTAGTCACCAGTGCTCGCTATGGAGAAAATGGCCTGTGGAGGCTCAGACCTGTGAGTGAGTAGCTGGGGGCCCAGTCTAGACAAGCAGAATGTTTTCTGCAGCAATGAAGATGAAAGAAAAGCATAGCCTAACAGAGAAATATTCTGAGAAAATGAAAGCAGTGAGGGACCCAAGCTTATTTGATTTAGCAAAATGCCCTCAAGTTTATCCATACTGTATAGTATGTCACAGTTTCCCTACATTTTAAAGCTGTATAATAGTTGATTGTTTATATGATTTTTTTTACCTTTCTGCTAATGACTTTTCCAGTTTCTACTTTTGGATATGATGCTATAATAAACATGTATATACAGAGATCTCTCATTATATAGACCAAGAACTCCTATATAGACCTCATTTCAATTGGGAGGTACAAAAGTAGTACTACTGGATTATATAATTCCACTTCTCATTTTTGAAGAAAATGTTATGCTAATTTTCCAAATCAGTCACAGACATATTATGCATTTCTATCAACACCGCAAACACAAAATTCCTAACTTCTCTGTACACTCCACACTTGTTACCTCCTCTATGTGTGTGCATGTACGTATATGTGTTCATGTACACACGCACACTCGTGTGTTCATTGTAGCCATTGGAATGAGTATGTGAGGCAGTATTTCACTGAGGTTCTCATTAGCATTTCTGTAAAATTGGTGATCTTGAACGCTTTCCATGAATTTATTGGCAACTATATCTCTTCTGTGAAAAACTATCATTAAAATTCTTTGCCTATTCATATAAAAATGTACAGTGGTGATTATGACCAAAGTTGTTGAAAATTTATTGTCCAAATCAGAGGAAAGTTTTCAGTTTACAGTATCCAAGAGTTCTATAAGCAAAATAATATGTTTCTGATTTTCTTTACTTGTTAGCAACTTTCAATGAAATTTTATTAATATGTAAACACTTTTCTCTAACAAATATTGGGCATTGCTTGCTAAATATATTCTTAAACTTCAGTTATACTGATATTGAATTATGTTTTTCTTTGTGCTGCTAACTATAAAAGTCCAGTCCTCATCATTGAATTTATTTTCATATCTTTACTATATAAACAGTGTTCCTAGCATGAATATGAGCAAAGAACTGATGTCCTTGTCTTTTCCATATTTTAATGTGATTACCAGGGACTGGAGAGATGTCTAGGTATGGAAAGTGCTTGCTGTGCAAACACAAGAACCTGAGTTTGAATCCCTAGTGCACAAGGAAAAGCCAAGCTGTTGGGAGCACAGCACGAAAGTCCCTGTGCCCACAGATTTCCAGAGAAACCAGGAATGTTTTATTTTTCTAGTGCACCCTGCTGAGATTTTTTTTATTTTTAAAAAACTTTTCTTTTCATTTTACACTCCTCAGAGAGGGTAAAACACATTACTTTAAGGAAGGACCAAGGCCCTTCCTACTATATCTAGGCTGAGCAAGGAATTTGTTCAAAGAGAGAATGGGTTCCAAAAAGACTGTACAGGCAGTAAGGATAAATTCCGATCCCATTGTCAATGGCCCTGCAGTCTTCCCCAGCCATACAACTGTCACCTACAGTCCAAGGACCTAGTTTGGTCCTGTGCTGGTTTCTTCCCTCTCTGACCAGAATTGGTGAGCTCCCATTAGCGTGGGTAAGCTGTTTCAGTGGGAGTCCCGAGCATGGTCTTGACTGCTTTGCTCATATTCTCACTCCTCCCACTCTTCCACTGGACTTTGGGAGCTCAGCTCAGTGCTCCCCTGTGATTTTTCTGCCTCTTCTTCCATCAGTTGCTGGATGAAGGTTAAGATCGATCTAACTTCAGGACAAAACCAGTTCAGTTACTCTCTCCTCTATTGCTTATGGTCTTAGTTGAGGTCATCCTTGTGGATTCCAGGGAATTTCTCTAGTGCTAGGTTACTTGCTAGCCTCATAATAGCCCCCTCAATCAAGATATCTCTTTCCTTTCTCTCTGTCTCTGTCCTTCCCCCATCTTGACTGTCCATTTCCTCAAGTTCTCCTACCTTTTACCCTTCTCTCCTCCTCCTCCCCTCTACTCTTCCTTTTCCCCCCACCCTCATGCTCCCAATTTTTGCAGGAGCTCTTCTCTTTTTCTCCTTACTATATACATTTCTCTTAGGGTTCTTCTCTTTACTTAGCTTCTCTGGGATCATGGGCTATAGACTATTTTTTGCTTTACATTTAGTATCCACTTATCAGTGAGCACATACCATGTTCATCTTTCTAGGTCTGGGATAACTCACTCAGGATGTTTTTTATTCATTCCATCCATTTGTTTGCAAATTTAAAACTGTCATTGTTTTTTACTCTATTGTGTAAATGTACCACATTTTCTTTATCCATCCAGTCTTCAGTTGAGGGGCATCTAGGTTGTTTCCAGGTTCTGGCTGTTAAAAATAATGCTGCTATGAACATAATTGAACAAATGTCCTTGTAGCATGGTTGAGCATCCTTTGGGAATATGCCCAAGAGTGGTGTTACTGGATCTTGTGGTAGGTTGATTCCCAATTTTCTGAGAAACTGCCATACTGATTTCCAGAGTGTTTGTACAAGTTTGGATTCCCACCAATAATGGAACAATACTCCTCTTACTCCATATCCTCTCCAGCATAAGCTATTGATGTTTTTGATCTTAATCATTCTGGCAGGCCTAAGATGGTGTCTCAGAGTCTTTTTGATTTGCATTTCTCTGATGACTAAAATTGTCGAACATTTCCTTAAATGTCTTTTGGGCATTTGAGATTCTTTTGTTGAGAATTCTCTGTTTATATCTGTACCCTATTTTTATTGAATTGTTGCTGCAGCTTTGACCAGTTCTATCAATTTCAGTAATGCATTCAGCTCTTAATTTTATAATTTGTGATTTTGTTTCTAAAGCACTACTTGATTTTTTTATAGATCTTCTTGGATATTTTGATATTTTTTCATTGTTTATCACTCAGACTTGTTTTTTATTCATTCCCTCTTTATATTTCTTTCAATATTCCAACTAGAATATCTTTATATTTAGTGTCTGATAATTCTAATTGCTGAAATACATAAAACAGTCTAATTCCATTTTTATATTGATTTAAAACCATAGTATGTCTTTACTTTCTCTATTTTTTAGATCTTTATTTTCAGTTTATATTTTGGTAGCCTTAAATTATAGACTGTCAAAATGCTGAAGAAAAGATTGTTCTTCCAGGGGAAGTATGTGTGTGATTTTTGAGAGCACAGCGGGGACTCTCAATTTGATGCACTTTCGCCCACTTTGAGGATCATAGCTTGATGTAGGACTCTCTCAGATTTTGCATCTTTTTTTTCTCTTCTTGACTTAGTCATCCTGACTCAGTGTGGCATTGGCCTCAGGGTACCACTACTTTGAGATCATTTAATGTTGACCTTGATACTCCACTGCTCTCAGCACTGCAGCTTTGCGTGCTTCAAAAGCCCCTATATGTGTGTGACTGGCATGGCCACTCATGGAGGCCTTGCTCACCATGTTTGTTCACTCCTACCCTTGGAGCCTTCCAGTCTCATGAGTAAACTCGGAAATGCATAGGAAACATTCACTGCAATTTTTCAGGACCAAGTTGCACTTAGTGAACCTCATCAGAATACCTGTTCCTGGAGAACACAGAGTCTACTTTTGTTTCTTTATTCAATGTTGCTTACCCAGTCTCTGAAATCTGGCTTCAGTGTCCTTTGGAGTGATATGGACTAGTGACACTAGTTTGTCACTGGTTTGCAAAGCCCCTCATCTTCGAGAGGCATCTATGCTCACCTCTACACCACAGCACCACTGAACCCTCACCTTCTTTTGACTGCAAGTCTTTGTCTAAGTTTATCTATTACATTTTCCCCATGAAACTTCCCTCTCCCTTAACCTGCAATTCCCTATTTTATATGGTCAACAATACACTGAAATTCAGTTTGCTCATTTGCCATTCACATTGGCTAGGCATGGAGCAGTTGATGCTAGGTCAGAGGAAAACCAAATATTTCAGGGCATATTTTGTTTTTCAAGTGCTCCAGAAAAGTTCCAGGTGGAAACAAAGGTAAGTAGAAGGATACAGAACAGAGAAGTTGCTGTTTGTCCCACCCCCTCATAAAAGCTTCTGAACTGTGAAGGGGAGAGAATGAGAAAAAAAAACAGAGATGCTTTGTCTATTTAGTGCTTCTGTAACAAAACGCTGGGGTCGTTTATAAAGAGTAAAGTTTTAAGTCTTTAAAGGCTAGAGGATAGCAGGTCTGAGGAAGAGGTCTCAATCTGGTGTGGGCTTCATTTTGCTCTTCGGTAGAGACAAAAGGTTATGCACTGAGAGCAGCAGCATGGGCTACATTCCCTCTTAATTCCTACAAGCAATGTCATTAATCTATACATTAAAATCCTGCTTGACACGGTTGCGTTCAAGGTTAAATTCCCAACACGTGAACTTGGGAGATCTAGTCAACCCACAGCAGGCCCTAAGAGGTGAGGAGACAGAGACCAGACAAAAAGAGATGAAATGGCAGGAGAGTTAAGATCCAGAGACCTTGATGCCTTATTCTTGAACACTACATATTTTTGCTATCATCAGAAATGCATTGCTGTACCCCACTCCACCCTTTTCAGTTTTAATGAGCAGGAGCATCGCCCTCCTCCCCCTCCTTAGCATTCACTAAGTGCCTCCCCATCTCAGCAGCCAGCACTTTCTCATGCAGGAACTCTAGTTAGACCTGCTTCCCGCTGATCACATTCCTGCTCTGCCCATCCCTTCCCGCTTTTCATCACTGAGCTTGCTTTTCCCCACCCACTTAGATACTTAGTTACTGAAAGTTCATTGTAGGCCCCCTTCCCTGTGTTCTCTTTACTCCTCCAATAACAAATGTACACCCATGTGACTGTATCTGAACAAAAGTCAAAAATTCTTTTACAGGTGCACATATTTTAAAAGATGCAATGGAAACCGATATGGTTGTACACAGCTCTAATCCCAGGACCCAGGAAATGGAAGCAACAGGATCATGAGTTTAAAGCCAGCCTGTGCTATAAATGCCAGATAAAAAAAAGGACAAAGTGCCATTAAACTCCTAATGGAGCTTGCCTTAGAAGATGAGTCACGATGCTGCGGACACATCCTTGGAGAGTGATTGGCACATGACCCTGAAGGGCAGCACCACTCTTCCCTGAATAGATACAAGGGAACAGTAGCGGGGAATAGCCCAAAAGGAACATAGCTGCTTGATGAAGACGGGACCCCTGCTTGTGTGGGTAATTGTTTGGCGACTATGTGTTTGACTCTGGGAATGGTTGTGCAGCAATTTACTGAGACATTTCTGACATCTCCTACTACTGGCATCAGTGAGATGAGAGGTTGATCACTGACTCTCGGACGTTCCTCTAATGGGGCGATGTGAAAGTCCATTCATCTCGAGTTGGAGTCGAGTGACCCAGACAAAGTAGAAGTAAAATCCCTTTACACTAATCCTAACTTTATTTTTCCTTTGAATCAAAGCGTAATAAACCATTATTCCAAGTCATAGGATGAATCAAACTTATCTTCTAAAAAGGAACTTGCTCCAACTTTATAGTCACAATAACTTTCTCAATATTTTCATCACTTGCACATAACAGAGAAAACAAAAAGGCCAAGTGCATTCTCAGGTCATTAATGTCAGTGCCAGCATCTATTGAATGCCCCCAGATGTGGGTAATTGCCTCCAGTGATGTGTACCTTGTCATGTTTGTTAGTGGCTTCTCTCTGTTTCTTATCCGTCTCCTACTTGGTGCAACATTGGAGACTGTTGCAGGCCTGACATTTGCAAGAGCATCATTAGTTGCAAAAGAAAAGGCAAAGAGCATGCCCTTGAAGGTTCAAGAAAGCAAAATTTACGGGCCAAAACAGAAAGGGGGAAATTGTTTCCCATGAAGAGGTTTTCTCATTAGCTTCCTGTTTTTATTACTGCAAACCTGTGCTTGATGAATTGACTTTATGTCCAGGTTTCGTTGTTGCAGGCATACTCCCGCTCTCTCTCTCTCTCTCTCTCTCTCTCTCTCTCTCTCTCTCTCTCTCTCTCTCTCTCTCTCTTTCTGTGTGTGTGTGTGTGTGTGTGTGTGTGTGAGAGAGAGAGAGAGAGAGAGAGAGAGAGAGAGAGAGAACATTAGCAACAGCAGCAGCAGACTTGCAGACATCCAGAAGGCTCTTTTGTCAAGCCAACATACCCTGAAAGTCAACAGAGACCCCAGCACTTCAGGAGCACACAGCACACTTACTCATCTCAGACAAACTGCACTGAGTGTGCTTCTGGTGCCAGAAATTCAGGTGTTGAGCTGAGGAAGGCTCAAGCTCATACACAGGGAAGGACAATGATTTTTTTGTCTGAATAGACCTTCCATAAACTATTTCTTGAACATAGTAACACATGCAAGCTGTACTTGGTCACATCGACAGCAATGTGCAATGTTTCCTCAAGTTGTTTGCTTTAATACTTTGTCTTTGTTTCCCAAATGTGATTTTTGATACTGAATAAAAGTAGGATAGTTAGTCCATCATATGACTAAAAATTCTAAACCCTCTTTTTTGAATCCCCGTAAGCTTATCTCTTTAGTTATCTCCTTTTTACCTTTAAAGAAAAACAAAAGAATACATTTTCCTTCCTCCTAACTGAAAAATATTAGAAAGAAATATAGTATTGTAGCTTCCAAGAAGTTTTCGTATTCTTAGGTTAATGTACCATAGAAAGTTGCAATGTGCCATAAAGCCACCTAGGGATGGGCAAAATCCTGAAAGTGAGGGTGCCCATGTGGCCAGGCTGCATAAGAAGGAAATGTACAGGAACGCGTAGACCACAGAGAGAGGCACAGTTTTGAATACATGTAAAAGCAAGGTGCTAGAAATGATGCAATTGTATTAAATCAATAGCAATTAGACGATAGTGTTTTCATGAGAAAAACCAAGAGGGTTGCTTCCTTTGTGTAGTTACTGGTATGAATTTACTAAGAAGCACAAATTCATTGAGATAAGAGTCAACGATTATTGATGCTGGACAAACAAATTTTGTGGTGTCTTTAAGATTTCTTTTTCATCATTTTCAGCTATGTGTGTGCATCTGTGTCTGTGTGGGGGTATATGCACATGAGTGTAGGTTCTCAATGAGGCTAGAGGTGTCAGAGCGCCCTGAAACTGCAGTTACAGTTGGTTGTGAGCAGCCTGACTTGAGTGATGCCAACAAAACGTAAGCTTTCTGTAAGAGCAGTATGTGGTCTTGACCACACAGCTATCTCTCCACCTCCCTTTTCCACTCTTTAACTCTGAATTTCTTTCCATGGTTATTATATGTAAATCATGTTTACTGTATCAAATTGGCAATGTCAGGATCCTAGACGGAGGGTCTATTGGGTCCAGAAAATTGCCGTCTGACCCTATCTATGTAAGAGAACATTTGCCCTGATGTAAGAGAACAGCTACCTAAAAGTAATTTTTACAGCAGTCATGTCTTTGCTTGCGTGCAGTATGTGTATGTGGAGTAGCTGTGAGACTAGTTAATGTCTGCTAAAGAATGGACCACGGTTGGGAGGCCTTCATGGTCAGATGTTGGAGTCTATCATGGCCTGGTAGCTCTCTCCAAAGCTCAATAACATGAGGGACTCCCTCCCAAATGAGACTTCCTGTTCTCTACCTGCCCTCCTTATGTGGAGAATGTCTCTAGGCACAGAGGTCTGACCTTATCGGTAGGCTGTCTCCAAGTCTCAGTGCCTGATTTATCTCTAGTGTGACCCTTGACACAGTGTCCTGCTAGAAGCTCTCCCCCTTGTTGCGGGAGCTCCTTCCGCTCCTTCAGCCAATAGCCGCTGAGATACCAGCCCATTGGGGCGTGGTCTCTCTCCGCTGCACATAAGGCAGCTAAAGCTAGCACTAGGAGCTTTGATATAGAATCCTGCTGACACATAGGACGTATGAAGTCTTCTGATAGGAGCGTGCCATTTAAAGCAAAGTAGGGTTTGTCCCCAGGCTTCCTAATCCTATATATTCCCTATATTCTGGAATAAAGTTGAGCCGATTCACTGATGGCATTCGCTGGAGGGCTATCTCCGTCGTGTTCATGGCCATACAAGGATCTCTGCCGTTGCTTCTGCCCCTTTATTCTGTGGACTGCTGGCCACACGGACTGTGAAGATAGAGGGGGCCCCCACAGACCATTAACCCTGGGCTCCAAGTAGGTGTTGCGTTCTAGACGCCATATCCTCACAGAACCTTCCACAAAACAGAAACAGCAGCCTATCTTTCTTTGCAGCCAGGGCAGAACTTCACTAGTAGCTGCTGAGATGACACATTCTCTCACGGCACAGGTGGCAAAGCATTCCTACAAGAGACTGAAAAGGCAGTGCTGCCCACCGTCACCCCCTGCACATGGGCACTGCTGCTGTCTGGGCAGCCTGGAGCCGATCGCTAAGCTTGTCCTCCTGAACATCTCCTCGTCTCCTTCTCTACAATGAGAAAAATTAAAATGTTCCCACCTTTCTTTTTTTCTTCCTTTCTTTCTTTTTTGAGTGTGAGCGGGGCTTGGGAGACAATATCTTCCAGGACACTTTGAGGATGACAAAAACAGCCTAAGACTTGGCAAACGTTATGTTTTAGGTCTGAGAACCTGCCCTGTCTCTCATTACAGTGTGATCATAGGCAAGGCTTTTGGTACGGAGTCCCAGCTGCAAGGAGGAAATAACAATCCCTGCCCTGCCTATTTCTGGAAGTAATTGTGGGGGCCAAATGAGGTAAGACGTGTGAAGTTGTTTTGTAAGCTGTCAAGCCCTGTGCATATTAAAAGCAGCGGTGACATCCTAGGATCCTGTTGGCACTTACAAACTCCTACACCTCTGAGCACTGTGCCTCATCCACTCAGCTGAGGTCATTCTAAAGAGAAAAGCTCTTTGTGTGAGTCAGCGATGAAAGCGCCATGATATTTTTTCAGTAGGGAAGAGCAAACATGTGTCTGTACTTCAGATCAGAAATGAGTCACAACAGCCCCTCTCTCCCTTTGACTGCTGCCCTAGACAAGTCCCCACAGTAATTAATTGAGGGGAACTGTCTTTGATGAAGTGTGGTACACACTCAAGAGGCTGGGAAGGCTCTACTATCGAACCCCCCCCCACACACACACGTACACTTGTGCATGTCACAATGCAAAAGAATATGGCAGGGAACACAGTACAGAACAAAGAAGTTTACTTCAAACTAAAGCAAGAAGGGAGAGAAAGAGACTAGATCCTAAAGTTGTCTCTCAGCAGGTGACCTAATGATCTCATTTCCTTTCATTGGGTCATATTTTCTGAAGTTCTCCCATTTCCTAATGATGCCAGTAAGGCTGGAGAGTGAGTTGTCAAAGTTTGGACATGGAGGACATTAAAGGCCCAAATCATAGTAGCCTTTAATTATGATATTCTGAAAGTGAACACACACACATGCACAGAAAGAGGAGTGGGGAGAGTAGGGAGGAAGGGAGATAGATGATAGATAGATAGATAGATAGATAGATAGATAGATAGATAGATAGATAGACAGATGATAGATAGATAGATAGATGATAGATAGATAGATAGATAGATAGATAGATAGATAGATAGATAGATAGACAGACAGACAGATGATAGAGAGATAGGCAACAGAATAGAAAGACAAAGACATGGGAGCTCATACAAGAATATTGCTCAACAGTATTTTAAGAACAATACAGACATTCTGAAGTGTTCAGACCTTTTGTATCAAGCTTAAAGCAGAGAGATGAGGAAACAAGGCAGGAACATTGAAAAGAACATAAGGTAGCCTTGCAAGGGTGGTCTTATGTTTACAAGTAAGCGCTGCAGATGGCCAAAGTTTAGGACTGAACAGTAGAACCACACTGGAGGAGGGGCCCAGAGCACGTGAGCAAAGCAGATAGCTGGTGAGGGCTAGCAAGGGTGACAGTGCTCTATGTTAGGCTCTTGTCTTCACATCCCACTTTGGGAAAAGAGGGATTTTTTATTTTTCTTCCCATTTCTTCATAACCTTGGTGTTCCATTTTTCCCTTCCTCGGTCCTTCCTATCTACCAAAAATCACCATCCGGGAAAGACCTAGTAGAGTTATAGACTGACAAAAATTAAAAGCATCTTGACCTTTAACTTAAATCATGACTGGCTATAAGAGACATTGTTTCCTACCAATGACATTTCATGAAGCTGAAAAGGCATCACAGTCCACAGCAGACTGAAAACCAGCATGACTAAAATCTGAGTCTCTGCTCCAGGCATGAATCTGATCTGTCACATGAACCAAGTCATATGACCCTCTGCACTTCATCATCCTTGTCCCTGGTAAGATAATCCTGTCAATCTGATGTCACAGAGCCCAGGCAAGGCCCATGAAACAACCGACCCACAGAAATAAAAGATCTAGCTCTGTGTGGACAAGAAGTTCACTTTACTTCACCCATTTCTGGCCCCAGGACAGTCTCAACAAGAAGCTAATGGCTCTCAGAGGTGGGGATCTAGGTAGCCTTCTATATTCTCTCCTGTCTTACCCAGTCTTCTCTGTCATTGGTTCAATAGCAACAGATGGAAACAGAGACAGAGACCCACATCAGAGCACTGGACTGAGCTTCTGAAGTCCAGTGGGAGAAGTGAGAATATGAGCAAAGTGGTCAAGACCATGATGGGGACACCCGTTGTAACAGTCTATCTGAGCTAATCGGAGCTCACCAACTCCAGCTGGACCGGGGAGAAACAAGCATAAGACGAAACCAGTCTCTCTGCATGTGATTGACAGTTGCGTGGCTGAGGCAGACTGGGGGGCCACTGGATTGGTACCAGGATTTATATCTATGGCATGTTCTAGCTTTTTGGCAACCTATTCTCTTCGGATGTACCTTGATCAGCCTAGATATAGTAGGGAGGGCCTTGAGCCTTCCCCAAAGCAATGTGCCTTACCCTCTCTGAGTAGTGGATTGAAGATGAGGTAGGGTGTAAGTGGAAGGAATGGAAGAAGAGGGAGGGAGTGGGAACTTAGATTGGATATGTATAATGAAAAAAGATAGTCTGTTTTATTAAAAAATAAAAAATGAAACATTTAGATAGCATGCTGGCTTTGGGCAGATTAATCAAAACCACCGGCATCCTTGCGTTTTTACCCAGAGTGCTTCACATACAAGCGAAGTGAAAAGCTACGGGAACCAAAAATCCACTTGGGCCTTTTCCTCTCTCGGGTGTCGAACATGGGAGTGCATTGGCAAAGCGGTGAAGCAGCCTTTGTCGGTGTTTGTTGCCGACTTGACTGTACTGAGAAATGCCTAGGACCAGTGAAAAACACCTCGGTATGACTGAGGGAGTTTCCAAGGGAAATTGCTCTGCGGGGCTGTGACTGGCAAGAAAGACCCCTGTTGAATACAGACCATATCTTCCCATAGGCGGCTCAGATGAACTGAAGCTGCGTGAAAGCAGCACATGCAATATGCAAGTTCCTTTCCTGTCTGTGTGAATGCATGCATGCTGCAGCTGTATTAGCACTGCTGAGCTTCCTGGTTGCCCAACTGCCTGATGCATTGCCTTGCCAGCATGCAGATGGCCACCTTTGGCTGATCCAACAGCATTCTGTAAACCAGCCCAATCTACTATTATACTAGGTATATACATCTTATTGCTTCTGTTTATTTAGACAGCCTTAGGTGATGCAGGCCCCGGATCTGAATTCTGACCCACTTTCTTTTTTCAAATCTACTCTTACCTTCTCATGGGAACTTGGATAAATCAATTTGTCTCTTTAAAGATGACTCATGATTTCGGAGGTTTCAGCCCATTTCTTCTTACAAACTGACAATGATATCACCAATCCTGTCTACCACCTCATCATAGGACACATTCTGCAAAAGTATGTTCTGTCATTGTTTGTGGCTGTGAGAGAAGAGCCTCTGAGCACTTTTGGATACTTTTGAAAGCACAAGTTGTCCTTAGGTCTCACTCAAAGCCCACGTTCTTGAGGACAGCCTTCCAATTTCCCAGAAGAAATTGCTCTCCACCCTCTGTGTCTCCAAGAACTTTACCATCCTTACCAAGGCCCTTGAAACCCATGGGTCCTATGTCTCACACCTATGTCTCATAGCCCCAGAGCCCAGCACTGTCCTGTGCTGTTTTGTAATGGAAGTGAATTTGTTCCGGACTGTTAGCCTTAAAGCAGGCCATCTTTGGCTTGAAGTCTGGACACTTTTGAGAAACTGTAAAAACTTGTCCACAGTTCTGGTAGGGAAACACAGGAGTATGTTAGAATAGGGCTATCCCATGCATTGTGGGCTATTTCATAATCAATTTTCTTTGTCCTTGGAACTCTAAAGTCAATGCAGTTTTATCAAGTCTTTCTCTCCTATCTTAAAAACTATATCCTTACGATGTTTCTAATTGAAACACTGGAGTTAGACATGGGATCACATGATCTTATGGGTGAGTCCACTGCAGGAAAACTGCCAATAAAACAATGCTATACTGCAACTTGAGCTCAGGGCTCTGTAAAATACACAGTCCCTTATCCCTAGGTGCCAAGAGACATTACCAAGATACTTCCATTGTAAAGCAGAGAAATGTAAAGCAACTAGATCAAAAAAGTTTGGGGTTTTATTTTTTCCTCCTTCAGTGTGATCTCAAGCTGAAATTCAATCCAGCAGTTAAAAATGGAACAATTTAAAGGTGTTTGGTTCCAAAGCATAAAACATGCAAAAATGTAGTCTGAAGACTGTCGAGTCGGCTGGCCGTCAGACTTGCCAGCCATTCTTGCGCACTTTCTAAAGGGAAGCATTCCTGGGATTCGGCAAAGCCAGGCAGCATCCCAACAATACTAGCATCATTTGCTCCACTGCTTTCCATAGTAAGAACATCCTGTAATGGTGTGTAATCATATTGCACAATATTGTGTCTAAAGGCATGCTTTATTAAAAACGAGATGTCCACTGATGTGTTTCTCTGTGTGATAAAGTAATCATTACCTTTTAAAAGCATCTAGCCTGGATGGAATATTACAAGTGGTTCAAAACGCTATGGAGAGTTAAAATAAATGGGTTGTCTGTACCTCGCTAGTCAAGATGCCATTCTTTGCAATAAAATTGTCTCCTGAGAGGAATATGAGCTGCTTGGGGTTTGGAACACGTGTGTATGCTTCTGCTCAACAAATCAGAATTCTTTTAACCACAGGCAATTGCTAAATTTCAGGAAATAGTTTACAATTCCACTCCAGAAAGATGGGCTTCTACTATGAGCTCTGAGACTAAGTTAACTTTATTCTCTCAGTTCCTTCATTTAGCCTACTTAGCGGTGCTTTTTATTGGGGAATAAGACGTGGGCTTACGGGAGTAAAGGTTTAAGGGGACTGTGCATCTGGTCAAAGCTTCATGACTAGTCACCAGCAAAACTAGCTTCTACGTGAGATTGTATTAACTCCAAAGTCCACAGACCTGCCTTGGTGCATGAAGACACTGCAGTTGAGTGAGGTTCAAACCAGGAACTGGTTGTATTGCAAGGCTGGGAAACAAAGTCAGGGAAGCCTGATTCTCATTTAGGTTTTCTTCTGTTACAAAGTCGTGCTGACTCTTGCATTCCTCACAAGTTCTTAAATCCTTTAAGTTAAGAAATAGGGACAGTAACTCTCAGCTTTTCCCAAGCAACAGCCTCTTGGGGCATCTAAGAAACACAGGAGCTCCATGGAATCCTAAGAGCTGAGAGAACACGATTCTGCTGTAGTTAGCTTCAGCTGTCAAGTTGGTACAAACCCAGACTCACCTGGAAAGAGGGGCTCTCCATTGAAGAATTGCCTCCACAGGCCTGCAGACACGTGTGGACCATTTTTATTTTCTTGCTAATTGATGGAACAGGGCTTAGTCTACCATGGTATCACAAAAAGCTAACTGAGCATAAGCCCCAGTAAACAAGGTGGTTAGCATCCTCTTCTGTGGTTGTTTTTGCTTCAGCTCCTGTTCAACTTCCTACCCTTACTTCCCTCAGTGATGAACTATGACCTGGAAGTGTAAGACAATAATAAACCCTTCCCTCCCAAGTTGATTTTGCTCGGGATGTTTATCACAGCAACAAAATGAAAACTAGAATTGGCTGTGCCATTTCTGGGGCACCACCGGCCAAGTCTGTTCTGGAGCCAAAGGCCTTGTTCTCTCTGTGTTAAAGAGTCTACTTAAGTAGGTCTGGGCTACAGTAGGTATCAGTATTCCATGGCCTTGACTGGCCCTCCTTTCACAGAGTTTCTGAGCATCTCCCAGTGATCTACAGATTTGTTTTTAGTATTTTAAATTATGTGTATGTCTATGTATAGGTATGTGAATGTGAGGGCAGGTGCCTGAGGAGGACGGGGAGTCAGATTCCCCCTGGAGCTGGAACTACAGGCAATGGTGAACCACCTGGCATAGGTGCTAGGAATTAAACTGTGACCCTCTAGAAAGGCAGTGCATGCTCCTAACTGCTGAGCCATCTCTCCAGCCCTTGTCCCTTGGGACTAATAAGCACATTTAGACAGTTTGCTTTTTGCTTGAATAGAACAAAGTTGTACGATCGTACAAAAGCATAGATATAGGGCCTGCCCTTGAGAATAAAAATCAAAAGTGACAAGTAGCATTTGTCAGAGATAGTCTGTGGTGGCTTGAATAAGAATGGCCCCCATAGGCTCTCATGTCTGAATGCTTGGTTACCATGGAGTGGCACTGTTTGAAAGGATTAATAGGTACGGCCTTGTTGGAGGAGCTGCTGCTTTGTTGAAGAAAGTATGTCTCTAGGGGGTGAGCTTTGGTTTTTCAAAAGCTCAAGCCAGATCTGGATGTAGAACTCTCAGCTACTCTCCGGCATCATGTCTGCCTGTGCGCCACCATGCTTCCCATGACAATAACGGACTAAACCTCTGAAGTGTAAGCAAGCCCGGATTAAATGTTTTGTTTGCCAAGAGTTGCTGTGGGCACAGCAATAGAACACCGATTAAGCCATACCCCTAATCCTGTCACATACCATGCCCCATGATCAGCACACCAATTTTCTCTGTTACAGATGAGGACACAGAGCCATGCATGACTATGATTTTCCCATGAACTATTCTCAGGCACAGACAAGAAGATGAGCCTTGCTAATCTGGAGAGTTAGGCACCAAGCCCTTGTGAAGGCACGGTGACAGGGGCTGACAGAAAAGCTTTTAGCTGAGCCTCAGAGGTCAGAAAAAGTATCGCTAAGACCAAAGAATGAACTGGAATTGACCAAGGAAGAAGTGAGACTCAGCATGTGATAGAGGAGAATAAGATGCCCTGGGTCCTGGAAAAAGTCAGTGTCCTGGGAAGAGTGAAGGTGCCAGCAGGTAGGATCACAGCAGCCTGGTCCATCAGTGGCTTATGGCCCAGGTCCAAGATCCTCTTCCCAGGATTAGAAGCAGAGGACCTTCTAAGCCCTCACCATAAGCTAAACTGCTGGCCAGTCACAGGCAGGAAGGCATGGTGCATCTTCACGTTTTCCTGTCTTTGCACCAGATGAATTCTGGTGTGTTGTTGCTGTTGTATATTTTATTACTTTATGTGTGGATTATTTTGCCCACATATATGTCTGTGTACCATTTGTAAGTCTGCTGCCTGCAGAGGTCAGAAGCAGGCATCATCAGATCCCTTGGACCCGGAGTTACAGAGAGTTGTAAGATACCATGTGGATGCTGGGAATTGAACCTGGGTCCTGTGGAAGAACAACAGGGGCTCTTAACCACTGAGTCAACTCTCTAGCCCCTGGGTATATTGTTTTATGTCCATGTGCAATAATGAAACACATTAGGGAAAGTAATCTTGTCTCCATAATATTTTCCACAGCAAGCTCTTCAGAAGATGCCAACATGGCAGCCCATCACCTCACCCAGATGGATGTAAGCAAGCCCAGAATGCTACATGAGCCTGGGCCCCTTTCTAGTCCTTCTTGAAGAACAAAATCTCCTAGAAGGTTTTGTCAAAGCCTTCCCCTTTGATCGTGCCATCCTAAGAATCCACCCTTTCCATATCTCCTAAATTAAAGACTCTTGGACTTGGGGATAGCTGGCTACATGCAAGACAACAAAAGAAGAGAGCCAATATTAAAGCCTATCTCTAAATAGGATCTCTTGGGGCTTGTTGGCCAGCTAGTCTGTGCAAATTGCTGAGTTCTAGGTTCAGCGAGCGATTCTGTCTTAGAAAATAGGATGAAAGGAGGCCCCCCACTGTCAACCTCAGGCCTCTGCATGCGCCCACACGCATCAGAACTCAGACATGCACTCACATACAGCATGAATAAAACAGTGTTTTTACTTTTAACATCTTTTTATTAGCAAGCTATGTTTTCTTTAGAATGCATTATTATTATGAAACTTAAAACAGTAAAACTTTTTTCACAACCTGTTGATTTCATTCTTGAAGCCCCCTAAAGATCTCATCAAGTCTGAGATTCCGTTGTTAAACAGTGTCTTATATTTAAATATCTGTTTTTAAATCTTTAAAATATTTTCAAGTTCCTCCTTAGGTCTTTAATCTTTCTCTCTCAACTGCAACCCACAAATCAAGTTGTTGTGCCAAGTGGGCCTCAGAAGACATATCCCGGGTCCTCACTCCCTTTTTTCTGCCTTCTGGCCCCTCCCCGTCCTGCATGTCCCTACTCAACAATATTATTGTAGCCGCCACTCTGTGCCAGTGAAAAGTCTTAGGGGATGCCAATCGTCAGATGCTAAGAAAGTTCTTTGGATTCCCGTAGAAGCCTAACCGCTCACTTCCATCCTGGCTTTGACAGCACAGAAACGGTAGAGAGAAATCCCTGACGCCATGTGCTTCTGGAGTGTTCTGCCTGTCTTCCAGTCTGACTCCCAGTCTAGTCTTTACATTTAGTCATGCTCCACTGAAAACTCGCTAAAGATTGGTTCTTCAAACTTCTTTTACAAAAAGATTTTAAAGTATTGGCTTCAAGACTGAATAATGCCTTTGAATATGGCCTCCTAAGGCTCTTCCTTTAAATTGTTCTGAAAATGTCCTGGTGAGAGCATTTTATCACAAATAACTGCTTTTGCAAAACATTGCACACTCTGGTCTATCATTTCCCAAGCCCATCGGCTAGAACTTTGGACGTCTGACGCTCCTCTGAGCTTCCAGGGTCCAGTTCTAGCTACCTGGTGGCTATTTCCTCCATAATTATTAATGAAGCAGCCCACCCTTGGGTCTCCAGGTTTTTTAACTAGAAAGGCAGCAGTGACTACGACTCATTGTATCCACTTTTGTGTAGCTGAAGTGTAAAAGAAAATCCTGGAAGCAGGAAAAGGAATCCCAGTGCAGGGCGGGAAAGAAATTCACCATTGAGAACAAGGCAGTAGAGAAGGGAGTCCTTTCTCCCTTCATAATCACAGGACAGCAGAACCCAGCAAGGCTGGTTCCTGCTGGCAATTTCCATTTGACCTCAGCTGCCCCAGAAACACTATGCTTACTATTTCCTCTCACCATCAGAGCCTGACAAAACCATGGTCCACAAACCCTCAGTTTCAACCCAAACAGACCAGGCTGGGCAACCTTAGCGGATAGAAACTAGAACTTCCGAGTAGCATTGCGTTCTGTAAGCTCGGTTGCCATTGCATATCTGAGGGGGATTGCGTTCTGTAAGCTCGGTTGCCATTGCATATCTGGGGGGGATTTTCTTTCAATCAAGAGTTATTCTTGCAGGGCTGGAGAGAGGGTGCAGTGTTTTTGAACACTTGTTACTCTTGCAGGAGACCCAGATTTGGTTCCAGGCGCCCATGTGACAGTTAATAACTGTCTATAACTCAAGTTCCGGAGGGTCCAATGCTTTCCTCTGACCTGCTTGGACACTGCACACACACACACACACACACACACACACACACACACACGTGCATGGATTTACATGCAGGCAAAACACCCATATATAGAGATTTAAAAAATAATATTTTTAAAAAAGGCATAAAAATTATGCTTGAGTGAAAGAACACTAAAAATTTTTTTTTGAGACTCAGACAAGTTCTAGGGAAGGCTAGCTCCCAGACGGAAGGGAGGAGTATGTGAGAGAGATCCTTCTGCAAAAGGCAGACAGAAGAGGTTTCAGAAATGAACTTTAAAACAAGGCCCAGGTCGTCTCTCCATGACTCATCCTGTGGCCATTTCTCCCTAGAAGCAATTGAAGGGATCACCTCATCCCTCCCAAAGAACTCTGGGATTTGTCAAATACTGGACTCTTCTCAGAGACACCTGGACTGGGGAGAGAAGGAGGAAGGAAAGGAGAACTGAATGTCAAATAAAATTCCCTAAGGCATGAGATGCATGCCAGATGACGAAAACCTTTCTATCCCCTCAACCACACTGAACAGCTGAGTAAATTAGGACACAAGGATCAAGAGGGAAAGTGGACCAACTTTGGCTATGTTTCCATGACTTTGCTGCATGTAGGAACACCTGAGGAGAAGCCTTAAGGAAAAGGCTGATCAAGAAAACAATCCATTCCCCCAAAGTTACCCCATTTGCCGAAGAGAAGATCATCCGGAAAGTGTCTACGCTGTCTTATTCACACAGCCTTTGTTTTGCTGGCCCTCTGCGTTATCAGGCTGTGTCTTTCTGTTTCATTCTCCCCTGATACAGTTTGGGTAATCTTTAGAAATAATACAGATAAAATTTCATAAAAGCAGTCTCTAATGATTTCTTTCTTCTCTATTACTGGTGTGGTCTTTTCAGCCCCAGCATCTTTTAATCCAAGACAACACATTTAAAACAGATGAGAATGTTCTGTAACCTGTCTATATGCCTCTGGGAAGAGAGGGAAGCCATTCTGGTTACACACTTCACAGAGGATACCAAAGATTGCCGTGCAGCCTTTGGCACAGTGTGCTCTGGCTGGGACAGTGTACAGACTGAGCATCTGCAGCCAGGGTAAGCAATCAAAGGCAGATGTTCCAGACGGTCTGTAAAAAGGGGAGCACAGAACGTAACAGCCTGAGTTATGACTGGGATCCCACAGTGGGGTCCTGAGAGCGAAACCACTGAAATGTGGTCTTACTGGTGCCCTTGCTTCCTTGAGCTCTGGTCCCCCCCTATTTGGGGCTTTCAGCCTCGCCAGTGTGTTATCTGTATGTCTCCTTGAGATTTTGAGCACACAAACTCCATGGTCTTGTCCTATCTGCCAGGAGTTTGATGTATGATTTTGCTCCCGGAGAAGCAGGTTTTCTGGTTTGGGGAGACTTGGCTCTGTGCTGTGTGTAATCTAAGGCTGAGCTGCTCATCATGATCTTGACCCCGGGATACCAATGCCAATTCTTGGAAATTAAGGGTCAAGCAAAATAAACCCTTCTTACCTTTACCAGTATTGGTATCTAGTGACGAAGGCCCGCATTAATCACGTTACTCAATACACATATAATTCCTATTTACAATGCAGACAATGGAAAAGAGCATGCTGTTGTGAAACAGACGAACAGAAAATGGCCTTTCCAAGAAAATGATATTAAGATAAAACCTGAAGAATTAGTAGGACAAAGAGCTTTCCAGGCAAGAAAAACAACATGGTCAAGGAATCGCGGCCAAGAAAGAACTTGGCACGGGCCAAAACTGTAGCAGTTAATGTGACTGTGGAGAACTAAGCATGTGGCAGACAGAACAGGGCTGCAGGATCAGGGAGGGGCAACCACAGTTCTGTCAGGTTTCAGCGTTCTGGTCTCGGTCCACGGTGACACCGAGGATCCAAAGCAGAAGAAGGACTGTGATGCTGTTTATGTTATTTAAAGTGTGAGATTGATCGTAACGAAAACCATCAGCGAACGCTGTCACCCATCCCGGGGGTAGTGATGTGGCCCGTGAGGACACGCTTTAGCTTGTTCCCACTCGAATCTCCCAGTCCTCGGCCACAGCTGCGAACTGTTCTCAGCCTGACTGTGTGTGTTCCACTAGAATTGAATATGGGGAAGAGATCGCCTTTGTTTTCAAAGATCTCCCCTTTTGCCGCACAACGGTCTCAAGGGATCAGCCTCTCCCCCTTTCCTCTGCCCCCCCCACAACCACCATCACTAGTACAGGGTCAGGAAGTAGCTTGGAGTGAGGAATTAGAAGAGCAAATCTGGATCCTTGTTTCAACCATTGCTGAGTACCACTGTTTAAAGCATAAGCTTCCGCCAAGATCCATGTGGCAAAAGCTCGTTCCTCAGCTCGTAATGAGCTGGGAGGCAAGACACTTTGAGATGTAAGGCCACTCACCTGGCCACAGTGTGAGGTCTCTAGGTCACTGGAGCTATGACCTTGAAGGAGACTATTGGACCCCAGTCAGGGTCCCTTCCTGGTCATAAGGTGAGCCATTTCGGTATGCCATGTACTCGCTCAATGATACTGCCGCATCCTAAGCTGAGGAGAAACAGGACCCACCAGTCAGGAACTTGAACCTCCAAAACTGGCTTAGTTTTTAGAGAAACTAGAAGGAAATGTGTGCTTATATAACCCCAGATGGAAGAGAAATTTTGTAGACATCCTTTTCCATGGTTCGGAAATTAAAAAGTGGTGAAATCAGTCCTCACATAAGAGTTTTGATCAGAGGTCAGAGTTGTCCTACAGGAAAGTTCCAGGGCCCATCAGTAGTAAATATTCATATAAAACCACAGAGAAAGTTGCTGAATTTTATGGACCTTATTTTAATGTCTGTATAGCCCTCTGTGTGCTGGAGGAGAGATGTTACTGATGGGTACTGTGTGTGTTTATATGTTTAATTTCTCTGAAATGAAGGTAACAATGTGCTTCAAAGCACTGAAGTATTTCAGCATGCCATCAAGACCACAACACTGTCTTATTTTAGGAACAGACAGGGTATTTGTTTTCATTTTTAAAACTAACTAAATAACTTTGGTTAGTTTATTTTACAACCTGTGTTGTAAAACCAATTATGTGGCCAGCTAGATGGAAGTGGGCTTCTTTAGTAGGGTCCTTCTCTGATGATACTTTTAGAGAGGGTGAAACCCAAGCAGAGAGAGAGGGGAGAGGCTTTATGGTCGTTGTGATGGATGGTGTATTGATTCCAGCCCTGATGTTTTCATGAATCCAGCAGGCAATGGGAAAGGAAAGGCTGAAGTTTCTGTGGATTTCACATTTACGTCAGATGCCAAGAAAGCCCCGCAGAGTCCACGCACTCACCATCCTGAGCTGGCAAGAGCAGGGAGCTAGACAAAGCAGGAGAGCCTGTGCCCCAGCTCCCACTGCTGCAGGCTGTGCTCTGAGACTCAATGGCATTTTGTCAAAACCCAAACCAGTGAGTCATGAGACAGAGTAGGAACCAGAAAAATGTTCAGGTCATCCCAGACGAGAACTTCGTGTTTTGGCCGTGCTCTCCTCTAGTGTTGGCGGTGGCTTCCCACAAGTCAGACATGTCTGTTGGGACCATAAAAACACTGCCCAAGGTTAGTAAGAATAATTTCGTATTCGTCTATCATACTATCACCACCTTGACTCAAAAAAAAAGAAACCTAAAGCAGTCTACCTAGGAAGTTAGTGGAATGTACTATTGGAGAGTTGGAATTGCAGCCAGAGATCATTTCTCTCTTTTATTCTTCGTCTAGATAACACCAGAAGACAGCATGTCTTAAGAGAAATCCAACCCATAAAACAGGTCCAAAGTTTACTAATGTCTCCTGTGAATGTGCTAGATCCAGCTTACTTCTTCAACAGTGTGTTTTCTAATCTGGAAATGTAGTTCAGTGGGTACAGTGTTTGCCTAGCAATGCACAAAGTCCTGGGCTTCATCCTCAGCGTGCGTAGGACATGGTGGCACATGCTTGCAATTCTAAGACTCATTGGGCTCTAAGTAGGAGGATCAGAAAGTTACAAACACTCTTGGCTACAAAGCCTGAGATGCAAAAGGTCCTGGACTAAATAAATAAAATATAAAACCATAAGAAAGAGAAAAGAAGTATATTTTTACTTAAATGTAATCTGTATTTTTTTTCCTCCATAGTCAGAATAGTATATAAGACGAATTAGAAATAACTTCAAGATGGAATCCGGTACTGGCTTTGGTGTTAAATGGCTGAACAACCTTGAACATGACAGTGAACTTCTCTGAATCTCACTCACAGCTGTAATTCAAGGAATTCCACCACCCAGAGATAGAACGGCTGCTTCCTAGTGGTCTCCTTTACTCAAATTAAAATGTGGACACCCTGGCCATTGAGTTTGGAAACCAAAACTTAAAACTGCTGGCCATTTTGGGTTTATAAAATCATATAAAATCACCACCAAATGGCCGACCCTCTTCTCACCCTCGATTTTACCTAACCCAGGAGTGGAGCTGGGCAGCCATTATGAATGTTAAAAGAGAACTCTGTGGAAGGCCCAGAAAAGGTTCGGAGGCAAGCAGGGACTCAAAACACATTTTCTCTCCCACCAGAAAGTTATTATATGGACTTAAAATCAGAAGAAAAAACACATAAATAAGAATGTAAGTAATAAAATATATTCGCAGCATTCAGAGGGGAATCCCACATCGTAAGAGCAGCCAAACAATAATGTATTTTTTCCTTTTTCTGTAGCAGGACCTTTGAGTGTAAGCCATGGGACCAGCTCAATGGAAATTTCTATTCATTAAAATTTCAGATTAAGGGCTCAGCTCAGTGATAGTGCTTTCCTAGCATGCATGATGCCTGTGGTGACATCTCAGTGCTACCAAAATAAGCAAACAACAGCAACAACAAAAATCTTTCTAAGTAAACCAACAAAACTTTAAGAAGTTAAAAATTTTGCAGAATTGCTCTCTCTTAAATTTTTATCACAGTTAAAAAGAGAAAAATATAAAATTATTTATCACAACTTACAAATGTATAACCAAGCGATATATTCACATTTTTGTGCCCAAATCTCCACAATGTTTTGTTTTCCTTCACTGAAACTTGTCCAATAACAACGCATCCCCCTCCTCATCCTCTGACAGCTACAATTCTACTTCTCTACTGATTTTTTTGCATAAATTTGGCGTCTGCAGGCTCCCACAAGTGGGACCACACAGAATGCGTCCTTTCATAGCTAGATAATTTAACTTCACATGGTACCCTAAAGGTCTCTCCATATTGCTGCATGTGTTAGGATTTCTCTTCTCTACAACGTTAAATAATAGTCCACTGAAGGAACCCACCACTCTTTTGCCCATTCCCTTCTCTTAGCAGTCCTACCCAAACTTTAACAAATACGTAACTCCCCGCTCTCATTCCATAAGCTCAAGTTCAGTTTTAGTACATATAGCTGGTTCAGAGGAGTCAGATTCGTCGGTAAAAGAGAAGTTATTTGTGCCCCCTGCTCGCACCTTAACATTACCATATTGGCAGCACAATTTCCTATATAGCTAAGTCTTCCTCCTTGGTCCACCCAGACAAACTGAAACACTGTTGCAAGCTTAACAGTGGGAACATCTTCGGACAAATTGCTCTTTACTACTTTTCAGTCTCTGGATAAACATCACTGGATACTTGCTGTCCTGCTGTCTGTTCTTTGCCAACTACAGCAGTTGGCTGCATTCACTGTCATCTTCCGAGACCACCATTGTCCTTATGTCTGTCTGGGACCCATGGAAGACCATACCTTCGACTCTGCACATTCTTGCTCTACACTGGCTCAACATCTAACTTTGTTTTTGGTGGGAGGTGGGTATTTACTTGTTTTAGGGAGAGGAAGGGAGAGAGAGATTCTCCCATAAAAATACACTTAAGTGAGAGGCACTATGGGAATCAAGAGGATGGACACTGGGCATCAGATTCTTTGGGACCTGCATCCTCTGCTGTCTCTTTTTCTTGTTGAGATTTCTTTGCATTGTTCTAACAAAGCCTTGGCATCAAGGGGGAAAGTAATACCCATGCTACAAGTTTTGTTCCTCGGGGTATTAAGTCCCATGTACCAAATGGCCTGCTTATCCTGTTCCAGGAAGCCTTCTTCTGTAGCCAGACTGGCCTCATTCAGATGCCCAGTAAAATGTGTTTCTAGTGCCTCACTTCCCAACAGGTGGCGATTTCTATCTAGAAATTTGTCTAGTCTTCCTTTTCTTTCCAATTGAACCTCAGTAAGGAGTCGTAATGACCCCCAACAATAAAATGACAAGGTGTCTGCTCCTTCTGCTCTCAAAAATGGCTTTCAGGACACAGGTAGAGAATCTAGGGACTGACCCGACATACCCTTAAGAGCCAGTGCAATCAAAGACTCCCAGGGATTGAGCCTAAGGAAGACAGCATGACCCTGAAGATCTAGACCTCATGAGAAGTCATCAGCAGCGAGATGGGTGAAAACTATCCCCAACCTCAGCCTGGGTAGGGCATGAAAGGCAGTCTATTTCGTCAAGACTCTGGGGCCATCTATCTGAAGCCTTAGTCCAGCTGCTTAAATTCCTTCACTTGCAGTGGCCAGAGAGATGTCCTTGAGCCTGTTTGTTGGTCTTTCCTCAAGAAGGAACCACTTACAAAAGCCCCAGGGAGTGTTGTGATAGTGGGGGTTGTAACTGGGCTTCTAGATGTTCCGTGAGTTACCAGCACTGTCTATGAGATTCTTTGAGCATGCATTGCGCCATCCCTACCAGAGCAATGCTGTTGTTGTTTTCCATGCCCCCCAGAGCTGAAGCTTGCGGAGGATGCCCTGCCTCTGATCCCCCTGTGCCCACAGCCTGCAGCTGTGACTCACCCTCAGCTGGCACGTCTGTTCAGCCATCCCTGCTCCGACTGCTAACCTGGCAGAGACTGTCTGCACATCTCTGAGGATTCCTGAGCCAGTGAGCTGCCAGGATTTCTGAGAGAAAAGCTCTAGTGGATTTAAAAAGAACCTGAATGCCAGAAAGTTCTGGGAACTAAAAATACCTCTGGAGGCTTAAACTTGGAGACAGCATGTTGGGTCCAAAGGTGACCTCGTATACTTCATGTACTTCACAGCTGCATGTGGCCACATGGACTTACATGAAATTAACTAAAACTACATCCAACCTGAAATTTAGCTCCTCAGTCATGCTTAAGACACTAGGCACACATCAAAGTGATCAGGAATTACATATGACCTTCAACTCTAAGCACAGATATAGGAATCTTTCATCAGTGCCTAAAAGCTCATTTTCACAATTATAGTACTGCTCTAGAGAATTCTAGAAGGTCAAGTTAACAGAGTGAGTATACCTTTTCATTAGCATGGCAATCAATATAAGGCGCTGTCCATACGAATCCTTCTGAGAGAGCAGGGTAGTCACCGATGATACTGTGTAGTCTGGGTGTGTGTCCACAAGGACATCATATATGCAAAGCTCTAAGCTCAGTCCACAGCATCAAAATAGAAAGAATGAAAAAGATCTCAACCAGCCTTGGATCGTTGTCACCTTACCAACACATTCCTCCTGGGTACCACAAGGGTAGATTCTAATGGGAGCAGTGTTGGCAGGCCCTGAAGGAATTTGGGAAAACAGTTTGATCTGATTTCTATGTTTCTGTTTACAATGGGTGGGAGTGGGGGTGTCCAAGTGATTAAAGTACTTGCTAAAAAATCATGAGCGTCCCTAGGACACACATAAAAAGCTAGATGAGCCAGGCAGTGGTGGCGCACACCTTTAATCCCAGCGGAGGCAGGCAGATTTCTGTGAGTTCAAGGCCAACCTGGTTTACAAGTGCTAGTTCCAGGACAGGCTCCAAAGCTACAGAGAAACCCTGTCTCTAAGCCCACCCCCCCCAAAAAAAAGCTAGCTGAGACAGTACATATTTGTGACCCCAGCCCTGGGGAACAAAGACAGGTGGATCCCAAGGACTTGCTGGTCGGTCTAGCCCAGAGGTTAAGCTCCAGGTTCAGTGAGAGACCTAGCCTCAAAATATTAGATAAAGAAGAGGACATTCAATATTGGTCTCTGACCTCTACATATACATGTGAAAGTATGCACATCTGAATACACACATCCTTATACATACCACAAAAGAAACAAGGAGAGTCAAAAGGACGAAAGATATAAAGAGAGAGAAGAGTGAGGGAAGGGGACAGGAGGAAGGGAGGGAGAGACGGAGGCAGGAGGGAGGGAGGGAAAGAAGGTGGAAGGAAGGAAATTGTTCCGGATACTGCATGTAAAGTAGACTAGAGAATTATCTGTCCAGTGGGATTCCCATGCCAGCAGTACGGCTCCACTTGGAAACCTGCAAGCAACGTACATCTCAGACTTTCTGAAAATGTGGGTAGAATCTAATAAATAGCCAATGCTTCAGTAGACTTTCTATGAGATTATGAGAGAACATGAAAGTGGACCTTGGGAATTCAATAAGGAGGCTTTCTCAGTTAAGATTACTCTTGCTGTGATGGAGCATCATGACCAAAAGCGAACTGGGAAGGAAGGGCTTTATTTTACTTTTGCTTCCACATCACTGTTCATCTTCTAAAGAAGTCAGAGCAGAAACTCAAGCAAGATCAGAACCTGGAGGCAGGAGCTGATGCAGAGGCCATGGAGGAGTACCGTTTACTGGCTTCTTCCTCATGACTTACTTGTGCAGCCTGATTTCTTACAAAACCCCTGGGACCATCGGCAACACTCGCAATGGGCTGGGGCTAGGCCCTCCCACACCAATGACTAATCAAGAAAATGCCCTACAGGCTTGCACACAGCCTGATCTTATGGAGACATTTTCTCCATGAAGAACAATAGAAGTTGTGAGGTTCCCTCCTCTCATATGACTCTAGACTGTTTCAAGTCGACAGAAAAACTATCCAAGACAGAGGTCATGGGTAGGACATTGTCCTTCCAGATACTTCTGTGCTTACTGACTTGCCCCTTTCCATGGGCACACTCTCTTGAGTGCAGAAGATCCTGTGAGTGGTGTGAAAGGGAGGTGAGTCAACGACAAAGATGTTCTCTGCCTTCTGGCAAAAGCCATCATTAGACAAGGTTGTTAGAGATGTTTCTTCTTGGTCTTTGTCTTTCTTAGTGCAGTAGGTGTATAAAGTCTGCATTCAGATCCTTTAGCTTAAAAAATGAAAACCCAATACTTTTCGTATCTATACCACATTACTCAAAAAAAAATAGAACAACATTGCAAATATGGAAGACTGGTTTATTTAAAACCTGTGCCTTATATAGACCAAAGTCTATAGTTTCCACCCAAATGCAATTTGATAACATGTGTTCTAACTCAGGAATGAAATTAATTAGGAAGTATTGTTACAGGATGAATCTTGTTATGTCCTCAAAAGGGAATTTTGTGTGTTCCCCCTTCAGTGGGCAGATGAAACCCTTTTCTATGCATACTTCCATTTGCTGTATATGTATATATTACTATATATAATATATTATATATACATATACACATACATATACATTTTAGTAATGTGGTATAGATATGAAAAGTATTGAGGTTTCATTTTTTTAAGCTAAAGGATCGGAATGCAGACTTTATATATCTACTGCACCAAGAAAGACAAAGACCAAGAAGGAGCATCTCTAACAATCTTGTCTAAATGATGGCTTTTGACAGTGTATATACATGTGTGTATATACGTACATACATACATATATACATACATACATGTATACAAACATACGTATACAGCAAATGGAAGTATGCATAGAAAAGGGTTTCATCTGCATGCCATTCCCAACTATGGGATCTTTCATAGGCATCAGTGGAAATACAGTCTCTGGACTCCTTGAGAAGAACTGTTATCAAGGTTTGCTGAGAACAGACATACCACAACATCTGGATTTCTAAGGAACCTGAGAATCCCTATAAAATGCAGACTTTATGCTGACAGAGTAAAATATGCCCATGAGTGTCACTCGTAGCATTAATGGAAATACATTCAATGGATTGTTTGGTCTGCCAGCTAAACCAGGAATAGTACAGCAGCTGGAGCTGAGGGGGGCAGAGGTAGGGAGGGATTGGGGCATGTTAATCTCTGAGCACAGAGGAGATCAGAACAAGGAATATGATAATCACTGAAGAAAGTGGGTCATCAAATAGCAGGGAAAGACTAGAAACATACCAAAATAGAACGAAAGCTAAGAATTGGTGTCCACTTAATTTTTATCTGGCACTGCCTCTATCTCTTAAGTCACATTGAACAATTTGCATTAGTTCTCTAAACCTTGGTTTACCTATCCATAGCATAGGCATGATAGTTTGAGCTACTTCAAAGATATAAGAATTAAGTATAATTTGTGCTTAAGAGCCAGGAGTTGTACTCAAAGCACAGAGGGAATTAGTAAACATGAATGTCCTTTCTTTCCCTGGCTTCCTTTCATTGAAATTTGGAATCTCACATTTCTAAGGATGCTTGACTCACAACCTCATGGAGAGCCCAAGCAGGGAAGGCAAACAGTGTCTCAGTTCTTAAGAGATAGCTCTGCATCTGCATGCCCCGGCTCAGAGCACAAACCTCCCATGGAAGTCTACTCCCAAGCGATCTGATCTGCCAGCCTCAGCTGCTGGCACACAGCAGAATAACCTTTCTGTCTTGCCCCACTGGTATGTCCTTTAAGGCCCAGGATATGGACCTGCAATCCTACCATTCCTGAAAACTCAGCCAAAGCATCCAAGAAGGGAAGATTGAGCAGAGTGTCCAAAACTCCTCAACTCAGACCTTCCCCAAAGAACATCTCTCTCATGGTATAGATATTTGTCAAGGTCTGGAAAGAACTTTGAACTACACAGACCTCAAGCTAAACAGATTAAAATACAGAAACACAAACCAGAAAGAAACAAAACCTCTTAGTGACTTGACCACGGTCACATAACAAAATTAGGATAGCATCATTGACCCCCAAGTCCTATCAACTCCACACTCTACTCACAGGGCACAACTGCCCAACCCAGCATGCAGGACACAATGTTCTTCGAACAGTTTGTACTTGGGAAGTAAAACTATCTTTAGAAATCCTCACTGTTCTCCCGAGACCAAACAATGCAACGCTGGTTTGAAAACGCTTACATTTTAGAAACAACTGCAAAATAGAATCATTCATTATGCCCCAAAGCAACAAAAACCATCCTGCTTCGCCACGCTTCCAATTGATATTCTATTTGTAGGGAGGTGTCCTTTCTCTCCTGCTAGCCAACATTATTTGTAGCCTAATAATTAATTCACAAAATCACCCCAGTTTAGATGTGTTGCAGATATTGCTACCCTGGGAGACTCGGTATGTTTAAGGATAGCACCACAAATACACTGAATAAGAAAATGAAACATGCAACCTAGTAGACAAGGGTATGTTAAAAAACACCATTTGGTTTCTTTATAAAGCAAAAACAACAAAAAAAGCCTTTCCTCTCAATGTGCTGGCCCTGAGACATGCCAGAGAGTTCATGTGTTCTGAAAGAGTAATACTCAGCAAAAGCCAAGAGCTCGGGTCATAACCCGCAGCCAGAACTGGGAAGACAAGCACTAACTGCAGAACACGTCCTACTCCCCAGTCTGCTCTGCCTGCCTGTCACACAGCCCGTCCTGTAATCTGCTGCCTTTTGTCCCGATCAAAAAACAAAGGACACGGACAAATTAAAACAAATGACTCCATAACATTCCGATCCAGCTAATATCCAATGCCCCCAATGTCGCCATCTGAAGACACAAGGCCAAATTGCTAGAATACTTGCTGTTGTCCTCTTCATGGCTGCCTTAAAATATTCAAGTGTTTTAAAGGTTTAAAATTCCACAAAAGGAAGGAGATTGAAAACTTGTGAGATGGCATCGAAAAGGCAGTTATTTGTCCGATGGCTCCACAGATGCTTGGCTACAACAAAACCACCTGTGTCACACACCACAGCTACCCATGCAACCCCCACAGAGTTATGCTGGATCTAGCTTTCCTGGATCTTCAGGGAACGATGGTCCAGCAGCCTCAACAGTACAGCATCCACAACCATTTTCCCTCTGCAATCATCCCGCTAAGGCCACACCCATTTCCCATCACCATAGCCTGAGCTCAGATTTCTACCCATAATGGACACAGCTCATAATATCTCAGTTTCTTGTATGGAATCCACTATTCCTTTCCCGTTTCTTCCCTGGCTGATATCAGGCAGCTTCGCTGACTCATCCTTGAGATGAAAAGATAGAGGAGAGGCCTACCCACTCACCATATTGATGGGTTACCCAGGCGCCCACTCAAGAACCCCATAGCGCCACAGCACAACAGATGGGATTAGAATGAGGCCTGCATGTCTCCGTCAGAGGTTTTCCCCACCCCCTCCAGTGATTTGGTGGGTGAAATCTGCAGGAAACACACAAGGACAAACAGAGATAAGTATGAAATTAGCAAGATGAATCTCTATAAGATTCATCTTTAGATTCTTATAGAGATTCATCTTTATTTGATCCATCTTCCTTCATCAAAGTACAAGAACAAAATCAAGCTCCATGCGAACTGAGATGTCCCTATCATGAGCTAAGAGCTAGAGGCCCCTACACATAGCATTTTCACTAATATACCTGTGCATGGCTGGAGTTTACAGTCCCTCTCTCCGATATGTAGTGTCATGACTTGATGTGTTCCATGTATTTTGTACGAACGATGGCTAGAAGGAGCCAAAATTGAAAACGAGCATATGTGTTAAAATATGCGAGGCATTCGACAGAGCTCTGCTTGAGCTCCCGTAGTCGTCTACGTCACTCATCTGAAGCCTCCCAGCCTGTAAGACAAGTGTCATTAAGTTTACTCTGATGACGAGAGACAGGAGGTTCACAGACACTTAAAATACCCACTAGCAAACAGTTATCATGTCTGAACTCAGCTTTCTTTTTTTCCTCCATATTTTCATATTTATAAAAGAGAAGACATGAAAAAAACTTAAGTCTTCGAGTTTCTAAAATAAGAGGCCCAGACTGAGATGCAAGGGAAAAAATAAAATATTCATTCTTTTTCTTAAGACTGCTTGGAATAATTTCATTTTTGAGTGCTACCATGATCCTTGCAGAACCCTTGGTGAAATCACAGACCCAGTCTGTCCTGGTGCCAGTGGGAGCATCCGTCCTCTAAAGATAGCAATGTTCTACAATCCAGAACTCCACTTCTCCATTGCTCTATAGTCATACTAGGCATTTAATGAAAGGATGCTGTCTTATTGTTCTATTTGCTGTGATGCAAAACCACGATGTGCACAACTTATAAAAGGACTATTTAATTGGGGGCTTGCTTACATTTTCAGCAAATTGGTCCATATCCATGGTGGTGGGGATTATGGGCGACAGGCAAGTAGGCTTGGCACTGGAGCAGTACTGAGAGCTTGTGATACATAAGTTGCAGACAGACAGAGGGACTGGGACTGGTTTGAGCTATTGAAACCTCAAAGCCCATCCCCAGTGACACCACCAAGGCCTCTTCCGACAAGGCCACACTTTCTACTCCTTCCCAAAAAAGTTTCACCAAATAGGGACCAAGTGTTTAAATATTTGATCGTATGGGGGCCGTTTTCATTCAAACTGTCACAGATACTAAAGAGGCAATTCCTTTCTTCAAAGCATTTTTTATCTTCTCACTCTTGCTCTCTGTTCCCCTTTATATCATACACACATGGACATGACTAAACATACATGAACAAACATACACACATATCACACAAATATGCTATATCCTTAATCCAATGGTTTCATTATAAGAAACAGTGAAATGCTACATGGAGACAAGGCAGGTCATGTTTTATACAAAAGATGCAGGGAGTAGGTTCATAGGAGTTGATTTGTATTTTGGAAGAATTCTTGAATTTCTTAAGACAGATAGAAGGAAAATGTGGTTTCCTAACAACTGAACCAATTAAAAAGAGTGTGTAAGAAAAGCCAGAGATCGTTCTTCTGAATCGGCCTTATAGAAGAGTGTGGAGTCTGTTGTGATGCGACCTTCATTGACTACGGTGTGTCTGTCTCATACTTGAGCATATAGCTTCTCTATACATTAGTGAAAGGCTCCTAAGATGAAATTCTGGTCTTTATGTTATGCCACCCTTAAGTCCAGGATGCTAGGTCTCCTCTTCCACAGAAGCCATGTATTTCTATGACAAAGAGACCCACTCCAAACTTCATGGCAAGGGTGCAGAATCCACAGTGCCAAGAGTATATGCCCACCTGAAACCCATGTTCACTTAGAACCCACCCCTCTGATTCTATATTGTTTTCTCTGTACCTGGGACTCATCTGGAATATACTTCAGGGCTCATGTAGTCTCTTATAAAGGAGTAGACTCCTGACAAAAAGACTACTCCATGAGAATGTACCCACGAGAATGTACCCATGAGAATGTACCCAGGTCTGTGTTGTGTCCAAGAAACTTGAGGGTTAACAGAGGGATCGGACAGATGAATCTTGAACATGTGGATGTAGGAGTGTGAGTGCCATGAACAACAGAAAGAAAGGACAGAGGGTGAGTCCCAGAAGGGTAGAAGTTTGAGGTAGGCAGATAGCCTCCATTGGTGCCCCTACCCCATGACAAAATGAATGAAGTGTCCATTGCTCACGCTCCAGGTTCCCTTTGCCTCTGTCAGTGCCCAAGAAGAAAAATCTCCTCACCCTACTTTTCCTGTTCTTCTTCTCAACTTCTCCATAACACAGACACAATCTTATCAAGTCTGGTTAAAAATATCCACATTTGCTGCAGACAACATGACAACCAAGCTCTATGCCTTCCATGCTTACCTTTCTTTCCTGCAGATCCTACCGCCACCACTCTACTGGGCTTTATACACTGGTCACCTCAGACAAGTTGATTTTTAAATAATCAGCTTAATAAAACTCACATCCCTTTAATATAAAATTTTCTTTTATTGAATAGTTTATTGAAGATGCAAAATAAACTAGCTCTGATTGAGCTACCTGTAGGAGGGAGGCCAGTTGTTGGTTCCCGGCTGCTTAGCCCCAAAATAATCACACAGAAACTGTATTAATTAAATCACTGCTTGGCCCATTATCTCTAGCTTCTTACTGGCTAATTCTTACATCTTAATTTTACCCATCTCCATTAATCTTTGTATAGCCACATGGCAGTGGCTTACCGGGTAAAGTTCCAAGTGTCTTGATGGAGGAGGGTCATCTTTCTATCTGTTGCTTTCATTGGTTAATTAATAAAGAAACTGCTTGGCCCTGATAGGACAGAAAATTAGGTAGGCGGAGTAGACAGAACAGAATGCTGGGAGAAAGAAGCCTAGTCAGTCAGTCGCCATGATTCTCCCACCGGACATAGACGCAGGTTAAGATCTTCCCTGGTAAGACACCTCATGCTGTTACAGGGATATTAGAAATGGGTTAGATCAATATGTAAGAGCTAGCCAATAAGAGGTTATAACTAATGGGCCAGGCAGTGTTTAAAAGAATACAGTTTCCATGTAGTTATTTCGGGTGTAAAGCTAGCCATGCAGGTGGCGGGACACAGCCCGCCGCTCCTTACTACAGTGTCTGTCTCTGGAAGTGGCTCCATGGCTTCCCTCTGACTCTGCCCTTCTTTCACCCAGAATTCAGTCCAGTCCTCCCCACCTAGCTCTGCTCCACCCTGGCTTGCTCTGCTATAGGCTCAAAGCAGTTGTTTATTCATTAACAGTAATCATAGCATACAGAGGGAAATCCCACATCAGCTGCCATAATGATTTATTTAGTGTTATGACAGAATTCAGGGATATTTTATTTTTATTCATACTGTTTGAGTCCCTCTATCCCCTTAAGTCGGGGCACCAACCTATCTCTATTTGTTTCTCTAGGATTTTTTTCAATGTGTTACACATTAGTTATTTTTTTCATCACTGAAACCCAATGTCTGACCGAAACAAGGATGAAAGATTGACTTGGGCTCAGAGTTTTGAAGGCTTGCAGCAGCAAGGCAGAACAGCATGACTGTAGGAACACCTATAGGAGGTATCTGTCTATCTCATGGCAGATAGGAAGCAAGTAGGATGGAAGGGACCAGGGATCAGTTATAGCTTCTAAAGTCTAACCCTTTGGAACTACCCTGTCCCACCTCCAAAAGTTCCTACAATCTCCCAGCAGGAGGTTGAAACTGGAGACTGAGCTTTGAGTGCATATATCTGCATAGACAGTTCATACAGAGAGTTTTTTTTAAAATCTATCCCAAAGCTTTTTCTCACATTCTAAAAAAAGAAAGCTACACTTTCTCAAAGAATAGTGATCCAGAGGGAGTGTAGTCATGGCCAAAGGGAGAGATGTTTGAGAGAAAAGACACAAAGGGGAAAAGAAGAATTTCCAGAAACTAGGAAGCTACAGAGATTGGTAGATTCCTAAACTGGATATTGGTGTCCTAAAGAAGACAAGTCCTTAGAGAGTTTGTAAGTCTATAAATGCAAAGGATGCTGAAGCAATTTCCAGAGTTGGTAAGCACACTGTCAGGATACCAGGTTGCGCTTGGCCCCTGAGCCTTCTGAACTACTTGCCAAATAAGGTATAGTAAGTTCTCAGCAGCTTCAATTCAATGGACAAATGCTAGAATCATGGCAGAAACAGCTATCTATGCTTAGAAAATGGCTCTAGATATGATCAGTGCTGCCATGCTTATATGGTTCTCAGGTCCCGGGTTATCTATTGGAGCTTCGAGGGATTTCCTCTAGCTACTGGCACAAAAGGGAATATTTTCTACCTATCTAATATTCATTCCCTTCATCCCTCAGTAACTTTTTGGCACTGTAAACCAAAGAGATAGTGTGAGGCTAGTAATGGTAAATGAGCATTGCCATTCCCTGGGCACTGTATCTACCAGCATAAGAAAATGTAAACAGACTGTACTTTCATTTTCCAGCTGCCCAGACCCAAATAATCACACAGAAACTATATTAATTACAATATTGTTTGGCCTATCAGCTCAAGCTTATTATTAACTAGCTCTTGCAACTTAAATTAACCCATAATTCTTATCTATGTTTTGCCACATGGCTTGATACCTTACTCAGTGAAGCATTCTCATCTTGCTTCCTCTCGGTCTGGTTGGTGGCTATAGACTGAGCCTTTCCTCTTCCCAGAATTCTCCTAGTTTGGTCACCCTGCCTATACTTCCTCCCTGGCTACAGGCCAATCAGTGTTTTATTAAACCAATATGAATGACAAACCTCTACAGGGTACAAGAGCATTATCCCTCAGCAAGGAAAGACATTTCCCAAAGGATACAAGCAAGAGCTACCTACTGAGAAATGTGAACATGAACAGCTTAATCTCAGAAATTAAAGATGGGTCTCTCTAACCAGGATGACAGATAAATAATGGAGAAAGCCATCTCGTAGTTTTCACAACAGAGGCTGGTCATTAAAATTCAACTCAGAGACCAGCAACTACATTCAAATGTAGCACCTGGCCTCTCTCCCTGCAGTTCACAGTAAGTCACCCAGGCACTGTTGCCTCATTGCTGCTGCTGAAGCAGTGTGTGGATCTGCCTGCATGCAACATCCTGCATACAACACAAACTATTTGTCTTTTACTTAAAACTCATTATATCAAATCAAGGTTCTTGCCTCGAACTCATGTCTGGTCCTCTAGAATTAATTTAATGTGAGCAGGAGCTGCAGATCCACCTTCCTTCCTTCTCTTCCTAGATACACAGAGTTGGAGAATGTCAATCCAGCTAACAACACAAGCCAGTTTGATAATCTACCAACTGCAATATTGACAAAAAGAACTATATAATCCATAGAAATATTCTGGAGACAAGAAATAATTCAAGACAACAGAATAAAGAAGTTAGAAGAGTGTAACTTAACCATGCCTTCAGACTTATTATCTGATGAGGGATCAGTCAGTTGTCAAATCACATGTGCAGTCTTAGGTATTTAGAAATCAAAACAAAGACCTGATAAGAACTGAGAAGCAGTCAGCTGTTCCCACTCCCAAGTTGAATATACATTTTCCATTCAGCAAGAAATCTGCCTTTTTTTCCCACAGCTTCTTCATCAGCCTTAAATTGTGTAAATAGCTGCGGAGCTCTGCATGCCACCCTGGGTGCCTTACTCCTCTTCCTGAGAGCTCCAAGAATTTCATTTACACCAGCATTTATGCATGTTGGGATGAGAAAATAGAACAACAAAACATCAATGTTTGACAGACCCTCCAATCCCCTCTGTTTTGGATCCCTCCTCGGCCAGAATTCGCAAGTGGTCCCAGCTGTGACAGGAGGTCCTTCTACCTGCAACAATCCTTATTTAAATGTAAATCGAAATCAAAACACTTCAGATTGGAAATGCTCACAATTCAGTCAGAATTGTGAGTGGCAAAGTTGAAGCCATTCTTTTCAACTCAGTGAGTTCAGTGAGTGGAAATATGGGAGGGAAATTAACATTTTAATATCATTTTTTTTAAAAAAAAATTGCCTCTGTCCCATTTAAGCTCTAGTAGTATTTTAAACAAGAGCCTTTTGCACAGCACTAACAGATGCTGATGGTTTGATTTAACTTTCAGGACTGTTGGGATGTGGTGTACCTCGATGTCTAAGTTGTCTTCCAAGTGTCTCATTTGTGAAAGCTGTAAATGTGATAACCAGGGTCTCCTCTGAGAAGGGTTCAAGTGGCTCTTTAGATAATGCATTACTAGATTTCAATGATGGTTTTTTTCTAGTACTTGCCTCAACAGGGGCAAAGGGACAAGATCACCTATCCTCTGCAGCACAGGAAGGTCTGCTGTTTGCCAATTAAACAGCCTTCCTTACTGCTCTGCAGGGATGCTAATGTAGCCTGGCAAACCTTCTGTATCTCAAAAGCATCTTATTGGACTGTGTTGATATTCAGAAGGTAACGTGGAGAGCCACGTATTAGAGTAATTTTCATTTATGTAAGGAATTAATAAGCCAAATTATCTGGGAAGAAAGGGAGATACAGGGATATCCAGAGGGCCTGTGAGGACCTGAAGGTTGTCCTTACATGGCCCTGTACCTGGCACTGTCGCTATGAACGCTATGGAGCAGACAGTTGGCATAAATTGGGAGATTCATAATATTCAAAAGGAGTTTGTCCCTGCACCACCTGACAGAACTGCTTAGGAAGTCAGCACCTGTGTGTGCCAGGCTGCTCATGTCTCCCATCTTCCTCCCAGTACAGCAGTCTGGCTGGCAGTAACTTCACTCACCATTTTCTGATCTCTACAGCTCGTTTACAATGTCCCCATGGCTGAGAAAGTCCTCCATTGTTATTACCTTTTAATCATAAGTAGTTCTTTCCTTCCCGAAGTTGATCCTACTGGGTGAGATTGTGCCCGTTTCTGAATTGCTACGCTCTCAATTGTTTCAACACCTGCACACAATATGAGTCTGATAAACTACATACACATAAAGAATCCACTTCTTCCTTTCCTGAGAATAAATACTAAGGCAAAAACTCTATACTCTCTTATTCTTTTTTCTTTCTTCTTCATGAACCAGCACAGTTCCTTGCATATAGCAGCTATTCAATAAATATTGACTCAAGAACATGAATAAATGAAAACGTTAATGAGTCCCCAGAAGCCACAGTTACTTCCAGAGAGAAATAATGGATAAGTATAATAAGGACCTGGTAGTAAGTCAGTCAAGTTCAGCCCTAACTTCAGATTCACTACCATCAGTAGGTTAATGTGTGAGCATACAGATTTCTAGGATTTGTCACTGTTCCTGTTTGCCTCTTGATTGCTATGAAAAAAAAAATACTGACCAAAAAAAAAAATAACCAACCTTGGGGAGAAGAGAGTTTATTTTATTTTTTTATTTTTTGCAAATAAAAACTCATCACTAAGTGAAGTCAGAGAAGGAACTGAAGGCAGAAGCCTAGGAACTGAAGCAGAGGCCACAGAGAAATGCTGGGTTGATCTCATGGCTGACTCAGCTTGCTTTCTTATATAATCAAGGACTTCTGGTGTAGGGTAGCACCATCTTCAGTGAGCTGGACCATTCCATATCAATTCTTAATTGGGCTTAATTATTAATCCCATGTCAATTATTAATCAGGGAAATGTCCACAGACATGACCACAGACCAAGAAGCTCAGACAAGATTACTCTCTTCTGGTAGAAGTCAAGCAAGGCACACCTCCATGATGCCAACTGCTGCATTTTGTGGGGTTTCCTCAATTGTTTAGGGACCTCAGTTTGGATAAACCTGGATTCTTGGCCATGCCAAAGAAAAGAATTACAATATAAGCAAATGAAACAAAATTGTAGTTTGTTAATTTTAAAAAAAAAAAAGGTACACAATGAAAGTAAGGCAGACCTGAGAACGTGGGAATAGGTGTTTCAAACGAAAGTAGAACTGAAGTGATTCAGCATGAGCCATGTGCACTACTTTGTAGTGCTCGAGACATCTCAGAGGTGCTAAGAAGGTTTTTCTTTTTCCTTTCCCTCCCCCTCTTTATATGTGTGTGTGTGTGTGTGTGTGTGTGTGTGTGTATGTATGTATGTATGTATGTATGTATGTTATAGGGTAGCTCTCATGGTGCCTTCGGTAGGACTACATTGCGATAGGATAACTCCAGGAGATGCTAAGTTTACACAAAGACATTAGGATTCATCCTTTTACTGGATGAGAATCCTAGAAAAATGCAGGGTTTTAGATGAGAAGAGGCCTTAGGTCAATTCTTGATTTGGCTGGCAAGAGGCTTCAATTAGACTCCTGAGTCAGGGCTTCCTTTGTCTTCTCATGTCCCCATAATTTTCATTGTCAGTTCATCCTGCCATAACCCAGTTAAAGAGTAACTTTCTTCCCCTTGTGGTCTGGTGAAGTTAAGAAATATGCTTCTCTACCATAGTGTGTGAGAAATAAAACATGGTTCTTCCATGTGTCCTCCACGATCACCTTTTTCCCCTGCTATGGCACAGAGAGCATCACACACACACTGATTAAGGAGATGGTGGTAGAACCACAAAATGGAAAGACTCTGGGATCCTGGATGATATTACCAGCCAATGCTGCCCTTTACCCAGACTCCTTGGCAGTGTGGACTTTTACCTATTTAAAAGGTAAATTGATTTAAAATACTGTTGTTATACTGTTATTATGTTTTATGTTAAAGCAGATGGACCAGCATCCTAACTTGTCATGTCAACAAGGCTCCATGCAGTCTTTATATTTAGAAAAGTAAGTAAATTTATATGAATGGATGTGTGTGTATATTTGTGTATGCACATGTATGTGTGTGTGTGATTGCCGCTGTGTGTGTATGTGTGTGCATGTGAGTGTGTGTGTGGCAGTATAGTGGTGGCTCAGATTTTACATATCCAGCCCTAGAAATTAGCCATCAAGCATGTGGTGAGTCTCATTAGTCTATAGGTCCCCATATAAGGTTTTACATAACTAAATTTTGAGTCTAAAAATAGAAGATAAATAAGAAGATAAAAAGCACAGTTGAGGGTCTTATTTTGATTCTAATGCCTAGCACCTAAAATAATAGTTTACTGAATAAAATGGACAGATAAGCTCATAAGCATATATGAGCTACACCCTATGTACCAAATGTACACACTTTATTTGAAGACCTTAACTCCATGTTTAGTAAAGGCATTTCTCTCATCTGTAATGTTTCATGGTAAGGTGTTGTATTTTCTGTGACTTCTTATTTACTTGAAAATCAAAGGTGAATTTTTGCCATCATGTTGACACTATATGATGTTCCAGACCAGAATCAAGGAAGAACATTATATAATGCACTATAAAATCAGGAATCAAAAAATGTTGCTAGTGATCCTTGTCACTGAAGCTTCTCTACCCCTGAGCTAAAGTAATACAAAATAAATGCAACAAGGCAGATGATAATAGACTTTTTATAACTTTTACTTAAACCACAGAATGCATTGTGAATTTCAGAATTAAATGGGTATAACAAAATGAGTCATTAACATCATAAAAGACTTCATACAGGTTAAAAATTTGCATATAATTTACAAAAGGAAAGAAAAATTGGCTAAGACAGGAAATGAAATATGACAATGGTAAGCACTGAATGTTTGTGCCAAAATTATGAAGACCTAAGGAATTCAAAAATATAGATAGCAACTGCTATCAATCAAGAAGAACTTATTTGTAACGGTATTTCCCAAAGGGTAAGCAGTCTAAGAATACACACATTATAAATGCTTTGTAAAGTCTTTTTTCTTGGCTCTTCTCAAGCACTGGAATTTAAAGGAACGGACAAGAGAGCTCTCTATTCATTTGCCAGCGACAACCTGACTAGCATCCATTTGTCTCCTCTTATTTTTCTGCCTTTGCTGCTCTTCCTGAATATAGATAGAAGTTTGCATTTAATAAGGACAACAATGTGAGCCTGTTTAAATACTTTAAAATCTCAAAGCACTAACGTGATTGTCTCACATGATCCCCCAAAATTCTAGGTAGGAAAAAAAAAGGAGAGTCTTATGGGTTTTTTTAATCATCTTTCTCAATTTAATGATGGTAAATATGGCACCAGAGTTCAGTAACTTAGCTGACTTCTCTTCTATCTCAAGTTCAGGATTCATAATGGGTTCCACACTATTCCCTCTATGCACTAGACTATATGGTTCAATGGAAACACCCGAGTCTTTACTGTCTAGTAAACTATTTCAACTTGTAAGAGCACAATCATACTGCACTCAATATAATGCATACATAAATAGATTCACTTACAAAACTTTCTTGAATCCTACTGTGTACTAGGCTCTGTGCATGATATGAAGTACTTGGTGAGCAGAATAAACAGTCTTTGTCCTCTGGCGGCTTGTCCATTGGGGAAGAGCATGACCTGAATTTCATCCTAAAATGAATGTGCTAAAATCCTCAGCCCAAAAGAATGATCACAGCAAGTGGAGGTTTTACAGCCAAACTCTTCATCCTTTCATAAAATCCAGACACTTAAGTCTTCCGTGTGCTATTCAAGGATGTGAGAATCTGCTGTCTATGAAGTAGGAAGTGGGCCTTGACCAGACGGGAATCTGATAATGCTTACATCTTTGGCTTCTTGGCCTCTAAACTATGAGAAATCAATCTCTGTTGTTTATAAGCCCCCTAGGGAACAGAATTTTATTACAACACATAAGTAGCCTAGGAAACTCATGAACAATTATAGAAGAATTTGCATATTCTATTATAAATTTATTGAATGAAAAGCCAAGATTGCTCAAAGAGAAAATAAAAGGAAATTTATTTAATATGTGTGCTTGTCTCTGTGGATATTAAGTGTGAGGTGTGTGTGTGTGTGTGTGTGTGTGTGTATACATATATGTGTGTACATATGCCAGAAATCTCATTTGGGCTATAAGAGTAGAAGCGGAAATGGGGTTGGAGGCAGGATATCTGTGAGAAAGATGAGGGTGTTCATATGTTCTTAATGTTTAACACCTTCCAGGCACGAAAGAAAAAAGTCAAGGTAACTACATTTTCCAGCACCAACCGGGAGAATTTTGTGAGTTCATGAACACTGTTGTCACCACTTTGATAAGTATGGACTTGTAGTGCAGCAAGGGGCTAATGGACCCTGGGAGAGACCAGATCTGATTGCCATAGAAAATTAGTTGAAGTAGGGCAAAGTGCCACGTTAAGACAAAGGGCTCCTGGAACAGCCTGTCTGAAAGGTTATGTTGCTTAGATTAAAACAGCAGAAAGAATCCTGATTTAAAATGTAGACTTAAGACATACTGTAAATAGAAACGAACAGACTTCAGGCTGGAGAGATGGCTCAGAGGTTAGGAGTCCTGGCTGCTCTTCCAGAGGTCCTGAGTTCAATTCCCAGCAACCACATGGTAATTCACAACCATCTAAAATGAGATCTTATGCCCTCTTCTGGCATGAAAGCAGAGCACTGTATATATAATAAATACAATTTTTAAGAAAAGAAATGAACAGACTTTAAGAGGAAAGTGAAAGATGGGAATCCAGGCCAACTGGCTTCTGTGGGCACCATCCGTGGAGCTGTAGCCAAATGGATATCCCCCTACTGCTGCATTCATGGTCAAGCCCTCGTGTATGCATAGCGAGATAGTGAGATTCATGTTCCAGTCTTATGGACACACCATTTCGTATTCTCGGCAGTACCAACCTGGTGCTATTTTTAACAGGAATTTATCTTTCTCATATTCATATTGAGATTATGTTAACACACATAAAATGTATTTATACATCTGAAAGTGAGGGGGAAAATCTGGGGTTTTAACGACTATCTGTGGAAAGACACAGATGTGATTTTTTGGTAGCTACTGCAAGTGAAGACATCTCCCACTCTGAAGAGACAGAAGATAAGTCTAATTCCTCCATTTTTATAGAGTCTTTCAAAAATAGCAATGTTAAAGACAAAAAGGAAAACAGTTGAACTGAAAAGCCCCCAGCCTCACCATTTACTGTCATGTACACTTTGTGTTTTCTGTTCTGTGATGTGTACTAAAATGACATCCATTTACTTATTATGGTACAATAATAGAAATGGCTAATAATCATAGTTATTAAAACAAGTGTGTGCTTTAGAATTTACATATGACTTGTACACATATTGCTTTACTTCTGTTCATTTCATTGGAGTCTGAGAGTCTTTAGATGTCTTTATGTATGGATGCATTTTATCTTTAAGAAACCTACTATTCTAAGGGTTTGATGTAGCAACAAAGGCATCTCTTGGAAGCCAGGGAACTACAAGCAGAGTATCTGATTTCTTTTTTTTATTGATTTTTATTGAGCTCTACATTTTTCTCTGCTCCCCTCTTTACTTCTCCCTTCCCCACCTCTCCCCTCCTCTTCAACCCTTCCCCAAAATCCCCATGCTCCCAATTTACTCAGGAGATCTTGTCTTTTTCTACTTTCTACTTCCCATGTAGATTAGATCTATGTAAGTCTATCTTAGTGTCTGCATTGTTGTCTAAGTTCACTGGGATTGTGGTTCTGGCTATGACAAACAAAGCTGCTATGAACATAGTTGAGCACATGTCCTTGTGGCACAATTGAGCATCCTTTAAATATATACCAAAAAAAAAGTAGTATTACTGGAAACAACTGGAAGGTTGTTTCCTAATTTTCTGAGAAATCGCCACACTGATATCCAAAGGGGTTGTACCAGCTTGCATTCTCACAAGCAATGCAGAAGTGTTCCCTTTACTCCACAACCTCTCCAGCATAAGCTGTCACCAGTGTTTTTGATCTTGGCCATTCTTTGTTGTTGTTGTTGTTGTTTTATTTTTTATTTTTATTTTTTTATTTTTTAATTTATTTATTTATTAAAGATTTCTGTCTCTTCCCTGCCACCGTCTCCCGTTTCCCTCCCCCTCCCCAGCCCAAAGAGCAATCAGGGTTCCCTGCCCTGTGGGAAGCCCAAGGACCACCCACCTCCATCCAGGTCTAGTAAGGTGAGCATCCAAACTGCCTAGGCGCCCACAAAGCCAGTACGTGCAGTAGGATCAAAAACCCACTGCTATTGTTCTTGAGTTCTCAGTAGTCCTCATTGTCTGCTATGTTCAGCGAGTCCGGTTTTATCCCAGGCTTTTCCAGACCCAGGCCAGCTGGCCTTGGTGAGTTCCTGATAGAACATCCCCATTGTCTCAGTGTGTGGGTGCACCCCTCGCAGTCCTGAGTTCTTTGCTCGTGCTCTCTCTCCTTCTGCTCCTGATTTGGACCTTGAGATTTCTGTCCGGTACTCCAATGTGGGTCTCTGTCTCCTTTCATCGCCTGATGAAGGTTAATATTCAGGAGGATGCCTATATGTTTTTCTTTGGGTTCTCCTTAATTGGTATATACCCAAGAGAGGCCTTATCATACAACAAAAGTATATGCTCAACTATGTTCATAGCAGCATTATTTGTAATAACCAGAACCTGGAAACAACCTAGATGCCCTTCAATGGAAGAATGGATGAAGAAAGTATGGAATATATACATATTAGAGTACTACTCAGCAGTAAAAAACAAGGACTTCTTGAATTTTGCATGCAAATGGATGGAAATAGAAAACACTATCCTGAGTGAGGTAAGCCAGACCCAAAAAGAGGAACATGGGATGTACTCACTCATATTTGGTTTCTAGCCAGAAATAAAGGACATTGAGCCTATAATTAGTGATCCTAGAGAAGCTAAATAAGGATCTTGGCCATTCTTACAGGTATAAGATGGATTCTCAGAGTTGTTTTGATTTGCATTTCTCTGATGACTAGGGATGTTGAACATTTCCTTAAGTGTCTTTTAGCCATTTTAGATTTCTCTGTTGAGAGTTCTCTGTTTAGGTCTGTACTCCATTTTTTTATTGGATTATGTGTTCTTTTGGTGTCCAATTTCTTGAGTTCTTTGTATATTTTGGAGATCAGGAGCAGAAAGAGAGAGAGTATGAGCATGGAACTCAGGACCGCGAGGGGTGCACCCACACACTGGGACAATGGGGATGTTCTATTGGGAACTCACCAAGGCCAGCTGGCCTGGGTCTGAAAAAGCCTGGGATAAAACCGGACTCGCTGAACATAGCGGACAATGAGGACTATTGAGAACTCAAGAACAATGGCAGTGGGTTTTTTGATCCTACTGCACGTACTGGCTTTGTGGGCGCCTAGGCAGTGTGGATGCTCACCTTACTAGACCTGGATGGAGGTGGGTGGTCCTTGAACTTCCCACTGGGCAGGGAACCCTGATAGCTCTATGGGCTGACAAGGGAGGGGGACTTGATTGGGGGAGGGGGAGGGAGATGGGAGGAGGTGGCGGGGAAGAGACAGAAATCTTTAATAAATAAATAAACGAAAAAAAAAATAAAATTCCCACATAGCAAAAAAAAAAAAGACATTAGGGTTGCATTTGTGTTGAAGTGTGAATCTAAAAAAGAAAGCATTCCAGGCTTTGTGTACCGATGACTGACTAGCAAAAATATAGAGTAAGACTGGCCACAGTTTAGAAAATTTTCCATAGTGATGCTTCAGGGAAATGCAGCAGTTTTACAGAATCTTCCAAGATGTGGCAAAGTATCTGTTACAAAATCCAAAGCCACAGAAGATGTGAATTTAACTTCACTCTCCAGGGCCCCATTTATCAATAATACATAAAGATATGGATTAGGTGATCAGCCATCATGTATTCCTTAATTCTTTCTTAGAAGAAAAAAAAGAGATTATGTTTACTTCATTAATAAATATAATAATTACTTGCTACATAATAAATAGGTGAGATCAAACAAGCCAGCAATGATGTTTCAACATACAAATACAAACTGTCAGGGTGCAAAGGTTCTCCAGATGCTTGGCCCCACCTTGGTAGTCATCTGTAGTATTCATATTCAGGGCTCATTAGTACATTTTAATGATGATCAGAGGAACCTTCAGTATTGGTTCTGGATGGTGAGACTTACTTCACACAGGCAGGGCCTCCAGGAAAATTATCTTAATCAAAAGTGAAAATCTTTGATCAAAAATAAATATTGCCAAGTTGAAAGAACGCTGGCAGTCATGTTGGCCATCAGAGGCTAGGATGATTACTGACGACTGAGTTAGCATTTTCTGAGTACCTGAGTGCATGTGCTTCTTGGTGTCAAAAGCAATCATGTCCTCCTTCAGTCAAACCTGTACCATTTCACATCTTCCTGAGACTGTATTTGCCTACAACAGCAATAGAATCCCAGGAAGCAGGTACCCGCTACTTCATTTGGAAAGGTGTTCCCACATGAAATCATCCCTTCCTGACCCACAGATGTCCATATATTCATGCAGACTCTCTCTCAGTTCCTTTTTAAAGAAACCCAAATGCCATTAATGCATTCTAAAGCCAAGGCTGTAACTCAAGATGAGTTCAGAAGAATCTAGTCAGAAATTCATGAACTGTCAATCCTCTTATATACATAATAGATCAAAATTGATAGCAGTAATTAAAGTTTAACTGGGAAAATTCCTGATGCTTGATCTCACAGCCTCTTTCAGACATCCTATGTATGTGTTCATCGTGTATTTTTAAAACATTTTTGATTGCTAAGTTTGTGGCAACCTCTATGCCAATCATAAAGCTTCCAAGGAGAGGGGCTAGTCTGTGAAAATACACCTATGACCTTTCTAATTTGTTCAAAGGATTAAATATGGCTCCTAAGAGAATGGTTCCTAAGAAAATGCTGACAGAGCTGTCATTCACAAGCCAAGCTCGGGCAACTCAGGTATTCTTTGTCTGTTATCCAACAGGGACCTGAAAAAATAATACCCAGATCTGATCTCAATCTCATGGACTGGGCAAACACATTGCCTCTCCAAAAGAATGGACTCTGGCTTCTGACAGTCTGTGTGACTTGGAAGACTTTGAATTGCTTAGCAGGCACTGTTATTTTGAGGTTGAAACCATTTCTGTTTCAAACAGCAGAAAGCTGTATCCCAGGAATTGCAGGCATGCCAAAAGTAATTTCCAGCATTCCAAAGATTAAGAAATTGAAAACTAAATATTTGGGGTAAAAGTGTATAAAAAGTGTTTATCCAAAATTTTATATAAGAATATTACTGCCAGCACATGTTGACCTAAGATGTCTTGATTTGGTACCCATTCTTCCTGTTTCCATGTAATCAAATGACACATGAAAGTTACCAAGCCAATGAAGAGAACTGTTTCTCTCAACTCTCCTATATATGTATTTCTCCATCCATCCTCGAAGATGTCTAGAATTGCAGAATGGGCAAGCGTCTGAGTGCTCATTTCCTTCTACTACTTTATGTGTGGGGAAAGGAGGGAGGTCTGAGGAACACAGTGCTTGCCTGGAATCACCAAATCACTCTCAGCATAAACAGCTGGATCTGTGACTTCATAACTCCAAATCTCCACTCAGAGTTGTCGCTACAGCGTCACCTGACCAGGCTCACGTGTGGATATTGATCTTTTACCCTTCCACTGAGCAAGGAAGGAAAATCACGGAGCAACCGCCGGCATGGTTTTCCTTTAGAGGCTTCCCTTGGACGCCATTCTTCTGACCCCCAAGTACTGATCCCTCATCTCGACTCTATTATTCTCCTTAGAGCATGTCTTCCACATCGGCCTCTCTCTACATGAACAAAAGCAAAGTGAGCTACAGAGTCCCAGAACCACTAACCATGAGCTTCCTTGAGCCATGACTCTTCCTTCAAGATTTCTGAACTCTCTGAGTTATTCTTTTTTAATGTCATTTTAATCACTTCCATTCTCTTTAGGATTTCAAAGGAATCACCAAGTCATTCATCTCAGGGTTGCAAACACATCCCCAACTTTCTCATTTATCTCAAGTCACATGTAGAAAGTTCTCTGGCAGCTGTGCAGGAGAACAAAGGTGAAATCCCCAATTAGGAATGACTTATATGTAGCTCTCCAGCCAAGAGTCATCCTGTCTTGTTAACCTCCTTTGCTCTGCATAAAGTGGCAGGAGATGAGACACTCAAAATTCATTTATTCCTGTTAGGGGTAATTATCTCAATTTTTGATGATGCCTCCAGCTATTGAGGAGTCATTATCCCAAGAAGAAGATTCTCTGCATTTGGGAAGAAAATACAGGAGACTTTGTGGCATGGATTAGGGCTCAGTTTATAACCATGGCAATTTAATAAGCCTCTCAAAGCATGAGATTCAGATTTAAGCTTCCCAACAGGCTGAACTTTTTATGTCTTCACTGTGTTCTTTAAATCTAAATGACAGCAGGGATATAGAGCAAAGGACTACGGAGGCAAATTTTGTGATATCAAAGGACAGTCTTTATTAGAAGAGACAGTTCCACAACTCTGAGTGATGGGCAGTCTCGGAGGTAAGGTTCTAACCCACCAAGATGGAATAGGCTCAGATTTCTCCCATCTTAAGACAGTCATTCTTCCCTGCCCCAGCTTCCTGTGCTGTTCATGTTCTTATTCACCCTCTTTCTTCTTTCTTTCCCCTCTCCTCCTCTTCTCCTGCCTTTTATAGACAAGGTTTTGTTTTTAATTATCATTGACCCCGTGTAGTCATTTCCAAATAAATGTAGCATCTCTGGGTTCTATCCACACCATTTTATTAAAATTATATTTTCTAAGAATAACAACACCATCCCTGTGGCTAAATCCCGTAAACATCTTCAATCTTTTATAGAATGTAGGCATTTTTTCACTCTGTGTTCTTAGAGAAATTACCTTAGAAATTGCCTCACTTTTTGGTCCTGTAGCCTATGAATGCCCACATCCTTTATAAACTTTGTAAAGAATCTTCCAAGAACTACAATGTGCCAGGATCATGCACACAATAATGTTGTGAAGTAGAGAGTATTGATGTCCTTATTTTTACAAACGAAAACACTATAGCTCAAGACAGTTACACAGCTGAGAAGCTGAACGTTCAGTGTGCACTTGTCCCAGACTTTCAATTGGACCTCACCACCTCTGTCCATCCAGACTCCAGCTCTCTTTTTCATCCCTAGCTTCAGTTTCTCTCACCTGCTCTCCCTCTCTTTGTATACCTTTTCTAGTCTGTTAGTCAGCCTCCCATTGCTCTGAGGGGAAAGAATCCTATATAAAAAGTTAAAGAAAGAAACCGTATTTGGTTTTATGGTTTCAAAGATCTTAGAGTATGGCCTGCTGTCACTGTTCTCTTTATGCCTGTTCCAGCATGGCAAGGCAAAGAAATCTGCTTACCTCACAGCAGCTAGGAAGGGAGCTCGAGAGAGAAAGAGACAACCAAGGAGGAGAAGCAGAAAGAAGAGGACAAAATGAATCTTTCAAAGACACTCCCCAGTGGCTTACTGCCATCTCCTAAACCAGTGGTTCTTAACCTGTGACTCATGACCCCTTGGAGGTCGCATATCACGTATCCTGTATATCAGATTTTTACATGACAGTTCATAACGGTAGCAGAATTACAGTGATGAGCCAGCAAAGACACAAGCTTATGTTTGAGAGTCATCACGACATGGAGAGCTGTATTTAAGGTTGTGGCTTCAGGAAGGTTGAGAACCACTGTAAAGGTTCGATCCGTGCTCAACAACACCACCAACTAGAAACCAAGCCTTCAAACCTCATGAGCTTATGGAAACCATTCCATTGCCATCTCCAAATTATAGCACAGGTATAATAATTACACTAATCACTTAAATCAAACAAATGGTGATTCATGTTTGCAGTTTTGTGAAAGTCTGGGAAAGTGTCCCATCAGTTAGGGAGCCCCCTGACTTTCTCATCCATCTCCTCTCTCACCCTTCTTCCCCAGAACTACCCTGTAAGACACCCAAATTCTCCTAGCCTGAAGATGAACCTTTCAGTCTTCTGGAAACTTGACAAGTGTTTTTATAATCTAGAATTTCTCAAGATTTCTTATTTTCTCCTCGAGTGTATATTTCCCCAGAATAATAACGCTGGCCTGATGCATTCATGACAAAGTTACAAATTTCTTGCCCTTCATAGCATATTTGTTTTTAGCCTTCACCACCTTCTAGTTTTTACCCTTCACACACAGCCTAGTTTCCATATCTGAGTTTTTCTGTGCCCCTAATCTTTCTTTGACCCTTCTAGGTGACTCTATTCAGCCATTTGGTGGTGGGGGGTGGTCTATTTGACTCAACCTAATGATAAATATTTCTCTAGCCATCCATGCATATAGGTGTGCTTCTGGACTCTCAAGTCTTTTTATTCCTTATATAACACATCTAATCCAGAACATCTCACCTCCAATCATAGCTTTAGGGACATTTATGTTTCTCACGTTCATATCTCAGTCCAAAAATCGTTAGTGACCATAGTGCTTTAAATGAGAAATGTCCCTTATAGCATCATGCATTCAAAAACTTGGTCCCCAGTTTGCGGTGCTGTTTGGGGAAGCTATGGAACCTTTAGTTGATGCAGCCTTGAAGAGGAAATACATCACTAAGGATGGGTTTTGAGGGTTTATGGGCTCATTTTGTGCCTTCTCTCTCTGCTTTCTGGGTGCAGTTGAGATGTGATCTCTCAGCTTCTTGTTCCTGCCTCCATACCTCCCTGCCATTATAGATTCTTCCTCTGGAACCATAAGCCAAAATTATCTCTTTTTTCTGTAAGTTGCTTTTCCCTTGTCACTAAGCCAACTTCAATTCTGGGTGAAATCAAGTCTTCAAATGTTTTCATCAAAACTGTCTCTTCCTTCACCATTCAGTTCATTTTCCTGAACATCAACCTGTGTTATTTGACCACATTTCAGGGTGCTCAGTTAAGAAGCCCTTGAGAGAAGACAGCAGCAAGAGGTATTCAGCTCTGAAGGGACAGCAGCAGGTTACACAGGGAAGGTCTGGGCTCAACAACACCAAGCCAAATAATTCCTGGTTCAAGAGAAGTTAAGCATGTCCTCTGAAACTTTAAAGGCATGTTATAGAACATTTTGGTTTTAGAGGCTAGGAGGGGCATCAAACATAAATTACTTTTAGAAAAATATTTCACAATTTGTTTGGGGTTTTTGCATTAGTTTCTTGGTGTTTCTAAGTTGTATAAACAAAATTTTAGTGAGCTGTAATACTATATTTCCAAGATTTTCACAGCTCAACTTCTGAACGTTATCTTTCTTAGAATAGTCAAAGAATGAGCCTTCAAAGTTACTGTAAGTAGCTATGTGGTATTTTAATGTCTCAAAGAAATACTGCATAATAAAAATAAAAAGGTGTGACCTTATAAGTCTCTGAACCGAACCTAGATACAGATATAATTCTTTGGATAGACTTATTGAAACAACTTTTGTAAATTGTCCTCGTGGTATGCTCAGCATTTCATAAATAAATCAAACTGACACAAACCTCTTGTGGTGAAGAAAATATAAAATGCCTTTTATAAAGTACAAAATTCTAGTATTATATCTATTCAATTGTTTATGCCATCTGGAATTTTTTGTGGGAGAGACTGAGGTGCAAAACCCCACAAGGCATACACCTGTTTGCCTAAAGTCCCAATGTACTAAGGAAAGAGATGCTTAAACCCACCCTGGCAGTTACACTGGAGAGGGTCTTAAGTCAATGGGGCAAAAAGATGTGATCAATTTCACTAAACATTCTTTTTAACCGACAATCGACTCTATTTTTTTAATAAAAGTTTCAGGATTTCACAATTTGTTATAGAACTTGCTATTGAATTTTGGCAAAAGACTTTTATATTTAAATAGTTTCCTTTATTTCTAACTTTCTTGGAATTTTTATTAGGAAGAGCTTGAGGATTTTATGATGCTTCCAATCATTTATTGATATAATCATTGGCTTTCCTCATTTCCTTTGTTGATGTAACAAATTATTTTGATAGATTTCCTAAACCATCTCCATGGTCTCCGAGTAAACTCTATTGCTCATGTTACATTGTTCTTTTGACATACAGCCAGAGTCAATTTCTGGTATATAGAAATTTTCTATCTATATTCTTATAGGGAACTATATTTTTCATTTTCTAATATATTAGTCAATTTATAGTACTAAAGTTATTCTGACATGAGAAGAATCAGAAAAGTTTAGTAGGTTTTTTTATCTTAAATAGTTTATAGTCATCCAAATATGTTTTTAAGAACTTAATTTTTTAAAAAAAACCTCATACATATTATTTTTTGAACAATTCACCTCTCATTTGAAATACAAAGAAATTTAGTTTTACAGAAGGCAGGCATTCTCTGGGAAATTGCAGGCCATCTAAAACTCATTGTCATAGGTCGGCTTCCCTGAAGGAAAGCTTGCTCTGTAGAGGTCAGTGTAAGGGGTTTCAAAGAAACTCTTGCTAGAGTGGACCTGGGAAGGGAAAGATTCATTTCACTCACAATTCCCTATAAAAGGTCACTAAAAGCATGAGGACAAGAACTCAAGATGGACAGGACCCTGGAGCCAGGAGCTGAGGCAGAGGTCATGGAGGGATGTTGCATGCTAGCTTGCTCCCTGTAGCTTGCTCAGCCTGCTTTCTTATAGAACACAGGACCACCAGTCCACCCACAGTGGGTTGGCCCCATCCATCACTGATTAGGAAAGTGCTCTCCAGACTTGCCTACAGCTGATCTTACGTCGGCATTTTTCTCAGTTGAAGCTTCCTCCTCTCAGATGATTCCAGCTTGTGTCGAGTAGACATAAAACTATCCATCACGGTATCGTTTTCAGTCCTGGCCCCGAGGCCTGAGAACTGAAGACAGCAATGGAGGTAATGAGGACCAGACAAGATGAAGAGCCCAACTCAAGCAGCCAGAAAGAGACAGGAAGGGAAGTTCTCCTTCCTTCCATCTTGTTCTTCTCTTTGGGTCCCCATTATTGCAGGGTAGAGACCCAAAGAGCACTCAGCATGACAAAACTCAGAAATGAGAGTCTTTATCAAACAGGCTAACAATTTGCCTGGAGGGAATTCTTCTCAAAGAGCAGTCTCAAATACATTTTACAGGGAGATTTTAAAGGCAAAGAGCACAAAACTACAACTTGGTTGGCAGATGCAGGAGGAAGTAAAGCAAGCGAGTAGTTTAACAGAAGCCAAAACATGCAGTTAGCTGGAACACATCATGACCCTGAGTTTCTACAGTAGAGTTGAATGCATCCCCATGGGAGTTTTATGAATGGGGTATAAAAAGGTGAGTTTGAGGGAGGGTGCTCCAGGTGAAATCAAAGGTGGCTGCAGCTGAGACAAAATAGAGAAACCTTTCCCTGTTACACCCAATAGTTTGCACAGTGCCCACTCACTGGCAAGAACCTTCTTCATTCAGTCCATCATTTCAAACAGTAATGTGATGTTTAATGAACTATCAATCATTCTGTAGCTCAGTCAGATTGGCCCACACCTTTTTACAAAGGCAGGTAGAGGAGCAGGCCTTTCTATCTCTGCATCAACTGGTCATTGGAACTGGGCAGTCACCTAGCCTTCCTCAAGCCAAGGACTGCCTTAGGAAAGCCTTGGTGGTGTACCCTGTGCAAGAGCTGAAGGGATGTGGGCAGGGGAATCTGGTTGGCATTATAGCCTGCACTGCATGTGTTTTAGTTGAGCTAAATTTTGAACACAGCATGGACCAGCACTTTGCAGAGTTTCCAAGATCTCCTTATGCCTGTATGGAACCTAATTATTATTTCACAACTTCATCTGGCAACCTGTATGTTAAATAGTCTTTAACATGCTGGCTTTCAGATGAAGCCACTCAAAAAACTAAGTGGGTCAGTTTTTCCATTTTCTGGTTTTAGTAATCAGAAATCAGTTTTGAGGCTGTCAGATGAGAGTTTCCTCACAGCCTTAATACAAGTGTAGCCAATGTGTGATGTTCAATTTGGTACACTCTGCTTTAACATTTTCTGTCTTAGTTGGTCAAATAATGTTCTCTGGGATTGTAGACTTCCATGTAATACTTTTACCCCCTGATAAGCCTGCTTCGAAGGTAAATCTTATGAAATTATTGTTAATTGTGGCAATCCCCTTATCTATATCTCCAAGGGACACCTTCATTATTTGTACCAAAGTCACATTTCACCTATTGCTACGGATGCAGCATTGATTAGCAGGAGGTTCGAAGCTCTCAGAGATCTGTTCTGCATCTCATTTTCTAGTCTGATGTCATGATGCATGACTTCGCACCTGCCCACCCCAGTGCTGCCGAGTACCTCATGCTGACACACGCTTTATAGAGTTCACAAGTTCTATAGTTCTGAAATCACAGTTCAAAATTCTCAATTCCTCCTCTGATACCATTTTCTCAGGAAAAGAAAAAGAAAAAGAAAGGAAAAAACAGAACCGTTTTCGTTAGGTTCCCTCTTCTGGAGCACTAAGCATATAAACTCCAATCATCTTAGTTAGCAGTTTTCACAATCCCAGTCCAGCTACGAGGCTGCAAGAGACAGACTGGGAAGATATTCAGACTCACCGGTCTCACTATAAGCAGCCTGCTCTTCTCCTGACTCAGGAATTCTGCTTTTCATGTGCCCCAGGGTCGGAGCTTTACATCTGACCATGAAAGGAATCTCAGTTTTACAGAAAATGTATTTGATTTTTAACTTCTTCTTTTTTTTTTTTTTCAGTTTTTGGTTTTGGTTTTTGGCCAGGCTATCCTGTGGCTCACTTTGCAGCTGGCCTTGAACAGACAGAGATTCACCTGCCTCTGCCTCCTGAGTACTGGGATTAAAGACGTGCACCACCATGGCCCAACTCATATTTGCTTATTATGACTGTGTTGTCTCTGCCTCATGACACTTCTCTATCCCCTTTCCTTCTGTGAGACATCACCCTGCTTGCCTCATCTGGATCGTAAATGTGGTCACTCTTATTCACAGATTCACCTGAAATCCTTTGCCTCCGAGGAACCTTTCCCATGCCCGTGCTCTCCATCAGGCCTCTCCGGCAAAACTGGCATCCGTTAGCCGATGACAGTGCTCCGTAGGCAGACCTGTTTTCACAGATGGCCGGCCATTCACTCGGGGATTTCAAAATGCTGCCGTATTTCTGTCTCTTTGAATTCCTCTCACTCCAGCATGAAGGCTGTTGTAAGGCAGGTATTTCTTTAATTCTGTTACCTGGAGCACTACCACACATGGCCTCACCTGCCAGATGCTAACAACCTCCTTTCCTGCCATTGGGAAGAGTCAAGGGCACAGAGGGAAATGAGGGTGTGCAAACTGGCAGGAAGCCTGTAGACCTGCACTGGGGAAACGTACAAACAGGTTCAGGAATATGAGAACACTAAATTTGATACTCCGTGGGAATCAAGGGGATGGATCAAAATTGGCAGTTTTGGAGAAATAAATCTTAAGCATGAGCAAATGTATGATTTGGGGCGGAAGGGGGGGCTTGGAGTGAATTGCCCATTGCCATTATTTATACTATTCCAAAAATATTCACTGTCCTCCACTTTTATCAGTCAGGCTTCCACTTTCAGAGATGCAGTAGCATTCTCTCCTCCTCTATTCCCCTCCTATATTTCAACTCATCGAAAGTCTCCTCAAATTTAACTTGCCCATTGTTTCCCCCAAAGTTCCCTTAGTTCCATTCACATTTGATGAAATTTCCATTATAGATTGTCTGAATAGCCTACACAATGGCTTGATACTTAGCACTCTGACGCTGTAGAGAGAATTGACACCCTCTCTAGGTCCCAAGTCTCTTAGGTAAGACTGTGGTGTGCACACACGAGCCAGGGGAGAAGGGTCCTTGTTGACTTTAAGCATAAACCTGGAGCCTCAGCCTCTCCCTGGTTCCTGGGTATCTTGTGAGGAAAGAGCCCCTGTTACGCTGTTCGCGGCATTTGCTTGCTGCCCTCCTTCTGCTTAAAAGACTAACCTTGCCAAGTCTTTACATCCTCATGGTTTTCTACCCTTCTATTTCCCTGTTTGCTGAAATTATTTCTACATAGGAATAGGCATGAAAATCTAGACAAAATGAAAGAAAACAAGCAGCCGAAACCTTTTCTTTGGAACATGAGTTGCAATGTGTTCCAGTGACCTTTATAAATGATCCAAAAAATGTTCTATATTCATCATTAATTGAAAACAACTCATTACCCACTCTCTGCCACTCAAAACATAATGAGTTCTGGACATCGTGAGTTTAATGCAGTCACACATTAGCAGTTGGGGCACATTCTGAAAAAAGAGTCATTAGAAAATTTACCTTGTGTGGTGATCACCTAGCGTATTTCCACACACTAAGATGGTATAGGTCAGTCACCCAAAGTAACCTTGTAATGCCATAAAGAGACATAGTCCTTGTTGGCTTTCTGTCAGCATGACACAAACTAAAGTTACCGGGAAAGAGGACGCTCAGTTGATAACATGTCTGTATCAGATTGCCTGTAGACACTCCTGCAGTGCATTTTCTTAATAATTGATGTGGGTGGACCAGTCCACAGAGGACAACCCCATCCCTGGGCAGGTGTTCCTGAACTATACAAGAAAAACCAGGCTGAACGAGTCATAGGGATTCAGCCAGTTAGTTGCTTTCTTTCATGGCTTTTGCTTCAGTTAATGCCTCCAGGTTCTTGCCTTGAGTTCTTGCCCTGACCTCTGTCCCTAATGGAGTGTGATATGGAAGTATAAGTCAAATAAATCCTTTCCTCCCCAGATTGTTTTCAGTTGAGGTGTTTCATCACAGCAACAGAACTAAGACAATATAGTAAACACAAGACAAGCTTGGCTCTTGTTGGACTAGAATAGCTTAACAGCACACTGTTTTTTATCTAAACTGCTGGTACAAATTTAGTGTTGAAAATACATAAAGCAGAAAAATAGTAACTTGTTCACATTGTCAAGTATTATGTTCTTGATATGATTGTATAGGCTATGTTTCTGCATAACTAGCAATGTGGTAGAGTTGTTTACACCAGAATCACCACACTAAAGGAAGTAATGAGCCAACTGTGGCAATACAGAGCTGTAGGACCACAAGCTGAAGGCCACTTAGAAAAATCCTTAGCTTAGGGGTTGGGGGATAACATGTTTTGCAACACATTATGATAACTATAATGTCCTTAGGTGACAGGAATTTTTCATCTCCATTATAGCCATCTTGGATCACAGTTGTATGTGAGAGCTGTCACTGACCAAAACATTGGTGTACTGCACAAGAGTACTGATACCTGAAGTTATCTCATAAGAACTCCCTAAGGGAATATTATTGTTCAGTTTTTACCAATACATCATCTTTGGGTGAGACAGCTAGCATAGTTGACAACAGCCAGCTAGTAAATACTGAAAGCAAGAGTTAAAACTGGGCCTTTCAGTTCTCTCGCTGGTATAATGAAGTTCTACTGCCTCTACTGCCTAGACTTGGCCTGGGTTGCCTTCACTGTTTCTATTATTTCCTCCTGTATCACTTAGACCTCTACTCATTTGAGTAGCTTTCATTTGAATGTCATTACTACACACAAGATGAGCCTTTCCAGACCCTGGATGTGCCCTCTAATACCCATATTTTATACTTTATAATCCACCCATCTTTCCTTGACTTTCTGTTGGTAGTCATCAGAATGCTTTTAGCTAAAACTAACAGACAGCAATTCTCAAATGAGGGCATATGAATAGGACAAGGTTCCAAAGACTAATAATAGTTGAAAGGTTTCTGAGGAGTGAATTAGTTCAAATAATTTCACTTCTCTGACCATTTACTTGCTACTAGGTGGGGGTTGATGGTGGTGGAGTAAAGAAGTAAAATAGCGCAGGGAGACAAGTTTGTTATTCCTAATCTCATTTTTTCCTCAATAATGTGTCTATGTCTCGTGTCAAAGGATGACCAAAAGGTTCCTCAAAAAATTCTTGGTCAAGGAACCTCAGAATTACACACTCAAAACCTTTGTCATCTTGCTGGAAGCAAGTCAACTCCAAATGGCCTGCACTGGCTTCAAAGGAGAAACAAAGTCCTTACTTCTGCAGTTGGAACATTTCATGCTATATTCCCCATGCAACGTTGGACCCATGGTTCATGGTCTCCATGCTCTGAATTAGAAACCAAATAAATATCTCCAAAAATCTAGGCTAAAAAAATGAAAGAAGAAAACCAGGCTTTTCAACAGTTATGTTCTATCAGTTTTCCTACATTAGTCCCATCTAATGTAGGAACACAAGCCAACCAGCACATCTCCACAATAGCATTCAAAGCAGAAAGAAATAACTGAGGGGATAGGGTCTTTTCTCAGCATCTTTATGAGAGCAGGAAAATCTTTTTAAGATTCTACCAAGCAAACTTTGAAGTGACAGGTGACTGGTTATAACCAAGTCACATGACCACCTAACTGCAAAGGCTGCTGGGAAAGGAAAGCATAATTAAAAAGGGTTCTATTACTGACTGACACAGAGGCCAGTTCAGTCCTTGGGGCAGAGCACTTTGCCTGTCTGACTAAGCTGTGGGCCTGGCTGTGGAGGAGGTAGAGAGAAATAAATTTCATTACACACTTGCTCTGCTATGTGAATGCTCCATTCAGCATATTTAACAAATTTTTGTTTTGCATAATCCATGCCTTGGGAGAGAGATTTGTGTGTTTATATAATTTTGAATTAAGCAAAACACTGGGATCCTATAAAATTTTTTCTCCTGATCCAACTTCACAAGGCAACCAAACCCTGTCCTTGTTTTTGTGTGTTTTTGTTATTTCCGTTCAAATCTCTAAGAGGTCTCAATTTTATTGCCCAATTTCATACCTCATTGTGAGTCATTTTGCTGGTTGCTACTATTAAAGGCTGTGCAATCAATTTCCTAGCACACATACACAAAAACCCAAGGAAGCCCAATTCCAGATGTCACCTCTTCCCCTGAGTTTTTAAGCCCAATGATTGATGGCTTTCATGCCAAGTCTGCAGGTGACAAGTCTGTCAGGTTTCCTGGACCAGCGGATGATTGCCTGGTCCAAATCATCACCAGCCTGGCTAGCTAAAACACACTCTCCCAAGGGTCTATGTTTGAGATTTTCTTTTGACAGGTAGTTTGACCTTAGGACCTTTCTTTCCACAGATAATCAATAGTCACCCAAAGTCTCAAATATGTCCAAGCTCTCTCTCCTCTTCTTTCATCTCTGAATGAATTGAAAGAACAAGTGATTTCTATCATCTCTGACTTTATTAAATCTTATTTTCCTTCTATTTCACTATCATCCCACTACTTCCTGATGATTCCAGTATTTAATGCTTTCTTCTTAAGTGAGCATTCCTCCTGTTCCAAATTCAAAACACACCAGTACTAAATCATAAACAAGAAGTTAGTGGCCTCCTGTAGCAATCATGTTTTGTAGCAAACATTAAACATTCAAAGTGTCTTTTCAATCTTTTTTTGTCTGTACCTCTATGCCAGCATTTAAAACAACTCACCGCAATTATGTTGTGAGTTCAAAGATGGAGGGGGGTGAAGCCATGAGAAAATGTATAAGGGGAATAGCTTGATAAATATAAATTTGTCATATATCTAATGATTAACAGTTTAAAGTGCAGTGGAAATAGGATCTGTATCAGTAGCCTCTGTCTTCTAGACTCTTCAGAGTAGAGTAGGTTAATGTACACATTCATCTCTCTCACATACTGCTTCTAATTCACTGCTTCCATAAGGCAGTCAAATGGATGCAAAGATATGGAGTCACTCAGTGCAGTGCTACTGGGCTCAGGGAAGCATGGGGTACCAGTTCTTCAATCAGAACATACTTATAATCGGTTACTTAAAGGAAAATGAGAACGGATTGATATGGGGAGACGGATGTCGATTTTTGCTGCATCCCAGATCACTAAAATTGTACACAAGCCCACTTTAAAGACTTTTGTTTATTTACATGTGTGAGTGCTTTGTCTGCATGTATGTACATGAACTGCCTGCCTGGTGCACATGGAGGCCAAAAGAAGGCATCAGATCTCCAAGGACTGGAGTTATAAGTGGATGTAAGCCTTTATGTGGCTGCTGGAACTGAATTCCTATTTTCTTCAAAACAGTCAGTGTTCTTCACTGTGGAACCATCGATCCTGCTCTGCAAATCTTATTTTAAATGTTTTTCTAATATAATTTGACCCACGACATTCACCCTTCCAGTCTACGCACGTTCCAGAGAGCACCACAAACTCTAAGTGGTGCTCGAGAGGAATGGAAAAAACCATTTTATTCTTAATATCTTAATGTGTATAAATCACTGAAACACATACAATATATAACACATTATTTTCAGTAAGACTGTGGGATTTAAATTCCATCCTGGAGACTTTTGAGAAAATCCATCTCTAAAGTTCTCTGGACAGGGAAAAGTTCACATATTCCCACCAATGATGAAGAGCTACAGGTGGTTAGTGGATGCAGGAGGAGGGAGAATCGGTTTCCTCTGTGAACAAGTTCCCACATAGGTTGCCCAACCCTGCGTGGACACATGAACATACAAGCAATGAAAAATAGACTCGATATGGTGGTGGTGGTGGTGGTGGTGGTGGTGGTGGTGGTGTGTGTGTGTGTGTGTGTGTGTGCGTGCGTGCATGCATGTATGAGCATGTGCCCTAGTTAGGTTTCTGTTGCTATAATAAAGACCATGACCAAAAGGAGGAAAGGATTTATTCATTGTACACCTCAGCACCCTTAGAGAAGTCAGGGCAAGAAGTCAAGGAAGGAGCCAAAGCAGAAGCCATAGAGGAATGCTGCTTACTGGCTTGCTCAGTCTCCTTTCTTGTATATCCCAGGACTGCCTGTCCAGGGATGGTGCTGTTCCCTTTGGGCTGTGACTTCCCACATCAATAATTAATTAACTAATCAAGAAAATATCCTACAGGCTTACCTACAGAACAATCTGATGGAGATGTTTCTCAGATGGGGTTGCTTTCGTAAGACAGCTCTAGCTTGGGTCATTACTGACAAAACAAGACAATATATAAAAATATGTAGCAATAATAATTAAAGAAAGGATCATGAATTTGGGAGAGAAAGGGAGGATATGAGAGGAGTTAGAGAAACAATATAGATGTGATGCATGTGTGTGAAGTTCTCAAAATACTTTTTAAAAAGAAAAAAAAAAGACTCTTTGGGAACTAGCAGAAGAGATACCAAGCAATAACTGACAAACCTTTTTCCAATGTGAGACAAGAATTTCAGAACATACCTCAAGGTTGGACAATGAATTTTATAGTTTTCAGAGTACAATAGAAAGGAAGGACACATAATTTCCAATTGGGCAATGGGCTGACCATTTGTTCCTTCAACAATTATTTTTCAGTACGTATTATTTGTTAAGCAAATCCTGGTGGATGTTTAGGATGCAGCCAGAGTAGAACAGACCATTGTGCCCAGCTGGTAATAGGCTTCCAGAAAAGGTGTGGTTTGGACTTCAAGGAACTCATGGATGGGGGACTGCAAGGTTAAGTGTCCAAGGTATCTATCTATACAAGCATCTGAACTCATTTCTCTTTATTATACTAACAACCTAAGAAACTATCTCGTAATAACACAATTTCTATGTCCTAATGCCCACCTAACAGTGTTTTTATGAAAATTCAATAAGATAAAGTCATATGTATGTTGTGACCACATATTATACTCAGCAAGTGTTTAAGGAAAATCATTCATAATATTATCTTGTGTATTAGCTTGTATATTTTGGTTGAATCTATTTTTCCTCCCATATTAAACTGATTACATTTGCCTAAACAAACACATTCACTAACTGTTGTGTCCACCTTTATCCTTCAGTTTACTATATTAATATTTTCTGATGGCATTGAAACAAGATTTCCCTAAAAACTGGGTTTAATCCTGGTCTGAAAGGTCCAGATAGACTGGGCCATACAATCATCTTGGTGGTTTCATCTCTCCATCTAAAATGTGTATCAGATATGCACTACACAATGGCCTGTGTTGAGCTAGATGCTAATGAAATCAAAAAGAACAAAATGGACCCACAGATCCTCTTTGAATTGCAAAAAGTGGACATTTGTAAATACGAAAATGTTGATGACAGAAGAGGGGAACTTTGTGCCGATAATCCTAACATTCAGGGGGCTAAAGCAGGAGTGTCGTGAGCTGGAGTCTAGCCTAGGACTCGTACTGAGACTAAACCCTGTCTCAGAAAAGCCAAACCAAAATAAAATGGACATTTCAAGTGAATAAGTGAATACACATATAGGAAATGAGGAAGAACGAAGAATGTTGGAAGCTGTCCAGCAAAAATAGATCAGAGAGTCACCAACAGCTCGAAGCAATGCCCTCACTCTTGAAATGCTAAATGTTCCCACTTTTTCTGCCCTTCCTAATTGTTTTCTGTCTCTTAATAAAAATCCCAAACTGGCAGAGAAGGCATCAAATTTGTCTCTGTGCTGAACTGCAACTTTATCTCCCTTTCACTCCCTCTTTCCCTTCCTTTTTCCCTCCCCTTGCTTCCACATATGCATCCCACTATCACTTCTTAGATTTTCACCGCATCCACGTGTGTTCTCTTCATTTCTCCCGCATGGCCTACTCTTATACTTAGAGAAGTTTGAGGAACCACAGCGCTGATGTCACTGGTTGATCATTAAAAATGCAGGCCTCCTCTGCTGGGAGGCCACCTCCTCCAACAAAACACTACCCGAATCCCAAATTCGAATCTTCATTTCAATAAGTTGCTCCGACAATTTCCATGCAAATTGAAGTTGGGGAGCCCTTGTGTCATCTGCCTGCTTGGTCAAAGGAAGAGGCGATGTGGGAGTCTGCTCACCCTTGGCCTTGACACAGTTGCCTTGACCTCAGAGCTCTTGTTTAAAAATGGTTGATAACCATCTAAGAACAGAGAAGCAGAGCCTTTGAGAGAAAATGTTTGTGCAGAAAGCTCCTAGTCCCCTGAGAAGCAGAGTGATGATGGCAGACCCCAAAAGGAAACACTGATGTCTCATCTCACTCCATCCATCGCCCGTAACAAAAAGTCTCTTTTCTGTGTCTTTTTAGATTCACTTTGGAGAGTTTATATTCATCATTCACCTTCCTAAAAGGCAATTGTTTTTACCAGTGTGCTACACAGACCTGATGTCTCCATGTCCAAGCTCTTCAGTCATGTATTCAGACAACAGTCTGTATGTTTTATGTATGTGTTTGACATCCCTAGGTCCTGATCTTTCTAGCTGTGTGCTGGAATACTGTTCTGATATACTTTTTACTACTATGTGTAAAGGGCCCTATAATTCTTTAAGCGCATTTCTATGTATTTGGTCCAAGTGGCGTGCCTTATCATCCTGTCGATTTGAAGCTGGTATCTTAACTCTCCCACTTCCATTTTGTTTTCCTGCTGGAATTTCAATTTTTTTTTATACCTGCAGGTATAGAAAACTAACACAGATTGAAAATGTGGGTGGAGGGGCTTTTTATTCTAAGATTGAAGGTGGCTCTCCTTCCGGACACTATTACCCATTCTGCGTGTCACTTCTGCCTGGGGAAATTTTGGTCACGACTGGTGTGTTTAGAACAGATGCTGTGACTCCTCCCACCATCCCCACACAGGCTGCTTCGTCTTTCATTGCAATTACATCCCCAGTCTCTGCAGACTATGTTTAAAGTTGGTGTCAAGTCAGGGACTTAAACCTGCATCTTCTTTATAGGAAAGCTCTAGGTTTGTTCAGATTTCCTACTCCCTACTCAGGAATCATCCCTCCATTAAAAGCCTTCCTACCTTCAACTCCCATCCCCCCACTTTGTTCATTTTTTTGTATCCTGTTGCAATCCTCTATGGGATTGTAGTCTTCAAAACTCCTTCCTGGGAGCTAAAGACATAGCTCAGTCAGAGAGCACTTGTCTTGCATTTGAGTCTTGCCATTGCAAAGAAGGAAAGAGAAATTAAAGAAAAGTAATGAAGTCAGGCATGGCAGTTTATGCCTATAATCTGAAAAAAAAAAAAGGAAAGAGGATTGCCACACATTTCAGACCAGCATGAGCCATCGTGTGAAACCCTGTCTCAAAAGTGAAGAAGACAGAAGTGAGAAAAGTAACCGAGCCCATCCCTTCTGTTTGTCACTGACAGAGACTGGCCATGAGTGACAGTCGTGGGCACCCTCAGCCTGCTTACTGTGTTGCTGGCACTGTCTCTGTATTTTAGGTGCCCACACTCTAGTAAGTGTTAAGGATTGCTCTCTACTGTAACAGCAAATCTCAGGAAGTCTTTCCCGCCGCTTTATAAAATTAAGAATTCTTTTTTTCACTTTGCATTTTTGTCTTTTTATTGAAACAGATTATTTTCTTATATATTATATCCCATCCCCTCCATCTACTCCTCCTAGCTCCTCCCCAGCTTCCCTACCTTCCATATCACTTTCTTTCTGTCTTGAATTTGAAAAGAATAGGATTCTAAGAGATAACAACCAAATATAACAAAATAAAATGTAGTAAGATAAAGCAAAAACCATTGTGCTGAAGTTGGACAAGGCAACCAACTGAAAAGGAGGAAAAGGTTCCAAGGGTGAGCACAAGAGTCAGAGATGCACTCATTCTCACACTCACTCACACTCAGAAGACTGATAAAAATACTGTTAAAAGCTATAATATATATGCAGAGAACCTGGTGCAGACCCATGCAGAACCTGTGCATGCTATTTCAGTCTCTGGAAGTTCGTATGAGCTTTGCTCTGTTGATTTATAGGGCCTTGTTCTCCTAATGTCCCCCATCCCATCTGGCTCTTACACGTTTTCCACCTCCTTTTCTGTAGGTTTCCTTGACCTCTGAGGGGAGGAATTTGATAGAGAACTTTTGTTTCGATTCTCTCTTCACATTAATAGCTGGCTGTGGGTCTTTGCATCTGTTCCCATCTGCTGCTAGAGGAAGCTTCTCTGATGGTAACTGAATACAGCCCTGATCTATTAGTATAGCAGAATATCAATAGGAATCATTTTATTGATATTTCTTTTCTTTATTTTTTAAAAAAAACTATCTTTTCTCATTTTACATACTAATCTCAGTTCCCACTCCCTCCACACCTCATGCTCCCTCACTTTTCCCCTACCGCAACCCCATCCACTCCTCAGAGTGAATAAGGTTTCCCATGGAAAGTCAACAAAATCTAGCACACTGCTTTGAGGCAAGATCAAGGCCCTCCCCACTATAGCTAGGCTGAGCAAGGTATCCCTCCAAAGAGAATGGATTCCAAAAATCCAGTAGAAGCAGTAGGGATAAATTCTGGTTGAGGTAGAGAAAGGACAGAGTGGGAAAGCAAGGAAAGAGATATTTTGATTGAGGGAGACATTATGGGGTTAGTAAGAAACTTGGTACTAGAGAAATTCCCAGGAATCCACAAGGATGACCCCAGCTATGACCATAAGCAATTGTGGGGAGGTGGCTTTGCCTTTTGGTCAGATTGATGACTCTCTTAAATGTCATCATAGAACCTTTATCCAGCAGTTGATGGAAGCAGATAGAGAGATCCACAGTGGAGCACCGGGTTGAACTACCAAAGTCCAGTCAAAGAGAGGGAAAAGTGATAATATAAGCAAAGGGGTCAAGACCATATGGACATCCACTGAAACAGCTTACCTGAGCTAATGGGAGCTCACTAACTCTGGTATGACAGCAGCAGAACCAGCATAGTACCAAACTAGGCCCTCTGAATTAAAATTAAAGACTGCCTAGAATTTAAAGAGAATTAATACAATAACATACCCAAACTTTTGATTAGTTTTGGTTTGAAGTTGCTGAATATTTTTTATTTTTATTTTCTTATTACTCTTTATTGATTTTATTGAGTTATACATTTTTTTTCTGCTCTCCTCCCTTCCCCTTCCCTCCCCTTCAACCTTCTCCCAAGGTTCCATGCTCCCAATTTACTCAGGAGATCTTGTCTTTTTCTACTTCCCATGTAAATTAGATCAATGTTTGTCTCTCTTAGGGTCCTCATTGTAGTCTAGATTCTCTGGGATTGTTATTTGTAGGCTGGTTTTCTTTGCTTTGTGTTTAAAAACCACTTATGAGTGAGTATATATGATAGTTGCTTTTCTGGGTCTGTGTTACCTCACTCAATTTGATGTTTTCTAGCTCCATCCATTTGCCTGCAAATTTCAAAATATCATTACTTTTTTCTACTGTGTAGCACTCCATTGTATAAATGTACATTTTCCTTATCCATTCTTTGGTCGTGGGACATTTAGGATGCTTCCAGGTACTGGCTATGATAAACAATGCTGCTATGAAAATAATTGAGCACATATTCTTGTGGTATGATTGAGCATCCTTTGGATATATACCCAAAAGTGGTATTGCTGGGTCTTGAGGAAGGTTGTTTCCTAAACATCCTAAATGTCCCCCGACCAAAGAATGGAAAAGAAAAATGTCCATTTCCTTTAAGTTTTCAAATTTTGTGGATTAGAGGTTTTAGAACTATGACCTGATGATTCTCTGGATTTCTTCTGTGTCTGTTGTTATGTCCCCCTTTTCATTTCTGATTTTTTAATTTGAATATTCTCTCACTGCCTTTTGGTAAGTTTGGATAAAGATTTGTCTATTTTGTTGATTTTCTTGAAGAACCAACTCTTTGTCTCATTGATTCATTGTTTTCTTTGTTTCTATTTTGTTGATTTCAACTCTCAATTTAATTATTTTCTGCCATCTAGTTCTCTTGGGTGAGATTGCTTCTTTTTGTTCCAAAGTTTTCAAATGTTCTGTTAATTCACTGGTGTGGAATTTTTCCAGCTTCCTTGTGTAGGTAGGCATTTAGTGCTATGAACTTTGCTCTTAACACTGCTTTCATTGTGTCCCATAAATTTGGGTATGTTGTGTGGTCATTTTCATTGAATTTTAGGAAGTTTTTAATTTCTCCCTTTATTCTTCTTTGACCCACTGATGATTCAGGCCTTTTCATGGTGTCCCATATTTTCTGGATATTTTGTGTTAAGCTTTTCTTAGATTTAATGTTTTCTTTGACTGACGAGTCTATTTCCTCTATTGTATCTTCAGCACTTGAGATTCTCTTTTCCATCTCTTGCATTCTGCTATTTATGCTTGTAGTTGTGGTTCCTGATCATTTTCTCATGATTTTTGTTTCTGTAATTCCCTAGGCTTGTGTTTTCTTTGTGGTCTCTATTTCAGTTTTCAAGTCTTGAATTGTTTCTTTCATATGTTTGATTGCTTTTTCTTGGTTTTCTTTAAGGGATTTGTTGATGTCTTCCAATTTTTTGTCTTTTCCTCCATTTCTTTTTTTTCCTCCTATTAAGTTTTCTTTATTGTTCACCCCATTAATTAAACATAGATTATTTTATCATACAATATAATCTGAATGCAACTTCTCCTTCCTCTACACCTCCCAGTTGCCCCCACCTCTACTTCTTTCTCTCATTAGAAAAGAACAGATTTCTAAGAGATACACATCCATTCTAGCCTGTGTTTTTTAACTGGGGAATTGATACCACTGATTCTGCAAGATAATAATGACCAATGATTGTTGATACTTTTTATTTTATTGGCCATGGTGGTGGTAGTATGTGTGTATGTATGCACATGTGTGTGTTCTTCCCTTTTTTGATTTTACTTGTGTGAGATCATTTCTTGTGTTTTCATAAGTGTGGTTAACCTCCTTAGGACAGCATCTCCATTCTAACACCTTCTATAGGGCTGGATTTATATATAGATATCATTACAATTTGATTTTATCATGGAAAATCTTATTTTCTCCAGTTATGTTTCAATACCAGTTCTGCTGGGTGTTGTGGTCTGGGCTGGCATCTGTAGTCTCTTAGAGTCTGTAGCACATCTATCCTGGCCTTTCTGGCTTTTAGAGTCTCCATTGTAAAATCAGGTGTAAAAATCAACAACAATAAATGCTCTTTTGTGGGGGCATGCTGGTGCACATCTTTTATCCCATCACTCAGGAGGCAGAGCAGGCAGAACACTGTGATTCAGAGCAAATCTGGTCTACAAAGTAGTTTCCAAGATAACCAGGGCTACACATACAAACACTGTCGAGACAGAGAGAAAGAGAGAGAGAGAGAGAAGAGAGAGAAGAGAGAGAGAGAGAGAGAGAGAGAGAGAGAGAAGAAGAAGAAGAAGAAGAAGAAGAAGAAGAAGAAGAAGAAGAAGAAGAAGAAGAAGAAGAAGAAGAAAGAAAGAAAGAAAGAAAGAAAAGAATGGAAGGAAAGAAGTAAGGAAGGAAGAAAAGAAAGTCAACTGTAATTCTAATCAGTCTGCCTTTATATGTTATTTGTTCTTTTGAACTTGCAGCTATTAATATTATTTATTTGTCCTGTATATTTAATATTTTAGTTACACACTGAGGGAACATTCTTTTTTGGTCCAATCTATTTGGTATTCTATATGTTTCTTGTAATTTTATAAGCATATCTTTTTTGGGTCAGAAAAATTTTCTTTTATAATTTTATTGAAAATATTTTCTGGGCCTTTGAGTTGGGATTCTCCTTCCTCTATCTCAATTATCCCTAGATTTGATCTTTTCAGAGTGTTCCAGATTTCCTAGATGCTTTGTATTAGAATGCTTTTTTTTAGATTTAACATTTTCTTTCCATTTCTTTTATCATATGTTCAACGCCTGAGCTTCTCTCTTCCATCACTTACATTCTGCTGCTAAAGCTTACCTTTGTAATTCCTGTCAAAATTTCTATTTTTTCATTTCCAGAATTCCCTCTGTTTGTGTTTTCTTTATTGCTTATATTTCCATTTTAAAATCTTGATGAGCTCTTTTTAAAGGTTTATTTATTTATTATGTATACAGTATTCTGCATGCATGTGTCTCCGCAGGACAGAAGAGGGAACCAGATCTCATTACAGATGGTTGTGAGTCACCATGTGGTTGCTGGGAATTAAACCCTGGACCTTTGGAAAAGCAGTCACTGCTCGTAACCTCTGAGCCATGTCTCAATTTTATTTCTTTCTTAAGTTGTTTGCTTGTTTTTGTTTTTGTTTTTTGGCTTTCCATTTTGTTCATGTTTTCCTGTATTTTTAAGGGATTTACTAATTTCCTCTTTAAGGACCTCTATCATCTCCATACATGGGGTTTTAAGGCTTTTTTCTGTGCTTCAGCTGTGTTGGAATATTCAAGGCCTGTTGTGGTAAGATAGCTGGGCTATAGTGTAGATATAGTGTCTCCTAGTTGTTAATTATGCTTTCATTATTATTTTTATTATGCCTAGGTTTCTAGGCATCTTGGTTAGAGGTGATTATAGGTCTTGGTGCTGGTTTCTGGATTTTTTCTTTGTTGGGTATGGTTTTTTTTTCCTTACTATTTGCTCTTTGGATGATGGCTGTATATTGCTTCTTTTCCTGGATCGCTCAGCTGGTGTGTTTATTGGGCAACATTGGTTAGCAGGTGATGCCTACTGAGGTTAGGAGGGTGTTACCCTTTCTAGCTCAGCTGATGTGTTCTCAGTAAATGCCTGCTGGTGTTGAAGGCTGGGGTGATGGGATAACTTGGGGGAAGGCAGGTTGGGGAGAAAATCCTTGTGGTCCATTAGGGATGGGCTCAGAGACAGAAGGGAGACTATAGCAGTTTTATTGCTACAGGGCTGGGTTTGACACAACAGGGGCTAGGATCTCAGGAAGGAATGGAAAGGTGTGAGTTCACCTTCGGTCTACTTGTTGTCCCAACAGGGGTAGTCCTTGTGGTAGCAGGGGGTGACTGTGGGGTCTGGGAACTGGAATAAAGCAATGAGTCAGGAGAGGAAGGTTAGAAGAGAAAGCTATATGGGATCCACAGGAGATGGGAGCAAGGGAGGGACAGGGAAGGCTGCCACAGATGTTCTGCTGTGCAGTGTTGGGTGAGACTGTGAGATTGGATATTGGGGGAGAAAGGTGCAAAAGAAGGTCTACAAACAGCGCAACTGGTTTTCTGGCAGGCATGACCTGTCAAAATTAGGAATTCTAATATCTCCTTCAGTAAATACTTAATGGAACCCTAACAAGATAAACCCAACTGACAGTTACAATAAAACCTAGATTTTTTAAATACTAGGGGTCAGAATTTTATATATTCTACCAAAGCTTAAACAGAATGGAAAGAAGAGGAGAAGAAGAGGAAGGAGAAGAAGAGGATGAGCAGGAGGAAAAACTACAAGAGAACTCCCACAGCAACAATGGCCACCACCTGCCTTGCTGCCGAGAAAAAGAAGAATCTATTCTCTGATTCTCATCCAAATCCCTTGCTCATTCCCATGGCTTGTGATTCCTGAAATTTTGCCAACCAGCTAGAAAAGGGATTCCTTTGAAAAGGTGCCAGTATCAGTGCCACCACAACAAAGGATTAATAAATATTACCGTTTCTCTTCTCTTCTGGTCTTTATCCCCCACATCTTGTCCAGTCTCTCTCCACATTTGTTATTGTTCAGATAGGTGGAAATTTATGTTTGCATTAGACTCAACTTAATGCAAAAATTCCTTTCCCATAGAACTGAATTTGCAATAAGTGAATCAAAGAAGATCAAACGTCAGTTAAAA